>NW_020451127.1:1525898-1792207 GCF_003343035.1 Apteryx rowi
ACTGGAGCAAGTCCAGCGAAGGGCCACAAGGATGATTAGGGGACTGGAGCATCTCTCTTATGAGGAAAGGCTGAGAGAGCTTGGCCTGTTTAGCTTGGAGAAGAGAAGGCTGAGAGGAGATCTTATTAATGTGTACAAGTATCTAAAGGGAGGGTGTCAAGAGGATGGGACCAGACTCTTTTCAGTGGTGCCAAGCGAGAGGACGCGAGGCAACGGGCACAAACTGAAACACAGGAAGTTCTGTGTGAACATGAGGAAAAACTTCTTCACTGTGAGGGTGACAGAGCACTGGAMCAGGTTGCCCAGAGAGGTTGTGGAGTCTCCTTCTCTGGGGATATTCCAAACCCGCCTGGACGCGATCCTGTGCAACGTGCTCTAGGTGACCCTGCTTGAGCAGGGGGGTTGGACTTAGATGATCTGCAGAGGTCCCTTCCAACCTCAACCATTCTGTGATTCTGTGATTCTGTGGTTCAGCTGAAAATAATGGCTCATTTCTATCTTAACTTCACCTTCACTATTGGTGTAGTTAAATATTGCAAAAAGGTCAACAGTTCAGTGCTCTGTTTAATTCCCCCAAAACAATATATTTTCTGCCATTCCAAAAAAAACCCTGTCATTTCAGGTCAACCTGAAGTAATTGAGTGTCTCCTGAAAACACTGGGGACCAACCAGGAAACTGAAAACACAAGGTATCTGCAGAGTCTTATGTCTGGGTTTCTATCCTCCACAATGTCAGTATATTTTAGCTGTTCCTCATGAAGTCCAGGTGGTGCAACATGTAGTGTCATGGGTCACAGCCCATGTCCTAGTCAAGTGTCTGTATGCTGTACAGTGCCTTCCTACCATCAGATCACGAGCTGAACTAGAAATAACCAGAATGTCTCTAGGACAACGCTGGGAATAAAAGGTAGATGTACCAAAAGAGTTTCAGAAGACAGAAGGCCTGGGAAGTCAGGAGTGACTACCAGACAGTAGTGAGGTGATGGAGGTGAATGGGACTTGACTGTGTGCCCATGGGCAGTGGAGGAGTTTACGTGTATCACAGTTGTTTTGCGCAGAAAGTGATGGGAGACGGAACATTGTGTATTAATAGGTTTAAAAAGGTCTTTGTTTGGGGGGAAAAAAGCTTGTGGAAGACAAATGTGGTCTCAACACAGTGATACTGATCTTGATGGCCTTCTGGGCCTCTTTCCATCTGCTGCATTTCTGCTTCCTAAATCGGTCTCTGAAGAAAACCCTTCTCCTTCTCCAAAACTAGCCCTGCCATGGCTGAGTAAAAATCTTGCTGTTTGTATTAGGATTCCATAGAGTATTATGAAAAAAAAGAAGAATATTGTTTCTATTCTGTGGGGGGGTTCCTTGCTAGCATTTTCTAAATGCTTCCCCCCACATAACCTCCTGGTTGCTGGTTAGCAACAGTTTTATTAATAGGACTTCTTTCAGACTAAGTTATGACTGTGTTATCATGCACAGTGTTATGTGCTTGACTGAGATATTATGGGTTTATAAAAAACAAAAATTCCCTGAGATAAGAAGCTGTGAACGACGTAACAGCTCCAAGGGGTGCATCTCTCCAGGTCTTTCTTGGATGAAACCAGCATAATGCCACGGTTTAGGCAAGGGAACAGTAGCATTAGAGCCACAGCTGATGCCACTGGCTGGCCAGGTGAYAATCCCCTGAAGCCAAGATTGCTAAAAGAGCAGGGAAGCTGGCATAACACTTCCCATTCGCTATGGAAAGTATTTTACTCAGATGCCTAGTGTCTGCAAGGGACATATAGCACAACCAGCACATCGGGACAAGCRAAAGGAGGCAAGTCAGAGTCAAAGGCAGGTTTAGCAGTCGGCAGCTCTGTCTCTCATATGGGTTTGTAGCAAATACAGCCACCGTGAGCCTTGGTGCTCTAAGCATGTGGCTTTCGCAAGAATGCCCTTGCCTTAAAATCTCAGTGGCCAACAGAAAAAATGCCAGGGGAAAACTGAACTCTTCTGAAGCGTCAGTATATTAAAAACAAATGAACAAACAAAACCCTAAGGGAAATCATCCTCGTTTACTTCCAAGGAGCTGGAGAATGCAAAACTGTATCTGGGAAAGGAAATTTACTTTAATACTGTAAGTTTTGCACCCTCCAGCTTCGGGCAATGAGGGCTGCTCTGTTGACTGAGCTCACTGAAGTGTGGATGCTGCTGGTGTGCCAGGGGTATGTGCCCAGGGGCAGGAGCAGACCTGGGCTTTGGAGCTGCCTTTGGAGGCTTTTACTCCCTTGGATGCTGATTGCAGAGGAGAAGCAGAAGGTCTGGGTATGGGGCCACAGTTTATGGCTATAATGTCTCTGTGCTCAGTGCCTGTGGTAGACAGATGCRAGCCATCAACAGTCTGCTGGTGTAATGCTTCTGGCCTGGACCCCAGACCCCAGAGGCAGGGACTCCTTTGCCTACAGCTTGTCACAGCCTGTCCCCATATTTATAGCCTTTGCTTGGGGTCCCTGGGGTGGTTGCCCTGCTGTCCTCCTGGGCAGCTGCACCCTTGCTCTTGTCTCTCAGAGATGGCTTTGGTCTTATGTGCTCCATGATGTTCTGAGGGAGAGGGGAAGGGAAGCAAAACCCCAACCGTCTTTAATCTAAATATAGTCCGGAGGCAGAGTTCGTTCCACCCGCCTTCAATGATACCTTGTGGCTGAGTAAATGATGACTTGCCTTTCCCTACAGCTCCATGGTGGTATGTGTGGAGAGGGGAGAAAATAGCAGCAGCTGCCGCCCACACATCTGTGCTGCTTTCCTGAGAGGAAGCCGTGCCTGGGCGGTAGGTCTGGTCAAACCGTCTGTCACCACCTTGCCAGCTGTCATGCAGAGTCCTCCACTACTGAGTGGTGTTTTGTAGGGCCATGATTAGAGGTGAGGCACGCTCAGCCTTTCAGTTCAAGCCTCCCCTTTAATCTGGCCGTGGGAATTTGCAGTCGTCCTATTTTGCCCTGGCCCAGTTTCTCCTGGCCTGCCATCTGCCAAAGGGCTAACTCAGGCTTTCTGGGTGGAATTCACCATTAGAAAAGGACATCCACATCTGCGCTGGTCACCCAAGCTSCTTTTTTTGTCAGTGTAGAGTTAGTTAATTGAGCCACTCAATGAAGATGAGGCCATAATTCATCTCCTCCTCAAGTACAGACCTTAAACAAGTTAAATCGTGCCCTAGAAGTGCCCACTCCCCTCTGCTGATATAAATGGAACGTGGAGCAGCTGGCACATCTAGATGTCTGCGTATAGGCGTAGCTGAGATGAATCCTTTCCCAAGAACAATTCATCATAGTGGTTTAAACACAAACTGCCAGCAGCTCTGGTCTTATTTCATCCAGTCTGCCTATCGAAGACTAAATAAACTCCATATGCAATTGGCTTAAGTAAAGCCCTCAAAGCTTGATATAATTAGACACACTGGGCATAAGGCTGTATGCTGACAGTGCACCTGTAAAAATGTGTTCCTTGAAGGGAATTAATCTGAGGTATGTGGATTTGGGATAGGACCCAATCTATATGATTATAATCTTCATGACAGGGATGTGTTTGGATCCCTCAGCATGTTAGAAAGGGGAAGAGCATTAATATTCTTTCAGGGCTCCTTGCTTGCATTCCCTAAATGCTTCCTTCCAAAACCTGTTGGCTGCTTGGTTAGCAACTCTTTTATTGATTGGATATCTTTCAAGATAAATTATAACTGAGAATTGCARCAAAGTGGTAAACCCCTGAATGACCTAGTTCACATAAGGATTGAACAGGTCAGACAGAAATACAGAGGCCCGGTTTTCAACACTTGCAGAATTAGTGTTGAATCCTCTCTTCTGAGTGCACCAGATGTTTTCTGATTCCTCCTTCTCCTACACCAGAAGATGCCTGAAGTTCCTGGGAAACTTCTTYTGGGGATACAGATGCCTACAGGCACCTTAGCAAGATACCTTGTATGCTCAGAAACACTGTGGTAAGGAGAGATAGGCAGGGGACTGGGAGGAAGCATGTGGAGATGAATGTTTGGTCTGATGGATTAGGGACACTTCAGTGCTTAAATGAAGTACATAAATGAATAAGCTGGTGTTTTGGCATTTTCTGCCAAGGCAGCCTAAGCCGGGAAACCCCTCTGCACCAAAGAAATTGTCTTCAAGACTGGCTAGCACTGGTTATTTCAGAAGTTGATGCAGGATACCCTGCAAGTGGGGGTCTGGGAATCACCTTTCCTCAGGGACATTCTCAGCCACCAATAATGACAGATAATTAGAGTTGTCTGAAAGGAGTTTCCTGTCAGAGCAGGCAATGTAAAGGCAATGACATTGTATCAAACATAACAGAGGCCAGTGAAAAGAGCATTGGATGAGTCCTTTAATTTTCTGCTGGTGAGTGATTTTCTCTTCCCATGACTTAATTGTCTTGTCTAAAAAGTGGAAATGCTAATAGTAATGATTATCATTGCTCTAAAAATGCTCTAAAACATGCACACAATCAACATTGGGCTAGAAGATGGTATTTTCTTGAGGGATAGGTGGCGGAGAGGTGCAAATTCTTCAGGGAGTATCTACACTGGGAAGAGAAAGACCTTGCAGTGAATTTGCAGGATACTTATTCTGGAGCCATGTGCTGTGACCAACAAGATACACTGCTAATACCTGCCAGGAGCTGGTTTGCAACATAGCATCTAAAAGCATAGGTAGAGTGAATTTTGGTCTGTCTGTATCTGCCCCATAGGCGTGTGTCCTATGAATGCTAGAGCTCCTGGTGCTGCTCAGGGTATTTTGAGGCAGGAGGCCAGCTGGGAGCTGTCCACCAAGGTCTGGGTGGAAGGAAGGACCTGGAATTGTAATATCCTCACACCTCACAGCTGTCCTGGCTGCAGAGTTGAGGGAGTTGTCTACAGAGGGTCTAGACTGCTTTTGGGGTTAGATAACAGCTCAGTTATTTAATAGTGTGGAGATCCTGACTAGATGATGAAGGACTGTGTCCTGTCGTATTTCACCTTGAAACAAAGAAGGGGAGAGTTCGCTTTTGTGGTTCTCACGATGCCTTTGCTCCACTGTAAGCCTTTGGCTGCTTTACTACCAAGGAGCAAAATATAGTATTAAGGAAGCAATGAGAGATGRTCAGGTTCATAAGGAAGTTTGACCCAAAATATGTGGGGCTGTGCATATGTTGYGGGGAAGAGGGTTGTATGTGTCCATAGCAGAATGCTTCCAAGGGTGTGTGCTCGTGCATTGCTAAGTCTATACCTATTGTAGCTTGCATATGTGTATTTGCACGTTTGTGCATACTAAGATATGTTTTCTCTTTATTAATGCATTCATTCTAATGGTGATCTGCAAATCTTCCTGCGCTACAGGAATGTCCCTGTCAGTAGAGACATCTATGTTGTTGGTATTCTCTGAGTAACAGGTGTGGCTGACTCCCTCACTAAGGGCAAAAAAGGTGATATTTATTGGTGTGAGCGGAGCAAAAGGTGGATCTTAGGTCACCAACCTCCCTGTTGGGAAGGGCGCAAGTACCCTTGGGAAGGGTACAATAACATGGCAAGAATGCCCCAAAACACTCTCCTAAACCTTGATCAAGGACCTCCTGAGCTAAGTATTTMTGTATATTTAGTAAACCTCAATGAACTTCCCTTGCAAGAAGTGGTTCCATCTCCCTTTGCACAYGTGTAGACTGAGAGCATCAACGGTATCCTGTGATGGGGAGTTCCACAATTCAGCTCTAAGAGTGAAGAACCACATCCCTCACTTTGCTTTGAGCCTGAGTCCTGCTACCCTTGCTTGATACCTCCTAGTTCTTGTGCTGGAAAAGACTGTGGAAAGTAGATCTCAATCTGTCTTCAGATAATCCCCTTTCAGCTAAGCAACCTAGGATTTACCATGGTGCTGCCATAATCATCTSAGGGAAGGGCATCAGCAGCATAGGATGAACTTGGGATAGGGGAAAGAATACAGCAGGGATGTAGGGGCAGCAGAAGSATGGGCAAAGGGCATCTGCAGCCTTGTGGTGGGGGCAGAGGTCCTAAAGGTGGGGCTAGTTGAAAAGGGAAGGTGGAGGAGGAAAGAAGAGGCATCTACAGGCTCCATAAAATAATTTTCTTGGGTTTATGAGCCACTGTAGTCTCTTCCATGGACATCACGAGCACCCAGAACCATAACACAGAGACTAACCTAGAACTTTTATTTTTTTCAGTTTTCTGGTTTTATCTGGCTGTTATTATTTTTCTTTTCTAGGTTGAATTCACCCCTGATCAGATTGAAGGTGAGGAAGATCTGTTTCTCTTCCCTGCAGAGTAAATRCCATCATGGGGAGGTGCTGGCAAGTGTTGGAGTGGACACTGGTGTGACACTTAGTGCTCTTTTCAGGAGGTTGTACTTTAATTCATAGTCTTGCTATGCTGTCCACTTTTATGAGTGTCCCTAACATCTCTGGACCCCTTCTGAGATCTTAAATCAGTGAAGAACCATACATATTCAGAGAGCTTCTGTCCTTGCCTTTATTGCCTAACTAGGGAAGGAAAACAGAGGAAGAAGTGATGTTACGAAGCACTCATAAAAGGCCAGTCAGGGCCTGGGATACGAATGTGATCACCTGTCTTTCTGTGTTAGCAACAGCTGATAGTATATATCTCATGAGTCCTAAGCAAGAAGTAGACTCTGGTAGTTTTTGCTAGAGCAGGAGGATTCTTTGCTTTACCCACATGGACAGATATAAAGTCCAAAAGTTCAGGTMACAGCAAAGAAGGTAGTTGTACAGAAGAAAGTGGAATATAGATCTCTTCCTTAAATCATCCCCAAACCGGGTTGGCACAGTGGTGCTTGAGGCACATAGTTCCTGAGCTCTCTCACCTCTGCCCTGACCCTGCAAATAATCTTCTGGAGGATGAGGAGGACTTTCATTTACTCTGATTAAACCAGGATCAGTCACTCTCCTGCCTCATCCCTGCTTCGAATGCTACTGAGTTAGTCAAGGGAAAAGTCATGCAGCATGGAGATTAAACCCATGTAGAGTGTATGTATTTCATTACAGGCAACACCAGGTCCATTCTGACAATGASAGAAAAACAAAAACACATAAAAACCCTCAGTACAAACATATCTTCTTTCTCTAAAAAAGCTTACCAATAAAATACAAACAGAAAGTCTCCCAGCCCGSTCTTTGAGAACTTTTTCCCTGTATTCAATTGGAATTTAATCTGTTGCAGTTTTGTGACAGCTCTCCAGGAACCAGCAAATAATGACAGTAATTTTWTTTTATTTTATTTCAAACAAAAACATCAGCTTCAGTTTCTGAACCCTTTGTCCCAGCCCATGAAACTGATACTGAAACCTCATGCATGTTGTCCTGGGAACACTACCCACTGCAGCTGTCCCCTTTTTTCTCAATTGGCAGGCTGCTTTTTACTTTAAGGATAATTGATAGATGGGGTTGAACATCTGGCATAATTTTACTTTGGTCTTTAAAAGCTTGGCAGAGCTTGGCAGAGCCTATCAAAGTTGGTATCAGAAAATGGGTTAACCAGAACGGATGAAAAAAATCACAGACAGCCCAACCTGGTGACTGGTTCAAGACCCACTGCAAGGCTTTAGTTTTTGTCTTCTAACAACAAGGTGAAAAGGTGACTCATGATTTGAGACAACTGCTTATTTCTGGGAATCTGCTCCTTGCCAGTCCCAAAGCCATGGGAGAACCMTAGGAAAGGCCCATTTTTGAGCCACAAACCTTTGAACCGTTCCAGCARCACAGGGCAACTGGATCTACYAACACCTAATGCCTTGGGGATTAGMTAGGGCCCGTCTRGTTTCTATGCCTTGTTTCTCTCTCCCTCCCAACCCCAGCTAGCTCTAGGGAGGAWATCAGAGAATGGAAAAAAGAAGGCCTATTCAGAGCATGGTGGGTGCTTACCTGGCCATCAGCCAGACATGGCTAGGAAATGGCCAATTGAGACCAACCTCAGGGCTGTCCTATAGAGTAGCAGAGCTATAGACAGTGTAGACCATCTCTAAAAGCAGCAAGTTGYATCTTCCTTCTTTACACCAGCCCTCTTCCAGCTGTACTCGCTGTATACTAGGAGCAGAGCTGGTAATACCAGACTTGTGGAACAGAATCTCCCTGAAATATCAAAGAAAAAGCAATGGGGCAGCAAACAGATAACATCATGCGTGTGAGAAATACTCTGAGACTTCCATGTTAGCCACAGCAAGAYAACAGAAAGTTATCCTGTGAACCAGCATTGCAGCAAGACACTAAACCCATGCAAGGTTCATCCCGTGGCTGGTTCATCAGTTCTACCATGATTTGGAAGGAGTGCCTAGTGGGGACTGAGCAGAAAAACGTTGCCCTTCTTTCAGTTCCTTGATATCTTTCCTTGGCTCTTCTGGTCCTTTTGTGCTCTCTTTTTCTTCACCTGATCTTTAGAAGGTTCTAAGGTTCTTAGATGAGTAGATAGATAGATGGACATACAGACAGACAGATAGTAGATAGATAGATAGATAGATAGATAGATAGATACTTTTAGGTAGAGCTTAGACAAACCAGGAGTAGTATTATGCCTACTTTATGGTCTAGGGTTGTCCCTGGGATTGTCACTTGCTCAGGCTGTCCTCTATACTCATGTGCATAGGTTAAAACCTTGCCAGTTCAACAATGCTGCCAGTATAAAAATGTGGATGATCAGTGGTCCAGTGCTATTTTACTTTGCATTAAAAATATTGGTTAGAGACCCAGCACCACTTGCCATAATTTAGAACTGCTTTACTGGCCATTGGCACAATGTGAGAGCTGGGACTCACAGGAGCTCTGGATTAATATGTCTTTTAGATTTTCTCCTTYTCATTCTGTCCTCTCTCTCACAAACTTCCAAGATTGTCAGGTCTCACTTGCTTGTGGGTTTCATCTGAACCTGTTGTTTTCTGGGTTCTTTTTCAGATATGTGTTGTACTGTTAGGCTTGTCAAACTCTGAAAGTCATAACAAGGTCAAGGTCACCTGCCATACCTTTTGTATGCAGAAGAAAAATAAACCAGACCTCTAATGTATAATAATCACCTCTCTTTCTCTCTCTCACCATTGACCAGAAGGGGACCTAGCTGTCTCACTGAGACTAGATGCTTCCCTGTTAGTGTGCTGAAATTAGGTCAATATTAACTCCATCCTGCGTGTCAGATATCCCTTGCTAAGGAAAAGACTTTGCTATACCAGACTCACTTCCCTGCCTGGAGGCAGTGTAATGCCAACCCCCAAAATGTTAATCTCAGAGGGGAAAGAATGGTCTGTGGGTGAAGCCATGTGYTACACACCCATCTTTTCATGTTCTCCTGCCTTGACCGCGAGTGAAATTCTTTGGTGGTGGCAATGTATATTTATGAAACTGGATTTCTGGCCCTTCTCTCCCCTGCTCCATAGCTGAAAAAAGGAGAAGAACATGAGCTGTTCAAGATGGGAAGATAGGTAGCAATTAGTCATATGAAAATATACACTGCTTCTGCCAGTGYTTTAACGGCTAACAGAAGGCAAAGGAGTCCATAGCCACGTTGGTTTCATTGCTTTGGTGGAAACTTGCATTAAACCATCAAATGTCAAAAAGAAAAAAAAAAGAAAAAAAGAAAAAGGAATAAAAAATAGACTGCTTCTGCATATTGACAAAATGGAGCTTCCAAACCCACAGACCAATGCTCTGGTGAGAGATGGTTAAATCTAAATTTAAAAAAAGAAAAAAAAAAGAGGGAAATGTAAGCTATCAGTGTCTATGATGAACTGCGAGCCCTTAGGAGATGGCGTGAAGGGTGTTCAGGCRGCTGGTCTCAGGGGGTACATAGGTGGCAGGTGATGGTGTAGCTCGGGGAGGTAGGTGGATTTCCCCTCCACCTGGGATTCTGAGACTCCTAGAAAAGGAGTGGAGCAGGGGACAGCCTGGTGTGGGGCTCTTGCCCACTCCTCCTGTCTGCAAGGAGCCCATGGAAATCCGCTATTGCCCTCTGCTGGAGATGGTACGTGGGCTCCAGCTGGCCACGAAGGAGGCAAGGAGAGAGAAGCAGTCAGGGAGAGAAAGCAAGAGAGACCGAAAGAAGATACAATGCAGAGAAGAAAACAATGAAAGCGTTAATTAGCCCATAATGAGAAAGTGAATTGAAAATGTTGGATGAGGAAGGAAATGAGTAGGGAAGGTAAAGATAATGACAAAGATGAAAAGGAAGAGTGAAAGGAGGAGGCGAGGCAAAGAGAGCAATACTGGAAGAAGGAAGGAGAGAGGGAAATATGCCAAGGAGAAGAAAGAAAGAAAAAAAAGAGGGAATGGGAATAAAGGGGAGGAGAAGGTATTGAGAAGGAAAAGGTGGAGAAAATATGGAATGCGGAATGAATGGCTAAATGAATGAATAGATCAGGATCTAGGGAAGAAAGATAGCCTTGCCGTGTCTGGTGGGTGGGAGAGAATCACATACAGCAGAAGAGTAACAGCAGGACAAGGGGCTGATTCAGRGATTCACAGCTTTAAAGCCAAAGGGATATCTGTGATCAAGTCCAAACTCTGCCTCATGCAGTGTGTTCGGCAAAGGGTAACTGCATATTACTGTTACTTGTACCCTGAGATACTCCTCTGTCTCTGTGGTRTGTCTATAACCCCGGCATGGAGAGTGAGCCCTGGTAAAAAAATTTCTACGCTGACCCCATTAAACGGTGGTAGAAGTAAAGCATAGAAATGAGGGACCCACTCCCATGGGAATACTCTTGTCAAAATATTGCTACTAGCACTTGTGGGGGGCTCACCCTCAYCTCTCTGGTAAAGAGAAAACATGAGGTTACGTTCACAAGGATGTGGTGGAGAAGAGCTGTCTGTCTTGCAAGGGGAAGAACTCTGCTTGGTAGCAGAAGGGAAATCAGGCAGATGTGAAACCATTTGAGGGAATTGTTGCATATCCATGCATGAGATCTGGTCAGGCATCAGTAGCTGTTGGCAAACCCAACCTGACTTCTCCAGATGCAATTTGATCTGGTGTTAGGAAAAAAAAAATTTTTAGAGGATCCTTCTAGATCTCCTCCTGGAAACTGTTAATTATGACGATTATTTAATTAAAAGTCTTTCTACACACCTTCACCCTCCCCCACCAATAGACTGTTTGTTGTGTGATCGTTCCAGTAGATGATCATGGCTTATCTCATTACCTGATAATGGAAATGCTCCTTTGTCTCAGTGGATTGTGTCAGTGCTCTCTAAATGTTAAGCGATCGATAGGATATCCAGTTAGCTAACGAGCAGAACTGCTATTGAATTCTATGCCATCATGAGYGCTCTTGCTGAGCTGGAAAGCTCTCAAGGCCAACCATTTGGATGAAGTTTTCTGTATGTCCTGACGCAAGCTGAGCTGGAAATACCACAAGAAGAGCATTTGACCCCTCTGATTCCACTCCTTGGTTGAACCGGAAAATGCAGGGGAGGAGGAATACAAACATTACAGATAACAACAACAACAAAGCTCATCARACTTGTTCCCAAACTGCAAAATAAAAGGGTCAGGCTGAGTTAGTTAGAAGAAAGGACTCAGCTTGCTTTGACTTTATCTGAGGGATCATGGTATACATTTCTTTCTTTTCTTTTCTCTCTTATTGTCTTCCAGAATTTAAGGAAGCGTTCTCACTCTTTGACCGAACTCCAAAATCTGAGATGAAAATCACATATGCACAATGCGGAGATGTCTTGAGAGCTTTGGGGCAGAATCCAACCCAAGCTGAGGTCATGAAGGTGCTTGGCAGACCCAAACCAGAAGGTTGGTGACCTCCTCTGTGTTTGTTTTGAAAAACAGCACTCCAAGAATTAATGGTCAGGCCAAGCAGATAAGGTCTCTGTTTTCTGATGGAAAGATTTACTGTGAAGTGACTGAGGGTATGGAACAGCCCCCTGCAAATTTCCGGCAGAACTGTAACTGAGGGAAAAGCTTCTCTTCAGTCAGTATAATTGACTCAAATTTAGGAGACTGAATTCATTTAATGGCCCTGTGTTTCAGTGTATTTTACAGTGACAATTTCTTACCTTTTAAAATTGTTTTGATGACAGGCATTCACTTGTGTTTAGTAAAGACTCAGATTTTTTGAAGACATCCACAGAAACAGAGGGATAGACTGAACCTGAGGACACAGCTTGCACTACAAAAATGCATATCAGAGGGTCTGTAATGATTGCAGTGGGGGTCTCCCTTAAAAGTTCGTCATACTCAGGGTATCTGCTCAGAACAAGGAAAAGATTTTCTAGACCATATCTATACTCAGGAATTTYCTAGATGACTTCTCTTGCCCTTATTTCCATTTACGCTAATGGGAACTGAGAACTAGGCCCTCATTCAACAACTGTGGAATTTCAGGATATGGTAATGAAACAGTGGCAGATGGGATAAGTAGCCAAGAAGGAGCCATYGTGCCCTATGATCCTGCTTTTGAAAAGTAAAAAGTTAGGGAAATGGGATACGCAGCCCCAGTCCTGCCAGGGTAAGGACATTCCCCTAATCACTCTGAAGTTCCTCTCCCAGTTTGTTTTTTAAGATCTCTGCATTACAGGGCTGCAAATAAAAGCTGATTTCATACCAACAATGAGCTCCTCTTATTCTCTGTCTTMTGCTTAGTTTCATCTTTTTGCATTRCATCAAGCAGCCTTGGGACTCTAACAGAATTTRCTTTCCTTGACATTTGCATGTGTCAGATACAAGACAGGTACAGATCAATCTGTTCAAAAACRTACTTCTCTCTCTTTCCCAGAGCTCTTGTTCCCCCTCTGGCTAGCTGTTCCTCCATCTGTACTTAAGATATTCCTATGCTCTACTCATTCCCTTTAGCYGGCAATTTTTGCCAAGGTTCTCCTAACCCTCACCACCAATCCACTCTGAATGTCCCATGGTTAGTTCTCAGCTCTCCCAGAATTCACCAAAACTTTTGTTTCAATCTGTGTCTTTGCAGAAATGAACTCCAAGATGCTCGACTTTGAGACCTTCCTGCCCATGCTCCAGCATATTTCCAAGACGAAAGACACAGGCACCTACGAGGACTTTGTGGAGGGTCTGCGCGTGTTTGACAAGGAGGGAAATGGAACTGTGATGGGGGCTGAGCTCCGCCACGTTTTGGCTACGCTGGGTAAGGAAAACCTTTCCTCATGCGATGTCATTGGTGAAATCTTTCCCATACAGTGTGTAGCATGCTGGGTTATGTAAAACACCTTTACGGAGAGAACGACTGGGCAAGATTTCAGTCATCATTTTGTTYTTGGTAATCAGGACAGAAAAAGTTCTTTAATAATGATGCTAAAGATCACTGATTTATAGCTGAAACAATGTTTGTCTTTTCTTCCTTCCCCCCTTTTTTTCCTTCCTTTCTTCTGTCCTAGTTCTAGCGTTTCATTTCTCCAGTAAATATTATATTTCTATGACCAGAATATTATCCAAACAGTGGAAAATCCATCTATCTCTTCAGTGTTTATCTTCAATTTTTCTGAATCTTCAAGCAAAGTTTTAAGATGAAGCACTTTTCTAATAGTCATTTGTTTAACAGAAGTCTCTCTGAAATGGATAAACTTTTTTTTTAAAGGAGGAATCAATATTTTTCCCTCCTCTCAAATTCTGACTTGAGAATCTCAGTGTTTCACAGAGAGTGATGACAACAGCATGAATGCTGGACAAAAATTTTGGCTGTAACTTAATGACAGGTTTCCAATTTGGATCATAAGGCACTGACATCTTGTCATCTGAATCCAGTAAGCATTTCTCAAGATCAGCCTTTTCTACTAGTGCTTGCCTACTGTTATAAAAAGTGAGATTTGATTTAGACCAGAGGATTCCAGTGATGGGTTTTGACCTGCGATATTGTTTCAAAGATCCAAATCTTTTATGCCCAGGGATTTCAGTTCCATGACACATCCATCTCTATTAATGACACACAAAAAATAAGGAAAACAACGCTAAGTACCTGTTTTCACTGATGCTATTGGATCAGTCTGGGGTCCAAATTCAATGATGACACAAACACACACAAAGCCAGGATTGATGGACCATCTAACCTTATCTTGGACAAAGAAACCACGGTCAGTTTTGTGAGTTTCACTGTACTACAAAAAATCAATTTTGTATTTGCCCTTTTGTTTCCAATAACCCAGACCAATGTGTCAATGACTGATTTTCAAGCATTCATAGGAAGTACTTAAATCCAAAGAGTTAGCACTGCTGTTTAGATTGGTATTCCTAAATACTGGCCAAATCCTAGGCACAGACAAATATTCTGTAAATTGGCATACTTTTCTGTTCACTTTTCAAAAATTCAATTGAATTGCCACAGATTCACATCAGCTGAGGACTTGCCCCTGTGTGTGAGAAGTCAGTGATGAAAAARTGCATCAGTACTTTTCAGTACAGCAACATCAGTAGCAGAGCACACCCGATACCTTTTTTTTTAAATGATTTCAATCGACATCACCTTAAAATTTCTCCCACTCATTTCTGGAAGGACATTAATCCCATTAATGCCAGTACATAGAATAGGGGACTGGATTAGGTTGGTCTCTTTGCCTTACAGACAAAGAAGTACCTAATATGTACATAATTCAATYAAATGCTGTAGATCACATCCTAAGCAGAGATCCTAAGTTTGATCTTAAAATTTTCCTGAACCTGAAACTCAGAGGCAAACTACAGGGTGACTTTACAGAGAGTTTGCCCAGTGATGACTTGGTCAAAAGTGACTAAAGCCTTCAAGATTTGGCACTTAGAGTAAGTTTATTCTTAGAAGAATGACTATGGGAACATGATATCATGTGGGTTTCCTTATTTATTCTCTCTTCATGGTTTTCAGATCAAATTTTCTCAGTTTGCAAGTTCAAAAGTCACTTTTCTAGCAGTCAGCACCACAAATTGAACTGAGAGAAAATCTTTGTCTCTCCTCTCTTCCCTCTCACTCTCTTTGGTAGTCTTTGATCCTTTGAACTGTGCTTCATAAATTCTTAAAAAAAAAAAAAAAAGGTTCAGGTACTAAGGTACTGAACAGGCATTTTGTTTTCCCTGCAGGTGAGAGGTTGACTGAAGAGGAAGTTGATAAGCTGATGGCTGGTCAGGAAGATGCCAATGGTTGTATCAACTATGAAGGTAAGTATGAGCAGTCTGGTCTGTGCAGTGACCATGTGCTTGAAGACTTTGTTCCAGTTATTCTGTGAAAGCTTAAGTCCAAGGAAAATCTTATTCCCAATGATCAGAATATGAACTTTTTGCAAATTTTAGAGCGATTCAGATTCTGTAATCCACCTGAGACTCCTTATCTGTAATAAGGTTACTTGTACTTTCCATGGCTGATAATGGCCATGGGCCTTTCAAAGAGGCTGGTAGGGTCATTCTTATCTTGCTCTACATATTTATTTTTATTTTTGCTTTATTTTTTCTACCTACACCCACAGTTCCTTGTCCCCCCAAAAGGCAAGAGATCTCTTTTGGGAGATCCCTGGTGGTAATCATTGTTTTACTTAAAAAAAATCAGCAAAAAGTGTTATCCTTAGGTTCCTCTTTGAAGTCCTAAGAATCCTACAAGCACTGAACAAAGACTCCCAGTCTATTCCATTACKGATGTAGAAAGCCAGAGTAAAGGGAGTTGGTTATGAGTAAATGGACCACGGTTCTCTCGGGCATCTTGCAAACCTGCACACTTTAAGCTCTTCAGTAAAGCCACAACATGCTTTAGGGATCATGAACACACATTATGATGCACCTCTTTGAAGGTGATATTGTTAACTAGCACCTGACTTTTGTATCATCTTCACTGAACCTTTTATGATTGGTCTTCTACTTTCAAATGCTATACTAGTGATCTGAGCTCAGGGAAATCTGTCTTACCTGTAGTTTATTGGTAGGAACCTGTAGATTTAGCCAAACCACGTGATGCCTGAATGTGTGATGAATTCAGAGAAATCCATAATATGGAGGATCACTGGGAAGGAAAAAATATTTCTTATTGATGAATACATTTCTCCATTTCCTTTTGAATCCAAAATTATATTTAAAAAAATACGGTTTTAAAATGAGGAAAAAGGAAACCCCAAACTTTTTGAAAGAAAAGCTTAATTATCGTGTTTGTTTCTAAACCTGAGCTCACTGGAGAGATGCAGTCATGATACTGAATTGGTTAGCTACTGTGGATTCTGGAGATTCACTCCAGAAGTACTTTCAGTGCCCCCTGACTTCAGTATAAATGTGGTGAAGCCTTGAGAGCCTTTCTAGGTGAGGACCCGGAATTTCTCATGGCTGTATGCTTTGGAAAGGCGGCTCTGTATGGCAGCCAGGGGCAAGGATTAAGCAAGCTATGGATTGACTAACGTGTGTRTTCATTTCCACTGCCTACCTAGACTGATGGCTACGCTACACTGTATATATATTATTTTAAGGATTTACAAAGCTTTTAGCACTAAAGTACTTGGAGTCTTATTTACAAAGCGACATTGTCTTCATTGTATCAGACTAGGYGAGAGGAATGAATTTAAATAGCAGCCAAGCTGAACAGAGGTACTGAGACATTATTGAGTTTAATGAAGGGAAATTGATAAATAATCCTTCTGTTTCTATTCTTTCCAGCTTTTGTGAAACATATTATGGCTAACTGAATACCAGGTAAGTCTCTTCTGTCCTCCTTGCGTATTCTATTATTTTGGTTTTGATTTCTGAGATCAGCTTGGGGAAAGTGCAAGTGGTTAATCAGGGAGAGGGAGAATTTTCAGCAAGGAATAGGCCAAGAATGAGTAAAGCAGTATCTTCATCCTATCAACTGCACAGCAGATCAGTGGCCTTACTGTAATTGTCCAGTGATTCTGGATGTCTCTATCTTAGGGAGCCCAACAGAGAGTATAAGGCTTTGATTTCCAAAGAACAAATGCTCATTCCTTTTTGACAACTAGAAATGTTAAAGGATGCACATTTTGGATGCCCTCTTACAAGTCTCTGCTCCTAAAATTTTCCTTAAAAAATCCAGAAGACAGAATTGAGCTGATTATAGAAAGAGTGGGCAATAAATACAAGGAGGAGTAGAAAAAGAGTGATGCATGACTATGTTACTGAACCTACAGCTGGAGGATAATTACTGGCCTTCCATAARTCTGGCTCCCAATCTTTCCTGGCAAATTGAATGATTTTCCAGAAAAAGACATGAGTTTTGTCCCACATATCTTCTCTGACTTTATTCGGTRGTGTTCTCCAAACCAGAGTACCATTAAGGGTATCTCAGTCTTGCCATTGCAAATGAGCTGAACTTCATTTCCAGTATTCACTGGTCATGGTTTATTTTGTATTCCTGGAAAAGGTGCCAGATGTTTTGAACTGGTATTCACCAATATTTATCTCTGTTCAGCTTTTGGGGAAGGTCTGACCTGAGAGTTAACCAGCTCTATCTATTCTGCAAAGTATCCGATAAACTGGGAAAGACACTGCCTTTCTTTGGGTTTGTTCTGTTGTTGTTTTTTTTTTCTTTTTCCTTTGCCTTTTGTTTATTTTTCTACTCTGTCCTGACCGGGCCTGGCTTTGTTTGCTTTTGGAGCTGACATTATTCCAGCCCGCAAGACCTGTCTGCTGTGTGGTGACTTTTAATTATGTTCACTGGCACCCTAGGGAGTGAGTTAAGCAGGAGTCAAATCCCGGTCTTTGAGACTTTTGTTCCAAGATAAAATTGACCAAAATGTAAAATGGCTAAAAAGCTGATTGCTTTTTCTTATTATGGTTGAGTTTTCTTTCTACAGGCTTTTATCTTCTCCGAACATACTGACTCCCAGTTTTAGATTCCAAAGATTTGAACTGGCCCACAGCCAAAGTGGTAATCCCACARCTAGCATGATTCTTACTTGTTGTTTAGAGATGGTCTCAAGCATTAATCCCATCCTAAACCTGCTGCCATGGGAAATTCCCATTCTGATGCCAAAAGTCTTTCTAGTCCCCTGAAGCAGGATCAGCCACCAAAGGAGACAAGTGAGCAGTGGTATATTGTAGAGCTGGCACAGGGCTGGGAACTGCAGCATATGGGCCAGAAAGTGTGTCTTGGCTTCTGGTGGGTTTGGAAAGGGAGCTGAGAACTCTTGACTCACAGAGAACCGATCTGCTGCTGATTTGTCAATTAGCCGTGATGGGCTTCTTTCAGGGGTGGCATCTTCCACTCCCTGCAGAGTTTCTGTTGGCATGTTTAAGGAAAGACAAATGCAATTTCTACCCTTGAAAGGCTGATGGCCCCTTGCCATAAAGCATATAACAAACACATCCCAAAACACTGGGTATGAACTCAGTGGGAATCTGAATCTGAGTAGTCGCTCGTGTTTCTTGGCCATTCCCATATGCTGGTAGAAAACTAGAGCTTGATCCCAGTATAAGAACTGAACTGTGACAGTCCCTTTCTTCTTTCTCCGATCATAGTTATTTTGACTATACTGTATAACTTTTCTTATACAAAACCTCTCCACACGCTCTTCCCCCAGGTGCTACACCCTATTTATAACACAGAGTAATCAGTTACATCTTCTATTACTGACTCTTCCACTTTTTTTCAGGCCCCCCCAGGCCAAGTGCGCTGCTGGATTATAGCCAACTCTTCTTCCTTTACAGTAGACAGTGCTGTAGAAAACACGCCCAGATTGGCTATGCACCTACTCCTTACCTCATTCAGTGGGGAAGACACAGGCAGCAGAAAACATTAAGCTTTCTCACATAGCTAGAAAGCACTCTGTCCTACTTTTTGTCCAATGCCCACTTTTAGTGTGAAACAGGGCTGTGGGATACATGCTGTGGACTAYGCTGACCTCCTGTGAAGGCAGTGCACACAGTCCTCCCCTGTAGCCTGCCATGTCTCTGAAGGTGTGATGAACAGACAGTCAACCTTTATCTCRTGGCCTATCTCTTAGGTGCATGTCCTTTCATGGGATCAAAAGTATGTGCAAGCTTTGGTTAAACAGCCYACAATGTTGGTGTGACCATCTGCTCATTCTGTTCTCCTGAGGAGCTCCGTCTGCTCATATCACCAGTGGGACTCTTTGACCTGTAGGGAAATGAATCTTCTCTGGGAGCAAGCTGGATGATGTCTAGGTTGTTCTGATGCCTGCTTCTCTGACATAGACTTTGCATCATAAAAATATCTGAGCTAGCTTTAAACAAGTAAGCTCAAACAGTAGAGCTGGAGGGCCAATCAATAGTGTGGACACAGGGGCTCAATTCAGTTGCCCAAGTGTAGGTGCTTGGTGTTATTTCAGGTGTTCCAAGTGTCTGAAATATCCATGGCAGCACAGATGTGATGCYGAGCCTGTGGCAGACCTATGTCTTTTGGAGTGCCAGCTGGAGGCCAGGCCACTCTAGGACATCTCAAATGGCTGTAGGTACCTAGGTGTAGGGAACTGAATTGAGCCCAGTGGCTTGAACTCATGTGACTGTGGGTCAATTACTAGAATGTAACATCAGTGTTTGACCAGCTGAGGTAGCCTTCCTCGGCTCCCATCAGATGAAGACACCTACAAGTAGGTGTCTGCATGAAAACTAGGTATCTAGGTTTTTCAGACCTAAAGGAGGTCCAGTCAGATAGAGCATGCAGAGTGATTCAGCTTGTCCAGTGAATGGACATAGATGCAAAGAGTCCAGTTGCCAGTGCAGAAAAGGACAAATCTCACATTGTGCCTATGTCATATTGGCCAGCCATACAGGGATGTTCTGAATGCCTTGGGGCTCTCAAATTCCACTAGATGCCTATGGTTAAAGAACTGAATCCTTCCTGAAATTTAGAAGTTAGCTAATGAAATCCCTGAAGCTCGAGTGTTGCTGATGAGAGACTGATTTTAGATGAGGGGGATAATGGAAGTAAAACAAACTGTCTAGTGGCTCAGGAACTGGGCTGTTTTTCTGGAAATCGAGTTTTCACCCCAGCTTTATGTCTGACTGGCTATATCACCTCTCCATATCACCACTTCCCATGCTTTGTCCGTCACTTACATACTGAGTGTAAGATTGCAAGATTGTGACTGACCAAGGTTTTCTGTCATGTTGTCATTGGTCCCTGATCTCAGYTGGCATTTTCATAGTGGACAGACGTGTAGCTGCAGGTCTTGTTGCAAACAGTCTGAGTACAGATGCATGAGAATGACTGAGGCTGATTCCTGATGATGTTGTTTGTTTCTGCTTTCTTCCTCTAATGCTTAAAAATAATTTTATTTTTAGGACAAGATAGGCGCCGAGAACTCCAGATGCTGGCCTTGGATTTCAATGTAATGGAATGTCTTCTCATTTTACAGCCCAGATTCCCATTACACGGCTACAAAATGTACTGTCCCTGAAGTTATCTGGTTAAATGTTTTTTGTTTGTTTTGTCTTCTTTCTTCATGGGAAGAGCATGGCCTTTGTGGAGATTCAGTACACTCAGGAAACTGAAGAAACTGGAATATGAACTATAAATACCTGGGCATTCTCTATTTTCTTTTTGTTCTTTCTGATACAGGATATAAAACAGCAATAGAATATTGTGAAGAGAGAGGGGAGACAAGGGGAGTTACTTATTTCACGACTAAGCCAAGAAAAATGTATTTTCATTTAGCCATATCCTTCTCTCCCYTCCCCTCTTCCTTCCAAAACAACTAGACCCATCTTTTTTTGTTTATTACATCTGTCAAAATAGCTGTTTCAAAATCAATTCAGAAATCTGAGTAATCTGAGAAGGTAAGGGAGAAATGAAACTAAACCAGTTGTATAAATCTCATGGGTGCAAAGTACGCTCTTAGTTGTTGGTGAAAAACAGTCAAGGCAGAATACTCAGCAGTGAACTAACAAATGCACTTATTCACAAGTTTCTCAGTTTTGGAAGATACCATCTTTAATGTATGAGATGTAAAGGAGAAAAAGAACAAAACAAAGAAGAAGTGTAYTCAGTGCTTGCAGATTTGCTAGAATGCATCCCTTCTCTTTCTTCCCCACCCAGATATCTTTTCCATCCAACAGTCTCACCTATGAAGCAAGTAAAATGTCTTTCCCAAAGAAAACTGGAAATTGTTCTAATATACATGTCCTGTAGCTTTTCTCAGTAAAACATGGGATTCTTTGTCTCTTGCTTTCAGCTTTGTTTCTGTGTCTGTGCGAGGAGAGAGTAAAGAAGGGAAGGGGAAATGGGAAATACATACTGTTGGGAAAAAGCTCAGTAGAGGCAAAGGAAAAGTGAGAAGCATGAAAAAGTACACAAATTAAGTTGGCTCATCTTCTGGGGTGAAATCACTAAAAAAAGAAAAAGAAACTATATTTTGGGGGGCGGGAGGGGTGGGAGAGGAGGAGGAGAACACAGAAGCTAGTACAGTTCACATAGGAAATACCAGACAATCTAAGTGAGCAACGCTCCATTTAAGAAAGAGGTATTGTTAGAAAGGACATCTTGGAAACTGAGTGGAGGAAAGCTAATCGGTGGAACATTRTAATACCAGGATACCAATTGCACAGGAATGACAGAATTGGCCATCCCCATGGAGAACAACTGCTGTGAATGARCGAACACAAACAATCAAATTACATCAATATACGAGCTGTAACAAAACGAACCGTTGAATAGCCATAASTGAAAATCCACAGAGAGCTAAATGTATATTAAGATAATGGCAAGGGCAGTAAAATGCTAAAGAAAGTTCAAGAGGGTAGTGGAGTGGGAGGAGTAGAAAGATGCTAATAATGGCACAATTCTGTTTTCTCCAGGCTGGATTTACTGTACATAAAGGGGCAAGTAAGAGTCAAGAAAAATTGYCGCCATGAATGACGTGTTTTGGAGTGTTCATTCTGAAGCATCAATCCTGAACAGAGCAATTGGTTGAACAGGCCACTGATGAGGCCATGAGATTAGCAACTAGGTCTGCTGTAGTACRCCAAAGATAGATGTTAACAGTGGGCCATTTCCTTCTGGGGTCTCCCTCTGTGGGCATCCAATTCCGTTGTCACTTTAAGACTTGTTTTTTCTGTCCCTTTAGTTGAAGTAGAACTCTTAATCTCTCCAGTGGGACATCAGATGCTTTTCTGCTTTCATTCTCAGCTGTTAAACACAATACCACCATCCTGCTTGCCTCTCAGACTCCTGAAAAGGTGCCATCTTAGCACATTATACCTAAATCTGAAAGAATATTTCACCCTATGTTCCCAAAGCCACAATGACCTCATCCACAGTTGCAGGTGAACCTTGCATCTGGACACACGGGTGGCATTCATCCAGGTAAGTGCTGATACACACGGAGCTGATGTCTCCATCTGTCCTTGGCCTGTGCTATGTTCGGTGGTTATCTTATTGGCACAGACAGAATCTGTACATCGAGGATTACACGTTATTACTACTGTTGCTACCGTATTTGTTATCGCTGTTACTAGAATGACAGCCGAAACACACATTTAGCCATGTCAATCCGGTAGCTGGGAGTTATGCGAGGCTCACAGCTATTCAAGAAAATCTTCAAGAGATGATAATGCTGCAAGCAAARAAGTAAGTTCTTTGGTGGAGCAGTAAGAGAAAGACCAACAGGCTAAGCACAACCACTAGCTGAGATGCACCAGCAAATAGAGCTAGACCACAGGCCTGCCAAAGCACAGCCTATGAGGCAGCAGTCCAGTGAAGCAGAAGAGACTAAAATAACAGCTGGTATTTCACCCCAAATGCATTGGCAGGGCTTTTAGTGGAAGGATCTGCGGGTCAATCCAAGGTGCATAAGCAAAGCTGTGTGTGGGAGAAGGCTGGAACAGTGCCTATTGCCTTATGTACTAGATGTATCACAGGACATGCTCTTGCCAAATTTTGTTTTCACAAGCAGAAAATTCACTCACAAGCTAACCGGAATAAATAGGCAATATCTTCCCCTTCCTTTCAACTGCTCCACTCCCCCTCCCCCAAACCCAAATTAAGAAAAATAACCTCCTATCTAGAGAACGTTTCTTAAAAAAAAAAATAGTGTGGCCAGGAGTCATGCCAAGTTTCTAGAAGATCTTTTTATAGCAGTAGCATCTGGCTCTTGGGGAGACTCCGTAGGGAGTTTTGTTGGTGACTTTACATCTGCTGTGGTTAAGCTGCTAATGGACTGACTGTCTGGGCTGCTGCCTGCTCCACTGATTTCTTAGTACCATGCTTTGGTTATTTGARGAGTTTGTGCCTATTGACTTCTTGCCAGAATTACATAGTACATTCCAGCAGCAATTTGCATTGCGACACCCAATTGTGCAGAAGGGGCTTTCAGATGGAGCAAGGATACTGCCTGGCATTTTGTTACCCTCTCCTTAAACTCACCCAAGCCTGGATTAGACCAGGGGTGAAGTATGGATTTTTTTTAGGTTGGTAAGCCAAAGGGAAAGTGAATACTGTAATATTTTTCAGTGATGTCCACAAGGAGATAAATACATCGATAGTTTCATTTGGGGGTCCATTAAAAATGCTTAACCCTCCCAGTGATGTGTTCCATCTCATTTTAAGACTTATTCAATGCTCTCTAAAATCTATTTTAAAAAGTGTCTTTTACTTCTTTTTGAGTGCAAAATGAAAAAGCTCCACCTGCATCTTGTCAAAATGAAACGTTTTCACATTTTTCAACATTTTTCTCTTTGACCCTGATTTTTTTTGTTTTCCAGCTAAACCTGTTTTCAGAATTACACCTGACTTTAAGGATGAATTTCCTCCCTAATACCATTTTCCAGAAAATTTTCAGTTTTGCCCAGATCTGGCCAGAGTAGGCAGGATTCATTTTTCTCAGCTTACCCGTTTGACTTTTCTCTTGTTTGAGATTAATTGCACCCTGGAAACACCTTTTTCCCCTCCACTGAGGAGAGAAGGACCCTGAACAACTGCTTTTAGAGCTCCATTCAATGGCCTAAATAGTAGTGTCTTTGCCATTCAGGATGCTTTAGGATAACCCACCCAGGCTCTAGCTGTTACTTAGAAATATGCATATCTCTTCTGTGTCCTGATTGAGCATTTTGTGGATGAGATTCACCATATTCATCTCAGGAGCTCAACTGATTTGCTCACAGACAAAGACAGTTGCTTCACAGACCTCACCGGTGTACTAATTCATCCTCTCCTCGCACCACCAAGATAAGTAAAATAGATATCTTTTTTTCTGATTCTAGCAACAGTGCTTTTGGAGATGCAATGATAGGAAGATATCTCTATGTTCAAATTTGCAGGTAGAATTAATATCTGATTATGTGGTACTGATCTTAAACATATATATGTGTGTGTATATATATATAGAAGTAACAACACTGTGCAGTATAGATCATATGAATTTTGAATTTTCCAAACACCTTGTGACACAGCCTGGTTATTTTTCCCCAGTTTTATTTCACACRGAAAATTCTTTGGATTCCATAAAACTTCTGATGTAGCCTCTGTCCATCTATCCTTCTTCTCCCATTTATCTGGCAAAGTTGTTGAAATATGTCAAAAGCCTGGCAGAACAGCAAAATGAATGTTTTCATTTATAAAGCCAAAAGTGCCTGTGTTTCTGAACTAGCTGTTCTGTGAATTCCTTTACTTTCCTGTAATAAAAGTGCCATGGGAGAGTTATGATGCACACCAAAGATAAAAGACAGCAGAAATAAAGAGAGAAAAGTATATATGTGTGTAGGTAGGCCTATACTGAACTGAAGCTACTATGTGTCATTTGGGACAGCATTAGTATTTGAAGCAGTGCGTCTTTTTTCACCAGGAAGGCTCAACGGGTGCACAGGAATATGCGCACAAATACATAGGTATGCAGACTCACACAGAGTCTCTCAAGATGTGGTTTGACTTTTCTGGAATGGAGATTCTAGTTTGATGATACTAGGCTTTTGGAAGCCTAGGACCGGATCAAAAAAAAAAAAAACCAAAAAAGTGGTCATGCAACACAAAGTACTTCTCCAGTCTAAACTTACTCTGTGTCTTCCAATCTGCTCAAAACTTCTTAACAAATTTGCTTGGTTTAGGCAGACTTTACATATGGGTTGGGCATCGCTTTTCTCTACTGCTCTAACTTCATGCTGGCTTGCGAGAAATAAAATATCAGCAGTAGCTCTGTCTTCCCGTAGCTTCTATAAAGCAACTGGAAGAGGAGAAATTCAGCCCACACTCTGTATGACGTGCACTGGACAGAGCAACAGTGTCATGATCGTGCACTCAGGGTAGGTCTGGATGAAAACCTGTACATCTGGCTGATGTGATAGCGCAAAGGTTGGGCATTCACGGCTGCAGAGCTGCAGCCCCTGCCAGGTGCGCTCACAGACACAAATGCACAGACACATGCACAGATATATCAAAACAGAGGCACTACTTGAATATCCCTTGGCAGCTGCCACTCCAGAAGACACCTCTTGCTTGTGTGACATGTCTCTTCATGTCYGTCCTGTCCTCCAAACCTTCTAGCYGCATGAGGATGCCCTTGCKCACAGAATGGACCAAATTTCTCTCCTAAAAGGGGCAAATACAGATGGCACTGGAGCACCAGACAAGAGTGAAAAAGAATTCCTTTAGAAGAAGTGAAAAAGATATGCTTTAGAGCCAGAAGCAATGCAGCACTGAAGCCAAAATACAGGTTTAGTCTGGACAGCTAATTTACTGCCTCCAGAGCAGAGTATTCCAAAGCAAACTTCTGCCCAGCTCCAGACCTCAAGTAAATTTTATAAAGATCTCTCCAAGGTCCCAGATRTGTAACATCTACTATATTCCTGCAAGAAATCCTGGAAGTTCCTAAGATGTTCTGCTGACTTTTTGGCCTTGTGGATTGAGTACAATGCTTATTTGATATGATAGGATTGGGTTTGGCGTGCTGTTTGCTGCACAGAGGAGCCTGGATCATGAGTGTGTGTGCGCATGTGTGTGTGTGTGTGTGTGTGTGTGTGCGCCCGTCTGTGTGTGTGTGCATGACCTCAACTTTAAGAGGCAAATTTTAGAGCAGTAATGTAGTTTTAGGATAAAATTGGATCTTGGCATAAACTGAGTAGCCTTGGGACAACCCAAGGGGATTCTAATCTCCCTGTGACTAGTGAGCATTTCTGAAGCTTAAGCAGTAATAATACCATGTTAAAAAAAAAAAAAATCTTCAGGCAAATGTGTCTATATATTTTACTGAAGCAAACATAGTGTTAGACTATGGAGGTCTCCAAAATTTCCTTCAGGATGTCTTCAGATTCCTAATTTTCACTAAATGACTCAGGTCATGATCATATTAGTCAAGTCTTCCTTGCTGAATGTGAAATTTAGTCATTTGATCCCAACCTCCTGATGCCACTTAGGCAGCCTTGTATCTCTYGTGTTTTTCATTCAAACTTAAAACCTCCCCCACTTGTTATGACAACACAACACACACACACCAAATGCAGTTGATTTCAGTGGAAAAACAAGAAGTAGCAGAAATACCATGGCAGTGCGCTGCAGCTAATGGTGTGTCACATACAGAGATCTCTGCCTTGGTAAAGTCCTCTTAGGAGATTTATTTCTCTTCTCTGGTCTGGGAATTCAAGCTTCCCCAAAAGGCCAGGAGGGCCTGTCTCCTACCATCCAAAATACGGAGTCTCATATATTTTGAAAAAAAGAAAGCTGTGAGAGGAGGCTGATGCATGTATGTGGGAGGCAGCTAGCAAAATGCAAAATATTTCATTAATATGCTGCAGTATCATGTGCATGATGGGTAAAGCACAGAATGAACAGAAGCACTATTAGTAACCATTAATTGCTATTAATTTACAAATTACTAATAATTATTATTATTATTTTCAGTGATGGCAGTTGTTGACCAGGACCACACTGTGCTTGATGCTAGACCAAAACAGAACAAAAAGACAKTTCCTTCAGTGTGGCATTTACAGTCTAGTTTCTTTCAAAACTATTGTTTTCATCAAATTGAATGTTTACAATGTTTACCCAGTGATTCATGATACCATCATGCAGAAAAGTAACTGGCAGAAAATACCATTCTAAACAACATTAAGGTGTGCAGGAACTGGATGAAAAATGACTGGAAAAGTTCTCTAAAATAAAACCCAAGTCTCCCTGAATTTCTGAGGCCAAATTGTAATGAAAAGTGGCAGAGTAATTTCACACTTGTTTTGAAGAAGTGTCGGGGGGGGGGAAGAATTCAGGTTGGGAAGAGCTGTCAAACCTCCCCCATTTGCTGGTGTTCTGCTTTCTGAAATTTTTTATTTTCATCTCTCCTCCGCTTTCATGCCATGGCTGACTCCCCTTCTCATGCCCCACTCAGCGAGGAAGTATGGGCCTATCTGTTGCGTGAGGGTTTCATCATGTTGCCACAAAAGGATGGAAACCTTGGACCATATGCCGAGAGTCTCTATTTAAAGGCAATCCAAGACGACGACTATCCCTGCTCCAAGGCTCTGTGCTGCTGTCCCTTAGCGGCCTCAGTCCGCTGCTTCTGAGCACCCTTTAGACAGTGGTGGGACTGGTTTCCACGCTTGCTGCTGGTGAAACGCTGGAGAATTTCACCCTTGGGAAACGAGCATGACCACTGGACTAAAGTGAACTGATTCAAACCATGAGTCAATACTGTTAAGTGTGTTTATGCTTCCTGTTTCTCCCTTTTTATACATTTTTTCAGGAGTGTGAAGAGGTGTGAGTGCGTCTGGTACACCTCTGCCAGTGAAGCTGTGAGGATAGTTACCTAGGCAAACCCACTTAATTTACTGATATAGTCTATGAGCAGTGATGCAACCGCTTGACCAAAGCTCTCTGACTATAATCTTGCTTTAGCTGAGAGATGCAGGGCTTCGGACATGAATGAAAATTAGATTAAGTATCAAGCCAGTGAATTTAAGATGTATCAAGCTCTTTGGCCAGGTGCAACTAGGCAATGATGTGTCCAGCATCTTGTCTAACTGCTTTTAGCTCCCTTTACTAATGTAAATGATGGGTTGCGGACTGGTTGTTCTCTGACACCACGTCTGACACAAGGATGGTTTTACCAGCTGAGAGGGTGCTGACCCCATGGCTTTTTTTGGGAGGGGAGTAAGCGGCCTCACAGGTCTAGAGTTTGAACCAGTGCTGAAAGTCATGGGACGCCTGAGATGGTGGTGAAGTTCTCTTCCTGCTTAGGAGACAGACTGCTTCTGCAAAAAGGCTCTCTGTCCACACCTAATGATCTAGTGCTTGTGATAAATGGGTTTGGGAGCATCTGCTATAGGGCACTGACACACATGCCTATGAGCCAACTCCCCATTGCTGCTATCTAGAGAAGGGGGGGTGTTCATTAAAGTGATGCTTCCCAAGGTCACAGGTGGAGCCTGTTTCTGACCCAGGGTAAGGATTTAAATTCTGACTGCTAAACTACAGTCCAGACCCCATCTTTATGTACACCAGCACTGCAAAACAAATGCAATCAGATAAGCATTAATAAATAATACAGAAGTAATGTAGAAATGCCAAACTCTGCTCTCCTGCCCAGTTAGCCTCAAAAGCAAAGATCTGAAATGTAAAGCCCCAGAARAGGACTGAAAATCTGTGCTGCAGGGGACTGGTTTGCATTTCTAGCAGAAATTGAAAACACAGTCTTAGCAAGGTTCAAGGTAAGATTTGGTTTGGAGCATACAGATTTGTGGGTGGAAAAGGCTGTGACTCAGGCTGTGTTGGGAATTTTGTGCTGCTCCTGCACAGGGCTTAAAATACAGCAGCCATCTAGAAAGCTAAATAAGTTTCTCTTGGGATGAAAACAGAGCCACAATTTGTGGGAATGCACCAGAGTAATTTGAGTCACATGGGTTTTGTATAGAGCAGCTTTGACTAAGATCACCCCAGAGAACTAATGACCTACTCATCCTCATGAAAACCACGGGGAAAAGGCACTGGATAAAGAAGGGAATCAAAATGAGTGGATGCTTTGCTTCCAGGAATAAAATCATACGGAATCAGAGATGGCATTTCTGTAGATGGGAGTGATTGTACCAGGTACCCCATCGCTGGGTGATGGACCTTTCCCATACTAATTTATGGAAGACTCCAATAACTCTGGAGGCTTCATGGGGAGGTGGGTTTATATGGGAAGACTGAGAGTCTCTTCTTSCCCCTTCTCTTTTCCTCTTTTGCTGACTAAAGCAAGAACCGATTTCCCGGGTGGGAGAAGAGTGAACCTCAAGTCAGATATAGATACTGCATGAAATAACAAAACCTCAGAAAGACAGGAAGTGTCTACAGACAGGGCAACATAGCCAAAGACAACAGCTCCTGAAGGCAACCAAAAAATGCTCCCCACCCCCTTCCCATTGCCGCCATTAAATATAYGTTGGCTCCATTTTGGCTGGGTTTGTTTCCAAGAGGGCAAGATGTGCAGCCTGTCCYCTGCTTGCCTGAACTTGCATAAACAAAAAACAGCCCCTTCTTCTTCCCCTCTACCCTCTCCAGAGTATGACCTCTCTCATAAATCCCTTTTGGGGAAAACAAACCAAAAAAGGAAAAAAAATAAAATAAAAAAGGGATGTGGGGAAGTGTGACCAGACAGACAAGCGCAAAGTTTCCCCAAGGACAGACAAATGTTTCAGACTTGCAGGGAATTCTTGCAATCTCAGTCCCTGGACTTCTTTTACCCAGAAAATATTCCCCAGATGCAAAAAGCTCTGAAATCTCCCACTGTGCAGGATTCCAGCGGCACACTCACACGCATACACGTTCATGCATCTCTCATGGCCTAGACTTTGCTCCTGGCCTGCCAAATGCTTGTATAGACTTACCAGTCTCATCCACAGTGGCTGATACACACGTTGCAGGCTCCTGTCTCACCTTGYCCACACCCGGACTTTTATTTCAGGTTTTTCAGCAGCATAGCCTGGTGGCCCTCTCTCCTTCTACATCATTTCCAAGCAGCAAGTGCAGCTGGCCTGGCTCCCAGAGCCCAAGGGCTTCAAAGAAACGACCGCTTTGTGCCATATTTGACCTCAGGGTCGATGCTGGTGGGCACCATGTTCACAGAGTCCTTCTTGCAGGCTGATTTCCAGGGTGGGACTTCACACTGGGGCATCCTTTCCACCAGGCTGTGACACACATCAAGGGAGAAGGTACCTGAGGTGTCTACAGGGGACAGAGAGCCTTGTGACCTGGGCATGACACTGAGTCTCTCTGTGCCTTGGTTCTCCAGTGGAGGAAGGAAATCAGCAGCTTTTACCTCAGTTAAATGAAAGTTTGTTCAAGGCAGGACCATTTCTTCTCATGTTTGGAGCCTCATCCAAATGCAGGGACAAAAGTAAAAATTCCTGTTGCTGATCTGACAACGCTTTAACTCAGGACAGAGACACTGTTTCTTTTCTGCTTTTTTCTACCTGGACTTCTGGCATTGCTAATATCTGGGCTCCCTCCGATTTTTTTCTCATGGTACATTTTCTTTTCTAAGGCTCTTGGTCATAGTTTCTAGGGACCCTGGATTTGACATAGGAGCTTGTGCAAGGGGGATATTTTATGGCTTATTCTGCATGTGGACATAGGGAGTAGGTATATCATAGACCTTCCTCAGTTAAGCATGCATTGAGTGATTTTCTGGGACCRTGATCTGGAATCAGTTTCCATAAGAGTCACTTCCTGCATATGACTCTGAAGGCTTGATCTCACTACYATGAATAAGAATCTAAATATAAGCTATTATTGACTTAACTGCAAGTATGACTTGGTGCTATTGAAACTGGTGATTTCTTGCTGGCTTTATTGAGGGACCTATATTGACAGATGTCTGAGGAAAATTGGCACAACCATGCGCTGCTGAAAACTGGTTTATATCCCTGTTTTCCCATGTTATTTCCAGGACTATGTGTTTCTCCCCCACCTCCCATCTCCCACAGTTCCCTCAGGWTGTGGGTTGATTTAGGGGTTTGTTCATTTTTCATTCATTCTTGGTTATCTAACTTTGTACAATGAAAGATGTGGACAGCGATTGCAATCAGCATCTTGCAGAAAATTGGCTGAACAAAAGAGATGTAATGAGGAATTGCTGAGGTACTGCTCTGCCTGCCACATATACAAGAATGAATGTCCCCTTACATGCAGGTGGGGATTTCTGAAAAATAACATCTTTTAATGCTTTGCAGATTTCATTTGTCGTGCCTGCTCTGAGATAATAAAGCACAGAAAAAATGTCCTTGGACAGACTTTTGTAGGACAGCAGTACATAATACCAACCATGCAKCATTTGCTGTGGGATATGCGTGACTAAGTGTCAACATTTCCACCTGAGCTAGATACCCTGAGTTCCTCTTATTGTCATTGGAGACCTGGTTAATACAGTTAATAAACTATAGTGTGATTCTTCTCATCTTAAAGTATATGTTGAAGGTAGTTCAGATGAATGATTCCCTAAAATGCCTATTCYTTTCGGCTGACTATAAAAAGAGAAGAGGGAGACTAGCTCAGCTGTGCATGTTGACATTGCAGACATCTAGGGGTCCATTCACCATCTGCTGCTCATTATGAGCTTAATGTGGGCATGTATTTCCCCAATAATCCAGTTGTGTTTGGCAGCTGGTGTAGATCTCTGTTGCAGCAAAGCCACAAGTAGCAGCCAGAAGTCACTTAGAGCTAGCCGTGCTGACCTCTTAGATTGCTTTCCTCCTAATTTTTGGTGACTYGGCCCACTGGGTCACATCCCTGACAGGACTCATGGTGATGGGCTGCAGCAGGGGGAATATGCATCCCAGAGTTTTCCTCCGAGCACCCTGYCCTGCTTGATGGGATTCCTGCCTGCTGCTGCTGCATGGCATCATCACAACTTCCCTCTGTTTTGTGATCCCCACGTGCCAGACAGAGGCACGCAGGTGAGGCCCATCAGTTGGGYCTAGCTTCTTTGCTGTAAAAATTACCAGTTTGCTGAGTCTCCTCTAACTGCTAAGAGATTTCCACAGCCTTTGGCCACCTGGTGCTCACCTACTTGTCCTCTGAAAAACCTCTGCATCTGAACTTGCCAGTATTTTCACAGTCTTGTTTGGCTTGTCTCCAGAAATAACTTTCCTATTTTACTTTGTTGGKTTTTTTTTAAACACTGGAACCTAAAATTGTTTTACACACACACACATCCATCCACGCTAATATGTATTTTCAGTACAATCTACAAAAAGGAAAATTTGTCAATAGGAGGAAAGCCATTCAGAGATGAGAGAGACTGGGAGATATGTAAATTCTCCAGTATTTAACTCTGAATGAAAAAAMCAGCCATTTCATAATAGAGAATCCAAATGTGCTGTGCCCTGCTTTGGTGGAGTTTGCTTTCTTCCATTGAGCTTTTCTGCTTTTTATAGGAGGGGCTGAGTGTGAAAGCATGTAARGGAAAGAGATTGCTGGGCATGAATTTGAAAGCATATTTGGGGTCGYATTTGAAGCTTGTATAAAGCTGGCATATGAGTGTATTTATGTGCAAATTCCCAGACTTTTCAGTTTGCCGTAGGATGGCATTATCTGCAGACATTTTCATAACTTCTAAGGCAGGCTAGAACATTCATTGCAGCAATGCACTGCCTTTTTCTTGTTCCTAAGTATTCACAGGTGATTGAGTTCTATGGGTGAGGGTTATCATCGGTAATTTTAGACGACTAAAMGTGATCCGTCTAAATCTGGTTCCTCTTACCTAAGAGATATGCAGACATGGTTCAGATAAATCACTGCAGAGGAGGTTGGAGGGTAGCGACCTGCAGCAAAGGAAGATTAARCGAAAGGAGGCTTCATGAWTAGATGTCTCTATTTTAGGCATCTAAAGTCAGGTCAGATGAATCTCACTGAYAAACTGGASCAAGTCCGGCAGAGGSCCACCAAGATCTCTGGGGACTGGAGCACTTGTCCTCTGCGGAGAGGCTGAGGAAGCTGGCATTATTCAGCCTGGAGAAGAGAAGGCTTTGTGGGCACCTAGCAGTAGCCTGCCAGTCCTTATGAGGAGGTTRTTAAGAGGATGGATCCAGGCTCTGCACAGCGGTGCAAGATGGGAGGGTGATGGGAGCCTTCCCTCCCTTGATCTTCCTTCGCTGCTGATCCCTACCCTTTGAATGGATGGGACACTCGAGCCTATCTTTAGGTAGCTCCTTCTAAAAGAGGTCACTGCTGCCTYCTTAACCTCTGCCATCACCTCTGGTTTAAGGTCTGTTGTACTGACATCTGCAGAGGGGTGTATTTGTGGAGAAAAGGTGTGCTGTGGATTTCACAGCTGCAGGAGTTGCACAGTGGGGAGGATGAGGGAAAATGCCTAAGGATTTCTTGTGGTTTGTTAATTTGGTTTTTTACAAAATATTTTCCCTTATTTTGACATCATGGTTGGAGGACCAGGAAAAAAAAAAAAGTCCTCAGGGTTATATATTTACCCTCAAACCACTAAATTCAGGCATGAAAGTATATTAGGCCATTTCAATGCACACAGGAAAGCYATTGTCGAGCAAAATTATTCCTTGGTTTTACTACTGTAATATAGGGGCATGTGTTAGAGTTTAGAGACTCCCTAAAGAGCAACTGTGGGCCTGTAGCAATTTAATTGAGAATGTAGCTATGGCTAGCTGATTATATTTCTAAATCTGTCTTTAGCTCTCTTCCTCTTTATCTTTGATCTTTGAGGTCTGATCCAAAGGCCACCCCAGTCAGCAGGGGCACAAAGGTTACACCAAAACATGTACTTAGTTTTATACCCCATCTTTGCAGTGGGTGGGAACAAAACTAAAATAACAACAGAACTTTCCATTCCCCAGGGAGAGAAACTGGTGGAGATTTTCCTAAGCACGTGCATGTCAGTTGGGAGATTACTTATGTAGCAGTGATGCCAAGAAGGTAAGGGATCTAATTTAGGGCCAGCACTAAGAGGCTAGGTACTGCAACCTTCCCCTGTAGTCAATGGAGAGAGGCAGAGTGATTTAGAGGAAAGACCTAACTGTTCTGAGTTGCCATCTCAAGGCAATTTTTCTCTATTATTTATAGAGGGACCTCAGAAAGAGTAGCTTCCTAATGCAGATATCTGGGTTAGCGACAGATCTAGACATCCACTTTTAGGTGCCTGCCTGTGACCTGGTGTCCTCGCTCCCATCACAGTCAAGAGGGAGCTGAGGCTCAGTTCACTTTCCTCAATATAGGTGTGTGGTGCCATTTGAGATTCCCTGGGCCAAGCATCCTGCCTCCTACAGGACCAACGAAAAGGGCCAAGGGAAAATTTCTGATAACTCAGATGGTTGCCTGAAATGGCACTAAGAGCCTACCTTTTGGCACCTGATTTTAGCCCTAGATCTGCGCAGACCATAATGGGAACCAGAACACCCAGTTCATATCAACACACTCCATATAGATACTTGAATTAAGATATCTCAATCTGCAAGGTAAATACCACCCCTAGAGCGGCAGTGACCCCAGTGTCACTACTAGCCCCTGGACCTGTCAAGTTCCTAATCCCTACCACAAATATCAGCCGTTACCCTAAAAGCGCAGTGGAAGAGAATCTGTTTGGATGTCTACTGGTGTTTAAAGCCAYGATTTACATGGGAAGCAAATGGAGCAGGATGACCTTAAGCCTCCCTGATGGTTTCACTGAAAGCCAGTGGGTTACCAGGCGTGTCGTCAGCATAAGAATGARCATCTGAAGTGACCCTCAAACTAGCACCTTGCTGTGGGGTGGAGCTGAGGAGATACTGGTCTGAGTTCCAAAGCATTGTAGTTATGTTATCTAAGGATTATTCCCACACTAACAGGCCCTGAGTCTCATAAAAACAGATAGTGCTTCTAGCTAGGATTTTGCCTCCTCTCCTGAGTGCCCCATCCAGTAGTTTGCAGTGTTTATTAGGCTCTGTGGACTCAGTCCCTGTTGACTATGAGGATAACACATATTTACTGTCTCCAACGGAGACATCTGCATTTATCCAAATGAAACAACAGTCCCTGCGTCTGAGCCCACGGCAAGGCAAAAGCCCTTCTGGGTATCAGGTAGGATGTCCTGTGCCTTAGYTGAGAAACCAACACTCTTGTCTTTGGGCAAGTTTGAGATGGATGGGAGAAGAGAAGGAATGGCGTATTTATAGCTTGACAACTGATGTCTTTGTAGAGCTTAGGCATTAGGCTGCTCAGTTTGTAACTTTACTGTCAGTCTACAGTTGGCATATGCACATTTTAGGCACAGTTTGCTGGGTTCTTTATTGCACTATGTCTCTTTGGTTCTCACATCTATTAAAACCACAGATGTTGAATAGGAAAAAGGTCACTATAGCATCTTGTTGCTAGTAGGTACTGCTTGGCTGGGTGGTTACTGCTTTAACTAACCCTTATGCAAGCAATTTACTAAACTTGTGCAATACCTGAGTCTCATCAATGCAGACAAATCAGTTCAGCTTTTAATGATTGACTCCCTGCTACGGCTTTTAATAAGAAAGAGGTCAGGAAAGGGAGGCAAGGCAGCAAATAAACCATTTAGAACAGCTTTCTTTATAAAGAACTTGGGAAAATATAGGTCAGCATGCCAAAATCAGCAACAGAGGAAAGTTTTATACAGTGGTTCCTATTAAAACCTCTACAAATGCCTTTGCAATTACCCTGGCCACACTGTTTCCCAGATATTCCTGAGGCTAAACATATATATTTGATACTAATTACAGGGAATATCATGAAGAAGGTTAATTGCTAACCCTAAAATTGCAAGGAACCACATGAACTTGTCCATAAAGAAGATAAACAGCATTTATGTAGGACATATTAGTCAAATCGTGAGCAATAATCCCTCTTCAGGCCGCTCACTATGATACTCAGGGTAAATTTATGCACCCATGATAGTCTTGGATTTTGAATGGGGATTCATGATTTATCTGAAGAGTCTTGTGCCCGACTGTGATCCCTGTATAGTCAACAGAGGAAAATCATGGTTAGGTATAAGTAAGGTTCTTACAAAATTGGATTGAATATGACCATTTTTCTGAATATGAATAAGGATTTATTGTCAGTGACCTCAACACAACTTTTTGTGCTTGAGCTGTAGAACTGAGCTTCAAACCTTGGCCAAACCACAAGTGAGAGTCTTAAATGTTATACATTTGACACCTGACTTTACTGGAAAATTCATTGCTGATGCTGGATGTGGCACATTCTTTTCCTGGGCCTTTCCTCTCCAGAGAAGAAACAAAGACCATAAAAACACAGTGTTTGTGTGTGCAAAACACAGGCCATAGAAATTGCTTCATCTACTGAGGAGTGACTCATTTATTTAGTCCTGGAAGCCTAATTATGTTTTACATGACTAAAATTATCCCACTAGGCCCCCAGCAGCAAAGCCAGAGGATCATGGGTTTCCCATAAGTCTTGTGTTGCATCTATCAGCCCTGTGCAGGTGTCTCAAATGATGCTGATGTTTGGATACCCAAATTGTTCTGCTGATGTCTGTCACTAAATAAACATGTGTGCAACATGCAGTTGGTCTTGAACTTAGTGAGTGCCTCCTGAGAAAGTTATCGGAAATAAGCACATCTGTTGTTATCTTAAACAGAAGAAGACTCAAATGGGAAAAGCGTAAGGGCAGGAATATACTGGTTTTCTGAGATACAAAAAACAGGTGGTTATAAAAGTTTCAGGAATCAACTGTTCTCTGAGCCTAGGGTGTGAAGGAAATAAGTTGTTGGCTTTCTTACAGTAAAATAAAACTGCAGTCTTGAAGACTAAAAGTTAGGTAAGCAGTGGTGCAGGCCACTTAAAGATATTATGGATTTCCTTCTGGGGAACMTACTAGGAATTATTTAGGGAAAAATCAGGGAAAGTCTGAAATTCCTGAGTCAATGAGTGAATTAGGGGAGTGCATTAGATGAGGTTCCTTCTACACATACATTGCTGGCATTTGCTTAGTTGTTTACGGACGGAATACCCTGGAGACGTTCAAATTATATTTGCCTACCAGAGTAGACCTTATTTTGTTGCTGTTCCATCAAGACTCCAGCTCTGTATATTTTCCTGTAATCCCAAAGGCTGATCCCCACATTCTGATAGGTTGGAAGTCTTTTTGGTTAACGGGCTGTATATGAATAACTGGCTATGAAGGTTTTAAGCTGCAGCTCAGAAATTTGTGACATTGGGCAGCAATTTCTGGGTGTAGAAGGGCATGTGTGTCTTCCAGGCCCTGTGCTATGTTCATCAGTGGATGTCTTGGATAACCAAAGGCATCACAGATGGCAATAATTGCCTATATTTAAGCAAATAAACCATGTCCCTACTAGCTGCTCAGAAGAATTGTCCTCTAAATTTCACTGAATATATCAACTGTTTTTCTACCAACTACAGTGAGAGCTTACACATYCATTTCACATATAAGAACTTGCAGGTTTTCACGTAAAATCTCAGGTTTGAATCTACAAGCTGAAACTGCCCTGGGTTCTGCATAACTCAGTGGATGTTTCGGTGTATGTGGCTACCATCTCTCAGCTGCTCTGCAGTATCCCACAGGAGACATGCTTTTAAGCTGTATCTTCCTGACTGTGGGGTAGATTGCCTTCACTTAAGCAATTTTATGGTATTAATATAAACACTAATATAATGCTTCAGGTGACATGTTGTTTCAGAGCTGGGACAGGTTAAGAGCGTGCATGTCTATTACCATGATCAGTGACAAGGCGTAACTTGCTGAAGTATAACTTGTTTAATAACTTGATTGCTTGTAGTCATATGAATGTGCTCAGGAACTTTGCCAGTGATGATGTTCTGCTCATTGCTAGGAGAATGAGAGGATGCTCTCTCACCAGAGGAGAGAGTGGTCCTTTTCGGATGAAATACAATGCGAACCTCCTCACTGCTTCTGGCCTTTGAAAAATCTCCTGCCATTTTTACAGGAGCAACCATGTAAACTCCAGTAGTCTGGTTCTCTTCCCACTTGGTGATTAGTATGTTCTTTTCATCTAGGTAATTGAATTTAATTAGAATTTTCTTTCTTCTTTTTTTTTAAAAAATGATTATGCATTGCAGTGGGACATTCTTCTAAAGCATTTGCCACCTTAGACTCCAGACAGGGGATCAGGTTCTGCATAGATCAGTTTTTCTCCATGGACAGTATGGAGGTCTAGGGTAAATAACTGACTTAGACATTTAGCATAGCAGGTACCTAAAAGCAGCAGAACACTACCTTTACTGTACACACACATGGCTGAAGATCTCCCTTTAAAAYAGAGGAATAAGGACAGCTTTGATGGGCCATAAAGTCTTTGTGCTTAAAATACTCTTTACCAACATCTTGCCTTTCCCTTGGCTCAGATCGAAGCCACTATAGTTTGGAGAAAACAGAAGTTTTTTAGGTATTCACTCAGCCAGGAGAGTTTCAGTAAAGGAGTGATATAACAACACCTGAATTAACRTAAGAGATGCCAGGGTGCAAGGACATACCTCCAAGCACAAACTTTTCTCTTACTGGAAGTCCTGCCCAAGGAGTGCAAATATTGGTGGCAGGCCATCTTAAAATTGTACTGAGAAAAAGGGGTTTTCCAAAACCCTGTCTCTGTATTCACCACCCAAGCCCCATGTTTTCAAAAAAGGGAACTGAGCAGTTGGATCCTGTTTGTTCCAGCTTAGTCAAAACCTGCTGCAGTCAATAACTTGATCAGAAGCATGACCTGGTTCCCCCCACTGCAAGCTTAAAGCCTGAGCTACAACCTCAGCCCCAATTCAGCACAATGCTTTTAAGCACGTGCTGAAGCTTTGCAGGTCCTATGTCCCTCTCACAGCTGGGTGAGTTTTATGTTCTCTTTCAGAATTTTGTTTTCCACATTTTGCCTCTTCATTTTTCTAGTGGAAAATAACTGTGAAGGCACCTTTCGAGCAAGCAACAACAATTAAAAAAAACCAACTGTTTCCAAGGGTGTAAACTGACAGCCTTGAGTTTGCAGCTAGAGGAGAAAATTACAGGGGGATCCAGTAACAGCCAACCTCAGAGTTGTTTCATCTGTAACAGGGGCCATTAAAAGCAATGTTTAAAAACAAAGGACATCATCCAGTTACTAAAGTTAATGGAGCAGAACGTTCATTTCAGTTCAGAGTTTTTCCTCATGTGTGATCYGGGAATGCTTGTTTGTAAGAGTCTYGTGTTTTAATGCAGAACAGGTGCTGGATGGAGAAATTCAAGAACAAATTGACCAGACAGACAGCTTGTCAAGAACCAAAAAAAGACTATCAAAGCAGCAGGCAGAAGAGAGCAGGTTGCAAACTGCATATCATCTCAGGGAAGATTAATGGTATTGTTCATGTGTGATTGAGAAATGGTGTATTTATGATTTCCTGAGCAGAGACTGAGGTTCTTAACCTACTGGTTTTAGACCGTTTTTGGACATGACTATCAGTCGCCGGAGCTAATGTGTTTTTTCTCCTTACAAACAACTTAAAAAATTAAAATGCTCTTCTTTCAAAGGGAGCATTTCAGCATTTTTGTATTCACATCTGTCTTTGTTTCTTCTTTTGAACTCAAGAAGCAAAAATGTAGTCTTTCTTCCCCATTTGTTTTTSCTTTCTCCTTTCTTTGCATCCCCTGAGTGCTTCCAGTGACAGCAAAAGAAACAGAAGTGGCAGCAAAACCAGGAAGAAGGGAAACTGAGAAATATGCAGACATAAAAATATATTTTTTCAAAGCATATGAAAAAGTTTCAAAAAGTAACACTGACTATTGTGTCACTGTAAGTGATGTAATTTTGTACAATCTGGAAAAGGTCAAGGCTGGGATACACATTCTGACATACGTTTCCAAGCCTAAGTATCCCACAAAAATCAATGTTTTGAGAGAAGCACTACAGAATTTTTGGTTAGTTCTGCATGTATTTCAGATAGCAAACCCATGGATAACCTACTGCTAAGCATATGGTGCAGGTCCTGATGTGCTTCCTGTATTTGATTCTGTTATAATTTTAAGGAAGAAACTATAATTTCAGCATAAATACCTACATTTATACCCCCAAATCTGTCTCTCCCTGGTTCAGCCTTTCTTGTGCCAGCTACAGTGATGACTGTCCTCATAGGGTGTTCACTGGGACTTCTCTTTTAGCTCAAAAAGCCTTTTCCCTCTCCTACTCCTTTCTTGCCCAGACACAGCCTTCCCTACCTCCCCTCTGTACAATCACTGGTGATTGTCACCTCTGCTCATTTTTCACTAATTTGAGGGACTCAGTCCCTCAAAATGAGGGACTCATTTTTCTCCTGAGCTGAGCCTRTAATGCCTTGTCAATGCGCCCTTTTGCTGTCTGTGTAGCCCAAGGTCCTCATGCTGGCATCTCACTAGATTTAGTGGGCTCACTGCCTTTCCCCAGTCTTAAAAAGCCTGAAGGTTCACTGAGTTAATCGTGTTGCCTGGCTTCTCTGCAGGCCAGTTGTTTTATCTTCTCTGTCTGAAAGCTGAAATAGTAGCAAAGACCTTCTTTAGGGAGTTTGTAGGAAAGGAAATCCAGTGAAGATGGTCATGTTCTCAACTATGGCACTAATTGAAGCCTTGTTAGTCCTAGAGAAAAAAAAATCACATGTAGCTACAGCTACAGATTCTTGATAAGCCTTTGGCCATGTCCCGTCTCACCTTTCTGTGCCAGTCAGCAGCAAGATCCTGTTCTCAGTGACTCGAATTGTTGAGCTCTCAGATATGATGAACCTAGATGTTTTATGGTTATTGCATCCTCTTTAAAACCCATGGAAAGTAAAGGGTGGGATGCTACTGTACCGTGGGGTTTGGTTATTCTGTGAGCTAGACTATTAATGCCAGGGTACACCTTATCAGGAGGCAAAACCTGTTAACTGAATAGTCTTGACCTATTTAGTACTGAACACTTCTCACATCCAGAGAAGTGCCCAGAGATCTGGGCACCACGACCCACTAGGCTCCTTACTGTCCCATGCTGCTATGTGAACATCCCCACTGATTTTGATTAACAAAAGCAATCAGGATTTTGCTTTTCACAAAAGGTTGGTGATGGATATAAGTCAGTAGAGCTCTACTGAGAGCAAAAGGTTTTTACCAGTTTCTACCCTGTTAGACAATTTTGCCTTAGTATTAAATCAAACAGCAATGCATACACTGTATTTTTGCCCCCCCCCGTCAGCTTTTGGGTTAATCATTTGTTTGTTTGTTTTATGGAAGTCATCAGATTGAGACAACCTGACTTCATTAACCTGACTTTTTTTATCCTCCTTAACCATTTTTCCCCCCATGATCTTAGCTCCCTGTCTCACCCCTTGGCCTTATGACACCAATGTGGTAAAACAATCTCAGTGTTTCACTTGGGAGTCTTTGCCAATGGGTAGAACTGATTGTATTTTATGCTGTGGTCTGTTCCTTTTGCCAGGGATTAAGCTGTTCTCCATGTCCAGTGGGGACAGAACAAAAGGTCCTGGACTGAAATTGCAACTAGGGAGATTTAGCTTAGATATCATGATAAATTTCCTAATAGGAAGGATAGTGAAGTACTAAAAGTGATTGCTTGTGGATGGAACAGAATCTACAGCCTTGGAGGCATTTAAGAAAAACCTAGATATACATTTATAAATGTCCAGATAGTCCACTTTTCCAGGAAAAAGCAGCACACCATCATTTTAGATTTTAAATCTTGAGATAAAGAATTCTGAGTTCCAGTATAATAAAGAGACCATCACACAGCAATTTTTATGCCAAATTATAGGKTTTTTTTTTTAAGCAAACACTATTTTTTTGGAAAGATATAAGATTAGTCTGAATATTCCATTAATACACACTTGACCGTGAACTTGTTGTATTAAAACTGGCAATTTTTTTCAAGAAAAAATTGTCTGGCTTCCACTTCCAGCTTGAAGATCAGCTCAGTTCTTCTTCCAAAACTTGTCCACTTCAAGAGTTCCCTCTTGAGGATTGCTCAACCCTCATACTGGATCTCTGGTCCTCCAGACTGCCACTTTCCAATTATTCTGGTGATCTAACTACGTAAACTCACCACTGAACCATCTGAATCCATTTCACCCTTCTCACTGATTGTGAATTTCTACCCAATGGCAGAATATATCTCTGGTAAGTAGAAGAGGTAGTTTGTATTTGAATTCTAATCTTAAACATATCTGGAAAAACAGATTTGGGGTTAGACTTTACTTGGTTCTTCATTGTATGGGTGTAGCCTAAAGGCGAGACATTTAAGTCTGAGCTCATCTCCAAGAGTTCCCGTATAGTTGATGGTGAAAAGTAGCCATCTCAAGAGGATGACTTATCTCAGTTGCCTCTCTTGAGATGTCTCACTCTCTGGAAGTTCCAGTTTCCTTCTAGAGATCTTAAAAGGAAACTTGTGAGACCAGCTCAAATATTTGGGTGCTTGCTGTTGAATTTTATTGCTTAACATCGTCTCTTCCTTGGTTTTTGAAATACCCATAACAGCAATTGCAAGTTACTTTAAATGATTTTTTGGTGAACTCGTGTTGTAGATAATTCATATCTTTTAATTCATTGGTCTCAGCAACAAGTTTAAGCAAGGGATAAAGTGGAGCACGTCCTGGGACCCGAGTGGCATTTCCAAAGTATCACTATAGATATTTTGCTTCCTTACCTGGAAAGGCCATCATGGAAGAAGAAAGCTCTTTTAGAGACTGAAGCTGGTACTAGAGCTACTAAAGAGTATCTAGAGCTTGAACTTGGCTACATAACCAAGGCTGGCAGGCCCTATAAGCACCTTCATGTAAAATACAGCTCCTCAAAACTCATGCTTAGATGATTCCTAAATCCTGGAAGTACTTAAATCCTTTAGTCATCTAAGGTTCTTCCAGAGATGTCCCTGAAGTCTTTGAGCTGGGGAAGCGCACAGACATATCAGTTGTGCACTTACTGAACTGCTTTGAACCCTTTTTCATGCTTACCCTGATCTAGTACTTTCAAACTAGACTTTCTCATTGTTATTCTGACTATAGGCACTGAGTCAGCAGGTATCAGACGACAGCTAACAAATCAGGCCTTGTGTAAATCATATAGGCTTGTTCATATTTTATCTGAATGCAGTCATATTGCATTAGGTGCCTAAATTCACAAGATGGTTTCTGGCTATCTGGTTTGGAAGGAAGCTTTTTCCAAAGGCCTAAAATTTGGTGTTTCAATCCTTTCAAGGACTTGAATCAGCACTGCCCCTCAATGCTTCTGATTATCTACCTTAACCAGAAGCTCAGCGAGTGAGCTCCACTCATCCTCATTCAGAGCACCTCGCTCTCCATGTAAGAGAAAGCTGATGTTCACACCCAATGACATATGCAGGTTCAGTAAACTTCAGCAGCTTTGAGATTATTAGGAACAACAGGGAATGCTGGATTTCCTTGTTTTGCATGGTTTGGGCCTTTGTGCCTTCTTTGTTGATCTTTCTGTATCTAAATCACAGGTGCTTCAATGTGGCTATTCCCCAGCCTCAGCCAAAAGCTCATTAAAATGAACAAGGTAATCTTTGCTTAAAAATGAGCATGTGCTCTGGTGCTCTGAGGATTGGGACCCTGCAACATGCAATGTAACTCTGGTACATAAACAGGCAGTTACATAATGGGCAAGAAATCATTGTATTATTCCTACCATAATAAGAATCTCAGTTTATAATACCAAAGCTTTTCAAATGGTTTCAGACATAACAGAAACTCCTGGAGGAATAAATCCTTTAAATGGATCTGTAGTGTGACTGAAGATTTAAGAGTGTTACCCATCAGACAGCACAAATAACACGGAAAAGTCATAAATTCTACAAGTCATTTTTTGCTCAGGTCTTTTGTAAAAATTATGGATATCTGTGAAAAATACCCTGATGGAATCATTAAAAAAAAGAATTATTCTCCAGGATTTTTGCTTTGCTTAAAGCTGTACCATAGTTGGATACCACCTAGTTTATTTTTGTGACACTAGATTTTATTTTTGATGAAGTCAGTATGTCTATACTCATAAATTAAACAAAGCCAAGGCATGGATCTGGGCAGTGTTCCACAGCTGCCCACACCATCAAATTGTTAGCATAGTCTCTGGCATAGCTTTGACCTGTGTCCAGGAGCAAATGCCTGGACAGTGCTTGAGCACCACTGGGGGACAGCACAAATAAGCCCATTCCCAATGGGAAGATTGCTTGTGGCCACTTATTKTATGGTGTGTGGGAGGAAGATAATGTATTTTTATTCCTACAAACCATGGTCTGCCGTGTACCTTTGGGATACACGAATGGGCTCTGGCCCATATTATTGCTGGGAGCCCCATGGAGTCTTGTTAAGTTGGCCCTGATGGGTTAAGATTAGAACTTTTGACTTTTGACAGAGCAGAATTAGACAACTTGGGTCGCTGCAGAGAGGGATTGAAGAGCTTAGCAGTGACCTTGCTCTAAAACTTATGCCCACATGCACATGCATAGAAACACCCTGCCATATAGAAAAACTTCAAAGGCCAGTGACAGGATAAGGACCCACTGAAAYAGGTCCGATGGAAGATCTCCATGCATGACACAATTTGGGCTAGAGGTGGACAATGAAAATGTATGGGGCGGGCCAGTAGTAACAACACAGTCTGGCAAAGGACACAGGGTGCATTAATGGTAAAGGAATCAGACGAGGAACAAAGTATGCTGAAATCTCTCTCTACTGCTTCTATAATCTCTGTGTTTGATCACCTTGCCTTCAGCACACTTGCATTTACAGCTGAGTAGTTACATTAAAAAGAAAGAGAATAAAAGAAAAAGCAGTGCGGGTGTGAAATGTTAGATGTGAGAAAGGGGTAAGAGACTTTATATCTGCTAAGCTAGCATGGGTAACCTTGACTGAAAACAATAACATCTCTGCAACCTTTCAGAGATTAGAAGTATTGTATTTTATGCTACGATAATAAAAGACTACTCCTAATAAGCAGGTTTTCTCTTGGACTGAATTCATGTCCGTGAGAAGATTCCCACGGGCAATGCCCAGAGACTCTTTCAGGAATGCAGGCTTTTGTGCATGGACAAACTCTGCCCACAGTAACCTAGCCACTGGCTAGTGATCTTTAAACTCAGGATTTAGATTTTTTACTTTCTTCAATCTTCAGTCTCCAGTTTGTCAATCATAAATGCATATGTGCTGAAGTGCAGTTCTRTTAGAGCACTTTATGCACTAGTCTTTATGTGTTTATATAGGAATTTTAAGATTGGAAAACCCCTTTTAAATAAAGCTCTCTTAAATTACTCGCTGTGTCTACATGTGCCTACTTCTGCAGCGAGGCCTTCCTGAACTGTTTCGGTACCTGTTAGTCTTCTGCAAAAACTTGTTTTGGAGCAGGCTGAATATAATGTTTTAATACTCCACCCTGGGTAATGGCAACACTGCAGTATATGACATCCTGGAGAGATTTTTTTCATATAAGACCCTCTAAAGTCATCTATATTCTAGATGTAGGGTAGATTTTCAGTCAATGCAAAACAGCATTGCACCAGTGAGGCTAGCAGAGAGGCATGAGTTTGCGTCAGCTAAGTATTCAGCCCAGTGAACTTACACAACTCAGCTTATTCTTGCTTTCAAGACAAAGCATCTTAAAYAGCCTCCCAGTTATAAATTCCTTTAAAAGACAGTTGAGTAAAGGTGTTAGCTCTTCAAAAGTTGTAAACAGCATGCAGAGGGCTTCATAAAAGGGTACCTTTTTACAATTTAAGATCTTCACTAAGTAATTAAAAAGTCCTCAAAGAAGTGAAAGCTAAAGGTGAGAAGGGAATGTTATTTGTCTGTAGTCATAGTCTTTTATTTTTCTGTTTTCTTCTTTGTTTCATATTAGAGATGGGGTAGGCAAGAGACTATAAATGCCACTATTAAAATATGAGAATAAATTCCTTTTTTTCTGTAATGCATTTTCCAGCTTCTGTTCTTAATGAGTAAAGCATGCCTACAGGAGCCACTTCCTTTAGGAGTAAGTGCTTTGAAGCCATGCACTTCCATGGCTTTTGGGATTTGGCTGCTCAGCTACGGAGAAAATAGTGCTCTGCAAGTCTCTGAGATACCTCTATGTGATGGAGCTCTGCTGTGTGTTGCGCCCAAACTCTTAAGCCRGACCTTTCCACGTGGTTTTGCAGATTCAAGTTCTGAGCGATATTTCTGTGTCTGTATTGCTTCTCCGTGGAAGACAACCCACAAGCAGGAAATGGACAACAACAGCATAGACAGAGCAAATGCCGTCTGGTCCTCACTCATCTGTGTGCACTGATCTGAAAGATTCCTCCTGGTCCTTTCAGTACGAGGCCGAGAAGTGATTGCCTTTACAAGGAAGTGAAATGGAAGCTGAGGAAGAGAAATGTGATTTTTTTTTGGTTTACCCAGCTTTTCCGAAGATGGTCTCCAAAGTTGTTCTCTCCTTTGCAAGGCATATTGATTTGGTCATGGGTGACATAGAGCTAACAAACTCATAGAAAGTTAATTTCGAAAACCAGGATCCACCTACCTGCATACAGAACTCACTGGCTGTGAGACAGATAGTTAAAAAAAAATTGGAAGCCATTTTCGGTGGATATTAAAGATTCCTGAGCTACCTTAGGGCATCTCAGATACCTCTAGATGCYTCTTTCAGCACCTGACAGTTTAGGCAACAAGAGTCCTATCCTTTCTTTCTAATTGCTCCAGTTTCACTAAAAAAAAAAAAAAAAAGTTACTCCACACCATATTAGATCACTGGAATCAAGTGGAATCTAATATAGACTGTCTAATTCTGCAGTAAACAACATTCTTCATGCTTTTGGTGATCTCAATGTATGTAGACTGATCTAAGTCAATCAAGCTCTGAAATCCAGATTTCTGGGCCCTCATACACTTTATGTAAAATTACTAATAAAAGAAATAAACCACGGAATATAACTGAGGTGGAAACATCAAGAGCTATTAAGGAACTGTGTGAAATCTGCAAGGTTCTGGTATGAAATTCTGGACAGAGCTAGAGAAAGATCAAACATAGCAAACTATTAAAAAGAGTGAGGTTTAATATAACTGCATTATTTATTTTGACTTCAGATTAGCTATCCAAAAGGGAAACTGGAGAGTCCTCCAGTGAAGCAGGTGTGGGCACAGGTTTGCTGGAATAAGCCGCAAGTCGCTCCAAAAGAGCTTTTGCAGTTACACCCACCCACTTCATATAGGTAGAAGCCAAATCAGAATTAAAATCATGACTTCCAAGGACTTACTGTTGATGTACAGCCAGGTAAATAGGATCTGTGTATGTGGGCAGATCGTCCAGCTGCCCTTTGACATTCTAGCCTACATGATCTATTTGCAAACAGGCCAGTTGGGTGGAGTTAGTGTGGCCTTCAGTACGCCTTCAGAGCAAGAATTGAATTGGTTCTTCTGGGACCACAGCAAAACATCTGAAGTTTTTGGTCAGAACTCCACCCAGTGTTATGTAAGCATCCCTAGGGGATGGGACCGGCATCGATCTGCAGGAATCAGGCCGGGTTCTACCAGCAATGTGGAGAGTAAGATCACAGCTCTTCTTGGAAATGGTTTTCCTGCTCGCTGACAGTTTGCAAACAAATTTGTGATGGCAAGAAGACAGGGAACATAGTCTTTGGCAAAGCAAAGCATTGTGGATCATTTGTGAGCTTTCTTGAATTTAGATCTTTCATTAAAAAGCATTAAGTTCAAAGTGGCATGTCATTTTGAATTAAAAAAAAAGAAAAACTTAAAAATCTATTTCTTTTTCCAGAACTTTTGCTCAGAAATTCCTCCCTACCCTCAGTTAAATGAACATCAGTTTGGGAATCTTCCCATCAGTCTTCCCCTTTCCCCAGAAAACATTTTCTGTGAAATACTGCCCAGCTGCAGTATTTATTCCCTTCTCCAAATCTGAGCATCCAAAAAGATGGACACCAACTTTCCAGTTCTCTTTCTGAGAGGAGGAGCTCTGAACAGAGTGGTAACGATGCAGCCTAATAAATTACAGGATGGGAAATAACTGGGACAAAGTTCTTTAGCTCATCCCATGCCTTCAAAATACCAAGTGTCAATGGATGACGTCAAGTCTGTGTGCTAGCTTTCAGTCTGGCTCACTGAACTGCTGTGGTCCAGTTGTACCTTGGCTCTTTTGGGAGCTTTCACACCTTTGTGTGTCACTTGACCTTTTCTTTATTAGACTTGGCCTCAACATTTGATATATTTTTTTTTAAAACACTCCACTCATTGGATGAGAATAAATCCTAATGCCAGGAAGCTGTCTCTGAAAGTATTGAGTGGAATAAAATTTGTATGAAAAAAACACCCCACTTTTGACAAGCTGTTAGCATTCTTGGGAGCATCGGAGGTTTCTTCTGTGTTGGGAAGCAGATGTTTCAGAACATCTGGTGCACACAAATGCAACAGGGCTGTCAGCACCCCGATCTACTATAGTCCTGCAGGGAACAGGGTAAGAGTGCAGGTAAACAATAGAAGGGTCGTAGGAAAAATGATTGTTCATTTGAAAGTGCCCAGCCTTGCTCAAGAATTGTGCTGAAGGGCATGATTGCTCCTCCTGCGCAATGGACTCAGTGATGGGAGGGCACTGGGTTATTTGTTCTGGGGGGTCAGAGGCAGCTGACTCTGATGCCAGCCTCATCCTTGCCTTGCATGCCACTGGCACTGCAATTCGGCATGCCTTAGCCATGGTAGCCCAGCTGGCTGGCTAGTTCCCTTTGGCATTTGACTCAGCTAAATGGTCTTGCTAAGAGCAGTCAAAAAAGAAAGCCCTCAAACCACAAATGTATGCCAAATGAACATTTTTGGTTTGTCTTTCTTCCCCCCTCCCCCCTGAAATCGAAAGCAATGACTTCTCCAGCCTATTTCAATTGTTTTCATTCATATTGTCGAGGACAACAAGAAGGCTTTCTTTAAATACATCAGTAGCAAAAGGAAGACTATGGAAAATGTGGGCCCGCTGCTGAATGGGGTGGGTGCCCTGGTGATGAAGGATACAGAGAAGGCAGAGTTACTGAATGCCTTCTTTGCTTCAGTCTTTACTGCTCAGGCCAGCCCTCAGGAACTCCAGACCCTGGAGGCAAGAGAGAAAGTCTGGAGAAAGGAAGACTTTCCCTTGGTGGAGGAGGAGTGGGTTAGAGATCATTTAGGCAAACTTGACACCCATAAATCCATGGGCCCCGATGGGATGCACCCATGAGTGCTGAGGGAGCTGGCGGATGTTATTGCTAGGCCACTCTCCATCATCTCTGAAAGGTCATGGAGAGCAAGAGAGGTGCCTGAGGACTGGAAGAAGGCTAATGTCACCCCAGTCTTCAAAAAGGGCAAGAAGGAGGACCCAGGGAACTACAGGCCAGTCAGCCTCACCTCCATCCCTGTAAAGGTGATGGAACAGCTCATCCTGGATGTCATCTCTAAGCATGTGGAGGAAAAGAAGGTGATTGGGAGTAGTCARCATGGCTTCACCAAGGGGAAATCATGCTTAACCAACCTGTTAGCCTTATGGAATGGAATGACTGTCTGGGGAGATGAGGGGAGAGCAGTGGATGTTGCCTGCCTTGACTTCAGCAAGGCTTTTGACACTGTCTCCCATAACATCCTCATAGACAAGCTCAGGAAGTGTGGGCTGGATGAGTGGACAGTGAGGTGGATTGAGAACTGGCTGAATGGCAGAGCTCAGGGGGTTGTGATCAGCGGTGCAGAGTCTAGTTGGAGACCTGCAGCTAGCGGTGTCCCCCAGGGGTCAGTATTGGGTCCAGCCCTGTTCAACTTCTTCATCACTGACCTGGATGAAGGGACAGAGTGCACCCTCAGCAAGTTTGCTGATGATACAAAACTGGGAGGAGTGGCTGACACACCAGAGGGCTGTGCTGCCATTCAGAGAGACCTGGACAAGCTGGAGAGGTGGGCGGAGAGGAACCTCATGAAGTTCAACAAAGGCAAGTGCAGGGTCCGGCACCTGGGGAGGAATAACCCCATGCACCAGTACAGGTTGGGGGCTGACCTGCTGGAAAGCAGCTCTGCGGAGAAGGACCTGGGAGTGCTGGTGGACACCAAGTTAAGCATGAGGCAGCAATGTGCCCTTGTGGCCAAGGAGGCCAATGGCATCCTGGGGTGCATTAGGAAGAGTGTTGCCAGCAGGTGGAGGGAGGTGATCCTCCCCCTCTACTCAGCCCTGCTGAGGCCCCATCTGGAGTRCTSSGTCCAGTKCTGGGCTCCCCAGTSCAAGAGGGATGTGGCACTACTGGAGCAAGTGCAGCGAAGGGCTACAAAGATGATTAGGGGACTGGAGCATCTCTCTTATGAGGAAAGGCTGAGAGAGCTTGGCCTGTTTAGCTTGGAGAAGAGAAGGCTGAGAGGAGATCTTATCAACGTGTACAAGTATCTGAAGGGAGGGTGTCGAGAGGATGGGGCCAGACTCTTTTCAGTGGTGCCCAGTGACAGGACGCGAGGCAACGGGCACAAACTGAAACACAGACAGTTCCATCTGAACATGAGGAAAAACTTCTTCACTGTGAGGGTGACAGAGCACTGGACCAGGTTGCCCAGAGAGGTTGTGAAGTCTCCTTCTCTGGGGATATTCCAAACCCGCCTGGACGCGATCCTGTGCAATGTGCTCTAGGTGACCCTGCTTGAGCAGGGGGGTTGGACTAGATGATTTCCAAAGGTCCCTTCCAATCTCAACCATTCTGTGTGTGATTCTGTGTGTGGTATTCATTTCCTGGCTGATCTTAACTGAATGTTCTTACTTTAAAAAAATATAATAATAAAAACATCCCCCCCCTTCCTCCCCAAACCACACACAGTAGCACAGAAAACTGGCAGACAGCATTTTGTTTTGGGTTTGTTTCTTTTTTTTTTTAAATAAAGCCAAAGCTTGGAATGCAGTTTTAAATTATTACTGGTCACATTAACACCAAGAAATAACAGCTGAAGTTAGGATCCTGTTGAAAGAAGCTCTGAACATAAAGAGAAATGTATTCCAATGGCAGGCTTTGTGTTGCTTTAAAATGTTGCTTAGGGCTGTATTTTGTTCGACATGCAAACACTCTATAAGTGGATCCCGTTCAAATGATGTAAAACCCAGCAAGTAGCATTGATAACTTCACTTTTCCTCCATGATCTGCACCAGTACATACCAATTTATATTACTCATCAGCTGAGGGTCCTCAGCTGAGAATATCCACGGCAGCAGGAATCTGACCTCCCCAACTTCAGTGGAGTAATGCTACCCTACACTGGTTGAAAAATCTCAGCTGGTGTCTGCTATACCGAACATTTTAATGAATATAATATTCCTCTCCAGATTCAAATTTCAGCCTCCTTGAATGGCAAAGAGGTAGAAAAGCCATTCTCTGACTGAGAGTGTGAATTATTTTTGTTATTTAAATGTCAGTTTGAAACAAACAACCCAATATTTATCAAATTGGAGGTCACAGAAATATGTGGGAGAGAAGAAAGTTGTGCACAGAGCCAGGTAGGAAGAGGCAGGGAAATGTAATGATCAATGACTGGTAGGAAAGACCAAAGGTCCACAACAGCAAGGACTGAGAAGAGGAAGGAAAGACAACAGTGGTAGCAAAAATCCTCTGCTACTACCCTTCCCAGCTCATTATGCTAATAAACAAAAGAAATCATCCTTTACAAATTGCATCAAACTATTAGTAACTGATAAGAGAGTTATTGATTTGTACTTATTCTTGAAAAAAAGTGTTTTCATTGTTGCTTTTTTTACATTTGTTTATTACAATTGGAAGTGAAAATTAGCAACTTAGTTCTTTTTTTCAAGTGACAGGTATACCAATGGCCCTAAAACAGAGAAATTTCCAACTTTAACTAGATCAGTAAGTAGTAGACATGACCATCTAGTCAGGTTTATAGATGATTTCTTGAGAGGCAGAGAGGAATGCCCTACCTTAGCAAGCAGCAATGAAGAAAAGGAGAGAAAATGCCCATGAGGAGCTCAACCCAAGGGCTGAGCCACTTTCTGTAGCCTGCAAACATTTGTTCTACTTTGTGAGAAACCAAGAGGTTCCATTTTCACATTGAGGATTTGGAAATCTTGTTTGCCCAGAAACTGGTCATCAGGTGTCACTGCGGAGCCAGACCGGTCCAGCCACTTCCACGTATCCTGACAGAGTGGGCGAAATTCATTCCATGTCCCCTCAAATCTTTGTAATGTAAATGTCTCCAAATGAGCTAATTACTTATTATCCTGTATAGTATATGGAGATTTAGTCAAGAAGTGACTTCTCCTTTTCAGAAAATTCTGATCTCTTCTCTATTCTTGATATAAAGTCTTAGATCTGTATTGCTGCTTCCTGGTGTGTAGTTGCAGCAACAGCAGATGGCTGGAGGATGTGGATTGGACTCCCTCTGCTCGAGGATCCACGGCCTGCATTGGAAACAGCTTGACTTCGCGCTGCCTGGAAGCAATGATCCAATAGAAACAGCTGTGCCACAGCCCCTAATTCAGCAGCTAAAATGGTGGGAATGCCGCTGATGAGGTGGCAACTGGAGATAATGACATGCTGTGAGGAAATAACCCACAGGAAGGTTCCCAGCTCCATTCTTGACACTTTCTTTGTCACCAGAGTGGCTCTGGGAATCTGGATTATATGCAAGAATCTGCCCTGGAGATGCCTGGTCATCTCTCATTGTGCCATACTTTCAGTTCTGTTGACATGGCACCTAATACTTAAATAATTGTATGTATCCTGGTGTCCAGAAATAGCCTCTGATGGGGTTGTCACATGGCAAAGCAGCCCGTGGCTGCAAGGACATCAATCCAGATGTGAAGAAGGTGTGTTGGTTCCAGCAGCTAACTTTAGTTTAACCTCATGAAAACAAAAATGCTCTTGAGAGGACAAGGTTTTTGTTGGCTCTGTCAAGCCTAAAGGCATCCCAGTAGGCAGGTCAGGCTTAGCCATCATTATGGGAACCTTGGGTCTGATCCAGAGCCTACTAAGTCAAAGGGAGTCTATCCATTGACTCCAGCAAGGCTTGGATCTGATCCACTGGGTACAGGAGTGGAGACCTTTGCCCATGTTGGAAAACATTCTTTCCCTCCAGTCCTCCAGTGTGTAACAAATTTAGAGCTCCTGCTTTTTTTGTTGCGCTCTCTCTCTCTTTTTTTCCTCTCTCTCTTGCTTTCTCTTCTTTATTTATTTTTTTTTTCTTGCTCTTTCTTGGCAGCAGCTGATCTGGAAAAGTTAGAGGAGAAACTTGATCAGACTGTTTTCTTCAGTCATACACTGCTGTCAGTATTGTCTCGGGTAACCGGACTGCTGTTTGTTAACCATCATTACCTACTTCAAGTGGAACCGTTATCTGGAGCTCCAGGTTCATCAGGCAAACTGGTGCAGTGCAACACAGACACTGCTTTTTATTGGATTGCTGTGCTTTTCATTGCTCTTTTACAGGCAATGTGGGCGAAGTCCAGGCCCAAGCCACTGCAGGTGTTCCACCAAAGTCCATAGCCAGAGGCCAGCTGCAAATTTTCACCTCCTGGGGTGAGGAACTAGTGCTTCAGAGCAAGGTCACAGACTCCTTGTTCTTCCCACACTTTGTATCTGATATATATAGCTGCATCTGGAGTTATTTACTGGGGTCCTGATATCCTCTGACTGTCCAGACAGGAGACTTGTAGCAGTGTGCCATAGCTCTTGAGTTTCCTTTCTGAACACCGCTGATCCTTCTCTGCATTTTGCCCTGATATGGTCAGGGAATATATATGGATGAAGGAATAGTGAAGCAGCCAGCAGGTCTGACCGTAGAATCCCTGGCATATCTGAGTGCTTCAGAGTCATTCCCTCAAGCATCCCCACCGCAAGCCCCTCAGCATGCTCCCCCGGCTCCTTGCAGACCTGTAGGTGAAAGGTGAGGATTTTTGTTGCAATTTTGGGAATGCAAAAGTTAAAGGCTCTATCAGGGTATACAAATATAGGAATCTTGTGTCATTGACATGGGGTGGAAGATAGGACTCAAGACTTGCAGGAGACCTGCATCCTCCCCGAATAATATTTGGGGGCCAGGCCAGATACCCTAAGGGATTAAATGACCTGTGGGTAGGCAATGGAATTACCTCAAGTCTACATAGAGAGCCTTTGCCAGGGCAGAAACTACATCTGAATCTTATAAGTCACAATCCTTCATCATCGTCAGTATATGGCTACACTTAGCACTTACTTCCAGCTCAGAGCTGTGCCTGAGGGTAACCAAAGATCCTCTGTCCAAAACTAGACATCCTGTTTCATTTATGATGCAGAATTCAATTAACTTAACTTGACACATTCTAACTGGTTGGCTAACTTTCTTTTAGAGCCACTGGAGAAAAAGAGACACTCTTAGAGTTCATTGAAGGATTAATTTCACTCTGTTGGGATTCTTCTTTCTTCGCTATGAAGCCACATACTGGAATTACCTTACCGTCTTTTTCCACTTGAAAGGAAACTTGAACRACTAGCTCTAGTGGAAATGCCTATTTTGGAACAGGTGAGTCCCAGCAAACATGAAACCTCATATCAGGAGCCCTCAAATCTGTACAGTTTTCCTTTCCCAGATCACAAGACACAGATCTATAGCACAGTAATCCCATATCTGAGTGTACACTAAGAGACCTTCTATCACCACCTCCACGTCTGCTTGAAACATTTACCTCCATTCCCAGGGCAAGAAGGATTATGGAAGCAGCCCAGCGGCCTGACTCATTTCCTTCTTTAAATGGGATCCTCAGGAAACAAACCTGGGAATATCTCCATGGAATTTACAGTCCTTCATGCATCCAGGCTCTAGTTCTCCTGCTGAGCCATGCTTGAGCTGAATAAAACTTGTCCTCAGGCTGCTTTTTTTCACACTTGATTGCTTTCAGAGCAGCTTTTAGCAGCTGCACACAGTAACCCCTGACCTCTGCTTCATCTGCTACACAGGGTCCTGGTTTTGAACAAGGTAGAGTCAAATTAAATCAGTGCATGAAGTTTTTGGTTTGATAAGTGACAAAGCTGAGTAAATGCAATGACATACCAAGGTCTTTTTATTGAGCCACCATGTAATAGATGGCTCAGTCATGTGGATGTTTCCCTGGTATCCAAGCTTATGGGCTTTCTGGAAACTTCAAGGATTTTGACCTACAGACTCCACAAGTCCCATTTATAGAGACTGTAGGAGCCTGATTCACATTCTCCTCTTCTCCCCAGCAGCCCGCTCTGGCTTTGCACGTTTGTGGCTGTAAGATATTGCCCCGCTGACAGCCAATGCCTAAGGCAGATGCAGAGCTTTGTCGGGGATCTCCTGACTACCCATGCCTGGTCACAGAGCGGGAGAAAGTCTGCTTTCTGATGAGTCCTGCTTAGCAGTCCTCCTGAAGTGTTTGGAGGAGTCTCTCCACATAGACACACATGCCCCGTAGAGCTGGACTTACTCATCAGGGACTACAATCCTTCCTGGGCGTGAAGAGACTCTCTGATTTGATGAGGTCAGTCCAGCAGCTTGTAGAAAAGAATAAGACCAAGGCTTCTCCTTCTGCTTGAGTGACCTATCCCAAAAAGCAGAGGTATCTTAGACAGTCGTGATCTCAGGAGCGGAAACATTAGTGGCGTAATGTTAAGGGTTAATATCCAGGAGGGCTGATAAGCAAATATGCTGTTGGAAAGGCCTTTAGGATGGACTGGACTATCTGTGTTAGATCTGCTTCCCTCCGTTCTCACTGTTTATTAGCGTAATATCTCTTTGGCAGATTTTATTCCATTCATTTCTCCTCTCCTATATTTTTCTTACGCTGTTCCTTACATACCTCCTTTACTTTCCAGGACAGCTCAGCAGCATTGTTTTTCCCTCTGATGCCTGAATAAATAAGTATAATAGTCACAGTCCTTTAAATATCAAGGCAAAGCTGGGAAACAAAGAAAGGAAAAATAAATTAAGTCAGCTATGCCACTTATGGCCAAAACAAATCAAGGAACAAGACTCTGACCATTTTCATACTCTTCTTTTTTTGGAAGTTTAATTTCTCTGGGCAGAAACTACCGAAATAAAATCTGCACTAAAGGAGCTTCCAGCGCAGAGCAGGTTCACTTTTCTTTGTTTGCTTTCTGAAGAAATAACTGGCACTTCTTTCTCTGCTGAGCTTGCAAGCACTGAGGGGCTGATCCTATTAGAATTATTTTTCCACACGTCCTGAAAGAACGGATTTAGGCAATTCACTGCAGCGTATTCATTGCACCAGGATGCCAGGTAAAGAATGCAGGCAGCTCCCTCTGTACTGAAGTGTGATCCAGTGATTAGGCCTCTAAAAATGCATGTCTAATTACCTGTACCATCACACACCTCTTCAGGGGCTTAGAACGATCCATTGGATTAGCTTTGTCTGAACTGCCTTAGATATCTAAGTATAAGCTATTTACTCTCTGCTCACTTTATACCCAAAGTAGGGCTGGAATTTCTACACGACAACAAGTACTACCTAACACAGATTTCTTTTCACAGGGGTCTTGCTGGCACGAATAACAGTGATATTACTATTTGCTTCTAAAGGCATAAATGGGCAGCTAGGCCCAGAAGGAGGGTTATAAGTGTGAATCTCATCATCACGTCCCAGTCCAGTTTAAAGAAAGAGTTCAGAAAGGTCCTCTCTTTAATGTCATCTGCTGGTTGATGCTTGTCCCCAGGCTCAGGGCCCCGAGAGTCAAACAACCTCTGGGGAAGGTAAGTCTCCCCATTTTCCCTTTGGAGAGCTGCAGTTGCAGAGCTGGGTACCCACCTTTTATAAGGTGCAATTTGCAGCGTGGTGGCATTTCTGTCCCTTGTGAATCTGGGACTGAAACTGTAAAATGAGGAAAGTGCCTTCCACACTGTGATGCTGCTGAGATCCGTGCTCAGGGCAGCCTRTCTCTTGGGAAACCCTTGTGTCCCTCAGTGCCAAAATCTAACTTTTCAAAGCCAGGTATTCTCTTTTGTAGGGCATGTGTGGGCCTGAGCCAGGCTGAATGGACTAACCAACAGGTGAAAAAGTCCTTCTTTTGACCTCCTGGCTAATGAATATTTATTATTTGATGAATTTTTCTCAGAATAGCTACCTGGGGACTCAAATGTGTGCACAYAGGTGGCATTATGTGGCTGCCAACTGACATTTGGGTGCCTGATCAGACATATTCATTAACTGTGCAGGGGACCTGCTCTGGCCTGGTGACATTCCCCCACTTTGCAGAGCACCATGGTAATACCTGTGCACTTGGCTTCAGTTCCTTCTGGATCCTTCTTAATGCTCTGGATTACCCTAGATTCAAGTCAGAGTCATGGAGCCAGATATGAAAGACAATTATTTGCCTGATCTGTATTAATGCAAACTCAATTCCACCTATTCCCTCAAATGCTGAAGCAGGTTGCATAGTACTTTTGATTTAGGAATGTGTTGGCTTGAAAACTTCCTGATATACTTGAGGGACCTGTGGGACAGAGTAATCTCTGGAAAGGAATAAATCCAGCTGAACAATGGCCAAAAGGAACTGGGATAATCAAGGCGCTGTTCATGGACCTGGCCTGATCCTCCTTTGAGGTTCAGCAACTGGATTTGTGAGTGCGTTTGCTGTAACAAACAGTGCAATTTCCCCACAGTCATGACAACAGCAGGACAAACACATGATACTGATTACGTTACAATGAACACCACAAGGACAGACGTTTCACTTTAGCTTTTACTCCAGAGCAGACTTTCTGGAGGAAACGAGAAAGTCAGGATGGCCTGGAAACTAAGGCAATGAACTGAGACTCAGGAGATTTGAGAGTGTAACTGGCTCATAAGAGTTTTAAGACCAGAAAGGACAATTACATCTTCTAATCTGATATGGAAAACGTAGGCTAGAAGTTTAAACACTTGCCCTTCTACGGAATCCAATAACAGGTGTTTGCTTTGGGAACTGCTTCCAGAAAATTATTCATTCCTGAAGTAGGGGAACTGCCTTTTCCCTTAATAGATTATTCCAGCAGTAAATCACCATCATTTTTTTAAAGGTGCTCCATTTCTCAGCTGAATTACTTTGGCTTCATATTCCAGACACTGGGATTTATTAGACCTTTTTCTGCTATATTGAAGGCGCCTTTAAAACCCAGTGTGTTTTTTCTTGCTAGAGTACTGACACATAAGCTCAGTAGGATTTGATTTTGATCAATGAATGTCATATAGGCACTTTTTCCTTGGCTGCAGAGGGAAAAGTCTCTCTCTCTCTCTCTCTCTCTCTCCTCTTTCTTTCTCATGGCCTGAGACTGCAAGCAGTGATTTTTAGCTATAACGCCTTCATAATGACCTTAGTTTGTAGCAATGGATAATGACATTTCTAGGCTCTGTCAAACACATGAATGTACATTCTGTTTGGTTCCCACTGATGTCCCCGTCTTCCCAGTGTATCATCCCATTCCCCTATCTGCAGCTGGACCTGAGCTTTGCAAGCAATCACACAGCATCTGATCCTGTTGTTCCTGTATCCTCTCCATGCTTTTCCTTGCTGCTTTGAGTGGAAGTTCTTCCAGACACAGACAGCTCAATTTATATGTCTTTGTGTAGGTGTGTTTATGTGAGATGAGTGTGCAATCTCTCCTGAAGTAGACACCAAAGAAAGGATTAAGTTGCTTAAACATAAATAGAAATAAGTATAACTATTTATAAAAATAAATATGCCCAGTATTATATTTTAGACACTGCAGGGTATCCCACCTAGCCTCCACTTGATAGGCTGGAAGAGTGTTTCTTCGCCAGTCCCACGCAGTTGTTTTGAATACATTAGGGCATGTCAGATGGCTTCTGATGCCAGCGTTTCGGCAAAGGAATTTCACTCCCATACTAACCTGGCTTATCTCCAGCGTCCGTATTGACCACCTGTCCAACAGACCTGCTGCAGATAGTCACCCAGTGCAACACCCAGAATACACAACACATCTGCACAGGTCTGGCATAACACAGGACCTATGGAAGACCTCAGCTCTTTTGGGCCAGCATCTGCAGCCCAGGCAGGGTGCCCTGGGTTATCTCAAATGGCAGCAGGCATCTATGTTTAAGTAACCCACCCTTCTTCTAACTCACATGGAGACATGGACATTTTGGCTACTTAAATTTAAATATAAGAGTCTGGAGCAGGATCCCAGCCTCAAGAACCATTGTAAAAAGCATAGCATTGACTCTGTGTCCTTCCTCGATCTCTAACCTTGTTCCTGCAACCATCTGGGTATTTCTGCAAGGGGCACAGGGCAGCAAACAAATGCATTAAAGTAATATTCCTAGCTACAACATATAGCCCTTCTAAGATGACATTGTTAAATGATAAGGGATGCATTGACATAAAAAAGTTGATGCCTCTTTGATAAACCAACAACAGAACAACATTGTCCCTGGAGGCCAATCAGTGAAGAGTTCTTTCACTTTGTTTTTAAAGACTGTGAATTTCTGATTTTATTTCATTACAAAAAAGCAAAAAAAAAAAAAAAAAAGTACTGCATTTATTCTGGCCTAGTTGTGCAGTATGATGCTATGTTAATAAAATCACAATTTGCTGATATACTGGAATCTGTAGAACTGAGTATGGTTCCCAGATGGGATTACCCTTAAAGTTTTTTTTATTTGCTCTTCTGAGGTTCTAGATGGCAGTAGGCTTACTTTTTTTAAACGAAAAAGATATTATATTCTCAAACTCAGAAGAAGCCTTGAGTTTAGTAAGTAACCCATGATTAGGACCTTGCATCCCTTTGACAGTGTTCAGTAACTCTGGAGAAAACCTCATGGTCCAGGCTGGAATCACAGACAGCTGATGTTAGTTCTGGTTCATCAGAGGGCAGAAGAGCAGCACAAAGGAAAACTTTGCCTTTCAACTACTGTTGTTATTAAGTATTACATTTTGGGCATAAAAAAAACCTTGGAATACTTGTTAGAAGCTTGACAGATTTGTCTAGTATATATATTAAAAAAAAAAAATCCTCCCATATGCAAAAGTGTGGAAGAAAAGTAATGCAGGTCAATTATTTTCTGTGTCTCCTGACAGAAGACCAAGAAGCTTAGTTTTGGGAGGGGAAAAGACTTTTCTTAGATATGAAACTAAAAATGCTAAATTTAGTTATTTCCTTGAGTCTCCTTCTCTGGTAGTGTTTAAAGACAGGTCAGAAACACATCTGTTAGAAATAATTATGCTCCTCAGAGAATAGAGCTGAATGAAATAATTTCATAAGGTCCCTTCCAGCCCTAAATTTCTATGATTATTTTACGCCTGTCCTCCTGAGATTTGGTTTAGAGTCTGTTTTTAGAGAATGACTTAGCCTACTATTTAAAGACCACATGAGTTGTATCTTGACCAACATCTCAATATCACACAACTTTAACTTCTTTGGATGTATGAGAAAGTTATGTGCACTGTTCCCTGGGTAGTCTAATCGTAGATCTCTCACTGTTTAGAGCCATTTCTCCTCCACCTCCTACCATTTGCTCTCAGCCGAGTTTTGGCCAAGTGGTTATAATTTAAAGCTAGGATGGACTTTTTTCTATACTCTCCTCCAAAACTACATTCCCACTCATTAGGTACTAACCCACAATTTGGCTCAATACATCTATAGGATCAGCCAGAAAAAAAGTCAGAACTCTTATGAACTTCCAGGGCTTTTTCCTGGAGGAATTTCACTATGAAATCGTGGGTGAAGAAATACAAGATTATAACTGCATCGAGAGATCTTATAACGATGTGGAGTATTGGCTAAGGATTCTGCATGTAATGCCTAGCAGCAGACCTCAACAATAGTACATGCTTTTTTTTGACTTTGTTTTGTTTTCCCCTATGATCTGGAATAAATTCACCCATTTGAATGTATAGGTTTTTGCTTCTTTGAGTAGGCTATGGCTCATAGTCTCACCTTCTTTCTCACAATACTTTCATAAAAATGAGATCAGCTGTAAAAACATAATCAGCTTTTTATAGAGGAACTCCAGGTCCCTGAAAAGAAACTCCTGCTCCGTTGTTATGGGACAACTATTGCACTGTATCTATCATGCAACAGGCCTCTCTGATACAAGACCTACAAAACATCTGATTCCTTCCAGATCAACATCAGAGGCCAGAGAGAGGACCCTAGGGTATCTCAAATGACACTAGACACCTATCTCAAAGTAGCTGAATAAAAGCCTTGGTTTCTGTGAAGACTTACATTTAGGCACCTAAAGTTAGGTGTCTTAATCTCAAGTTGAACCCCACCATACTCAACATTTAAAGAGATTCTGTGGTAGAAATATCATCATGCCTTTACTTAAGTGGTTTCAGTTATTAAATAGCCTCAGTTAAGCATTTGTGCTTAGCTACTCATCTGAATTAGACTGACTTTGGTTTCCAGTCACTGGGTTTTGTTATTCCTCTCTTTTATGGGATAAAGAAAGAGTTTCCTGTAACAGCTTTCTCTGTAGAGGTGTGTGTTACTGAAGCATGAATCACCTCTTACTTTTTTCCTGAAAAACAAATCACCATTATTAATCATATGTTTATGTAGCAGTCATGAGAAAATATAGAATACAAACCAATCCCTGTTTAAATAGCTTAATCTCAAAATGGATAGTCTTGAGTAAAACAAAACAAAACAAAACAAAAAACAAACAAAATAGGAAATACTTTACAGGGTTTAGCATCAGTCCATTAATAAGGTGACTTTGACACTGACTAAGGAAACCTGAAAGACCATCATCTGGTACAAATGATCAAGTACCATTGATTCACAGGCCAACAGGGCCAGCAGTGCATTTGGCCCTGAAAAGTTGAAGCTGAGAAATAAGCCACAGTATTGGTCGTTTTTAGAGATGGATTAATAAAAGCAGATGTTGAAATGCCTCTTGGCTGCTATGAGTAACTGGTAATTACTTTAAGGACATCCATTAGTGACTGCTATGACAAACTAACCTTTATAAATGAGTTAAGAGATTGGTAATTACTCATTCAGAAATCCTTTTCTCATTATTAGGATATTGAAAAGATTAGCTGGCCAGTGTGGAATGTCCTGGCCATTACTTATGAGTCTTTTCACATTGGACTTAGATAGAAGATTGGTCTTCAGGTGCAAGAACTTATAGCCTCCTTTGGTTTACAACTCTTTCRGTATTAAGGAAGAGCCATAATGATGTTTACCAGGGTCTTTGGAGGATTCTGAAATATATCCTCTTTGCAATGTCATTTTCATGAGTTCATGGATGGTTTCAGCCCAAATGTCCACAGCAGAAAAATGTCTAAATGGAGATTTAGCAGGTAAACTGTCTCCTCTTTAGTCACCTGGGATAGGGAAATAGAGGTTAAGGAGTCAAATAAGTAAAGCCAAGAGAGGAGTTCATTGGTTAAAGACTAGACKAGTGGTTAGACCACACTGGTTGTTGAATGGGACAACAATGTCCCATATCTTGTGATGAAGTGCAGGTCCTATCTATCCAAACAAGAAATCTATATCAGAGCTGGCAATGCCATTTACTCCTGTGTATAATCCTATCTACCTCTACCTTAAACTGATGTCTGGCTTTTACAGAGATGACAAATCCGGTACCAGAACCTCACTCCTGTGGTGGCCAAGGTCTTCTAATTCCAGCCTATGGATATGAAATGCCAGGTTATACCTACTTTTTTTCTGTGGCAATGTTATCTTTCAGTTTAAAAAGCTTCCCTGTTAGCCTAGTTWCTTTTTTTTTTCCTTTAATACCTTTATAGGGAGCAGTTACATCCTGTCTCAGCCTTCGTTTGCTGAGCTAAACAGACTGATCTTTTTCATTCTCCTAAGACAGGCTTTCCTTTCCCATTACATTACTATATTAAAGAGGGTAAGAAAAGTAACTTAGATACTAGTTCCTAATCTCTTTCCTTCAGATGGTCTTCTGATTTATCTCACTTGGGAGATCAGCCATACAGGTTTTTTTAAATTAATTGTCTATATAATTAGGTGCTTTCTCTGAGTGCCTTGTCTTTTTCTACAGATATATTTGTATATAAAGATTTCCAACTCCCTGTATCATTGCAAAATGCCCAGTTCAGGTACAGACACCCAGTACAACCTGATCTGTTCCATTTGCCTGCTGGGGGATACAGGGCTGATGTGACACCAGGTGATACATTCCTTCCAAACTAAGCTGTCAGGAAAACATGAAAAACCCTGGGAGGTAAAGCGAGCTGCAGTTCTCAAGACAGCTGCATGGCACTTCCTGGTACAAAGGGATCCTGGCAGTTGTCGCGTATCCATTATTTATTACTTGCAGAAACTATCTGTATCCAGATGCTTTGAATGGCGACCTTTGCTCTCATGAGCCCACATACTAAGGACAGGTCAGCAGAGGTCATGAGAAAACAACTTATCTACAATGGTGAGGTGTGTGAAAAGATTTTTTAAGGTCAAACCTAGACTTCCTGCAAACATCCTAAAATTTTCACATACAGGTTTCTCTTCTACAGAGCTAAGAACTTTAATCAAGACTCAGGTAGACTTTGGTTGCCAAAGTTTGTACGTACGCTCTAATCTCCCTTTGCTCAGCCATCCCTGACCTCAGCTCAGTCTTGCCATTTGTGGCCTGAAAGTTTTCTCAGTCCTTGCAGTTTCCCTTGGCTGGAATGGCTAAAGGCCTAGCTCCCACCTATGTGCTATCAAGAGCAAGAAACTAGGCAGAGATGCATATGGTTGTCGAGGACCTAGCGTCATTGGCAGACTTGGGGTAACCTCAAGATATCTTAGCATCAGTGACTCCAGAACAAAAGATATAGCTACCTTCATTAATAGGCTAATGGAGTGGTTTTCAAGAGTGGCCTGGTGATCTGCAAATGACCTCTAAGGCATCAGTATAGGCAAATCCTGTTGTCATTAGACTTGGATTTTCTATGTAGTTTTCATACTTCTCATGGGAATGTTGGGAGGCTGTCAAATTGGAAAGGCTGAAAACTGCTGGCTGTGTTTAGACCACTTACCCACAAAGCAGGACACTGAGGTACAAGCACCCTCCACTCAAAGTGAGTCAAGCCTCGATCTTTCGCTTTTTGAGGGATTTAACTTCCAAGCCCCTAGAGTCTTCAGTGCCATCTTTCCTACATGCTGAACCCAGGACAAAGTGCAGCAGAAAACAGACACCTCATGAAGTCTGCAGGAGAACAAGTATGAAGAAGCATGAATTTTAATCTAGTTGGTAGGACACTCATTGGGGTCCTGTGTCTCTTGGGTGAATGTGCTGGCTGTGATGACATGGTATCACCACACTGGCACTGTTCAGAACAGAAGCAAGCAGAAAGCCCTTCACATTCATGAAATACAAGTTTTAGATGACATCTCTTAGAAGAGGTCTTCAGGCTCTAGTTTCTAAGTAGAGCCATCTTTCATCATAGTTGTGGCTCAAGCCTTTAAGACTCAGAAATTTTGGGGATTTTTGGTAAGTCCTTTACATATTATTTCCTTCTGGCTCTCCCCTTTTGGGAGGACATGTACATTTTAGACTGACCATTTAAGTCATGGAGCTTTGCATAGGGAACCCAGACTAGTGTTTGGATGGCATAAATAACATAATAACTAGTTTTGAGTGGGTCCCTAAACCCAGACCCCAAACAGTAGAGCACCTCAGATACGGGTACTGGGAGTTACACCCACGTTATTTTGGTAGCCCTGATTGATTTTGGGTTGAATTCCCACATGCAAGTGTGGGACTAAACGACATTTATGCTCTCATTGCATGTAGGGACAGGACTTGAGAGCAAACCAGCCTCCCTGTGCCTGAGTTTTGCAGCCTGGAAAGCCAGCTGGCTCTCTCCAGACTAGAGTTGGGGGCAAGTCAACACAAAGGCAGTGTGGATGGCCCGGGACTTTGGGCTGTGATGCTGACTGTGTCCTTGAGCTAATGTGCTCCATGCCCCCTTCCAAAAAGGAGTCTGAGGGAAACATCACAAAAAGGCAAAACTTTTCCATTGTTATTTGAAGAGTCAAAACAGTTTTTGCTTGCCCATGTCTTGTGAAATCGGCTGAGGGAGAGCCAACCTTTTACAGATGTGTGGCTGTTTTGAATGCTCACATACTGTGTTGAGAACTGCATCTTGCTCTGGTCTCCTGGGTTAGGAGAGGGCCAGATTGGCGGGCGGATTCAGGGATTTTCTTGTCCTGATTCTGTAACTGGTAATTAAATAAAGCTTGTCCTCAGATTTATTTCTGGAGCCGCCCAGAATTTGATCTTTCCTTTTACACAAACAGAGAGTCCTGAGAGTGTTGGACTGGGACTTAGCATACATGGATACTCTTAGGATACTCTTCCCTTCCCTTCTTCTGGCCTTCTGGGCAGTAAATTCTTCTCCCTGTATTTCAAAATMCCCACTTATAAAAAGAGGTTAATGAAACTGAACTCCTTTGTAAAGTGTTTTGAATGCTACTGATGAGTGTCCAAAGTGTCCAAAGATTTACATCCACTTTAGCTTCACCAATTTTTATTCCAGATTGGTCCGTACATAGTTTGACTTTACTTATGCCATAATTCAGCTCTCTCTTGCCCTTTTAAACTAGATCTTTTCAACTATTTGCAACTTTTTCAAATCTGTACCATAAACCCATACATAAAAATCCTCCATGCCAGCTTCTTTTTTAGAAGAATCACTGCCACTTCATCAGCTCCTATTGATCTTGACATGGTAACGTATTTGTTTTTCTCTCCCTGAGGATGCTATTTATGCCATCCAGTTCATTAAATAAATTGAATAGCCACTACTGGGAGATCATTACCCTGTCAGTTCTCAGAATGCGTTCCATGGTGCTTCTCTGTCCCAGAAACCACTGACCAGAGGGCAGAAACCCAAAACATATGTATTAAATTATCTGTCTGCTTCACACAATCCTATTAAGCATTCTTCTTCGTCTGGCGCACTTCATCCCGGCCAAGGCCSCAAAGGCCTAGATTAACTTTATTACTATTATTATTATTGGCCTTTTGGATGAGTCTAATTGAACAATGTATTAAAGCAATTACGGGCAAGAGGACTGTGGTCCATCTGTAGCTGACCTGTGTGGAAGCACACCTCTAGTTCACTGCTGATGAACTGGGTAGGACTCACAGAATCGCACAGTGATTAAGGAGAGTTTGGATGCTGGGAATGATTCAAAGAGCTGCGTATCTCAGGCTGACTTTGATGCCGCAAAAGTCGCATTAACAGTTGGATAACAAGTGGCTTGTACTTCAGCTGACCCAGTATTATGGAAACAAGTGCGTGCACACACACACACACACACACAATTTGTTTACAAAGATTATTTGCAAACTGAAATGATTCCCAAGAGAATAAGAATATCCTTGCCAAGTTCCTAACTTGGATGCTTAATAGTTGTACCTTAGATGTTAACAAGTCTGTGATCAACTAACAGCCATATATTGATATATGTTGGAAAGTTTTATATCTGAAAGAAATTATGGCCAATGATTGCTGTTTTTTGAGAATAGGCCAGTGCTCTGATGTTTTCTTGCCATCTGCCCTAGATAAGGGGTAGCCAAGAGAAATGCCTGGTGTGGAGCTGAGGTTGTGGCTGGTGAGTCCAAGGCTCCTGGAGAAGCAGAGCTTGGAGGGCCAGCCAGCAACCACTGTGGGGCTACAGCTCACCCCAAAGGACTGGCCATCCAAGTGTTGCTCCCAGTGGGCAAAAGGGGTTCCTCAGCRCAGAAAGTACGTGTTTCACTGTACTGTCCTTGGTGAATATCACTATGAAGTGATGCTCATAATCTCATGCAAATCCTAACTTCTCCTGAAAGAGATAGCCCCAAAGTGCTCCTCACTCTCCCCAATCTCTCATTTTCAGCAACTCTTTTCAGCTACAGCACTATTACATCATGATCCATAGGAGGAAACAAATCCAGCTGAAAATTTATCCTAGAAAAGAGAAAGGATGATGACTTACCAAGCAGCCACAAAATGACTAGTACTGACAGGAACAAGATAGCCCCTTTCACCAGGCAGGTCTTAAATTGGATTAAATTGTCATTTAGTCCTGACCTTCACTCTGACTTTTCTTTGCAAGGATTTGAGAGGAACACCTCTAGCATTGGAGTGCCTTCTCCCTCAGGGTCATGTAGAGTACTGATTACCTTCGTTCAACATAGACTCCCAGTTCTCCCACCTTGACTGTCAATTATACCTATGTATCTGGGATTTTGGGCTTCTTGGGTGTTTTCTATTCATCTCCTTGTTTTATTTTAGGATTTTTTTTTAAGCAAAGTGAGTATTACTTGAAATAAGCTGAAATGCTTCTGGCACTTTGATCCACTAGAATTAATTTGACAAGCTTAAGTTTTGTTTTTGTTTTTGTTTTTCTTTTMTTTTCTTTTTTTTGTATAAGGATGATGACTTGTTTTTCTGATTGGCAAAATCCATTTTGCTTGCAAAAGGCCATGTACCAACCACTGAGGAGAAAAACCTATGTGCTGGAACCTCAGATCCAGTTTCCGTGGCAGCTGGTTACACAGAAATGAGTCCTGTGTCCAAGTGAGACCCTGGGTGCTGTATGGAGAGAAAGTCTGAGTAGTGTTAAAATGGAGCATGACTGATTTACAAATTTTTGCTGCTGTGCCATGAGTACAGGGTCTAGACTGAATAACATCCCTTCTTGTCCAGTGCTCCTGTCATGCATGTTCTTGTGGCAATCACATATGGATGAGCTTGATGATACAATGCTTCAGCTTAGAAACAAGTGGAAAAAGGAGGAAAAAAAAAGTTATGAGGGATTCATCTCTAGATTTAGACACCTAAACTTAGGTGTCTGCATATAGGCATCTAGACATGAACTTGGTGTCTAAGCTCCCATGAGAGAAAGTGGAGATCAGCACAGCTATTCAGCTGACTAAATAAACTGAGTTCCTTCCCTTGAACCAAGAGGATGGAGGGAGGGGGGGAAAAGAGCATTAGGAGTGGAAGCTGAGATTCTCTTTTAATATCTTCATATGACAACTGAGCAGCAACAAAATGTTCAGTATTAGGAAATTCCTTATACAAATAAAGTTAAATGACCCCCCTTCTCTTTTTTTAACCCAGAACGAGGAGCAGGGTCCCAAAAACTATGCTCTTCCTTTCTATTTTCTTTACCCCACTGCTTCCAGGGAGTCCAGCTGCTCCATCCCCAAGAGCTAACATGAAAGCCATTCATTCCCTTGCAGAAAGGTACCTTGACCTATGCAGTGATAGCCACAACACTGATGTCTCTCCTGTGACTGAGGCCAATAGTCATGCGGGACACACAGGGTCGGTCCTAACAAGCAAACAAAAAGGACAACTGTGCTCATTTTCCTCCTCATCAACCACTCAGAATAAATGCACCCATGACTGTGCAAGCTGAAGCTGGGTGTGCACATGGCTCTTTCCATGTATCATTAATCTCTGTCGGTGCTCATTTGAAATTGCCCAAAAATGTCTAATCACGGCCCCACTGATGGTGCCAGGAGCAATGACCTATTCAGTGCTTGCTCAGTGGAGCATGTGGCTCTCCAGGGGGTTCATGCCATCCCCAAACAGGCAATCTGGGACGTGACTATTTGCCCAGGTGCTTCTCTCTCTGAAACCAATGTGAATTTTGATGAAGGGACTTTCTTTCTGAATCAGGATTCAACTCCACAGTCAGATCGTTGAGTTTTGTTTTTAAAACACTCGTGATTCCCAGATGAAAGATGACATTGGACCCATTAACCCCTGTGTTAAACCATGAGAGAGGTTATATGGAAGGGACAGACTTGATGGCAAACAAACTGAGGTTGGAAATTAGGTCTCCAGCTGTTAGTGGTCCGAAGTTCTGGGAACTTATAATAAGGACAAGGGGTCTATCCTATTTTAAAAAGGAGCATAAAAAGTCTATGGAAAGGCCTGAATGAACTTGGAATTAGAAATTTGTGATACGAGTGCTCATGCATTTGATTTGGTGAACATTCAAAGATGACGTCATTGTTCTTTGTTAATCATATTTGTTTGCCATATAGATTATCATATTAATCTTATTTTCCTGGGATTCCACTGGTTCCCTTCAGGAGGCGGGAAAGAACTTACCTCCTCTTAGTGGGTATCTTGGTTTGAGAGAAGGATTCCTTTTTATCTTCCTCTGAAGCATTCAAGAACTGCCAGGATGCACTCAGTGGTATTAACATCCTGCAGGTGCCTGATGAATGCAAATTGCTTACACTTCCTACATCAGGCCAGTAGGTAATTTGAAGTCAAGAAGGCATTTTCCCCCCAGACTGTCAGTAAAAAATAGGGTTTTTTTGTTGGTTTGCTTGCTTTCATTCCTTTGCTTTCCTCTGAGACGTAGTCCAATTCTTTGGATCACCTTAGATGATCCAGTGATTCTGCACCTTACAGAGAGCCAGGACCAGGACTTCCAACTATCTGGGTATCTTTCTGGAGCAAATGGGACTTTATGATAGGTCTAACATAAAAAAAAAATGGTATTTTACAGTGGTCTAAAGTTTGTCCTACAACATGAGCAGTGGGGACACGCCACGGCTGATGGTGTGTGGGAGGAGTGCCTGTAAACAGATGATTTGTGTTCTGTTCTAACGTCTACTTAAGTCTGCTGCATCAAAGAATAATCAGCTGTGAACATCTGTTGCACACCCATCGCCCTGTGAATTAAGGGAAGTTGGGAGGGTCTCATGTAGCAGATCCAGCTGTGTTCTGGATGCTGCTCTTCCACCCATCGCTCAGGAAATGGGGCTCTGTTATATGTAAAGAAAGTCTGGTGCRAAGGTGGCCTCATATCTGCACCACTCTATGCAAATCCAGAGTCACTTCAGGATGGATTTATGAGCTGGGCCAGAGAACAGCAGATTTAAATAAAGCTTGCAAGCTGCACTGCACCTGCTGTTTGATTTGTGAGGCCAAGTCAATTTATCAGGCTCTATCATATTTCTAGGAAATGATTAGACTGCCTTCTCTTACAGCCCCTGGTACTTAATGGAACAAGGAAATTAGTTTATGGCAATTAGACAACATCCACAGCCTAATCTCTCTGAAATGGCCTATAAATGTTTTTTAGCAAGGCAGAGCTTGTCCTTTGCCAAGCCATTGCTTATTACGCTGGATGAATATCCCTGAATAGGATTATGTTTTAACTTCCCTTTCAAAATACACACAAACGAACCCATTCTCATTCATCTCTCAGCTAAACAAAAAGCTCTTCAAAAAGGAAACTTGACATTTTCAGGATGTATTTATTCTTTGTTATCTTTTATCACAAATGTAATTGCAACACATTTCAAACTGGAAGAATATGTTTAAAAATGATGTACATTTCTCTGCACAGCCTGTGCTCCCAGTTGATTTGCTTATGGGAGATTTGCCTGTGTCTAAAACTCTACGCAGTAGCAGGGACTCCAGCTCGTAAATAAGTGGACACATGATATCGGTAATTAATGAACACTAAAAGCATAAGAGAGCAAAAAGGGATTTGGTTTCCTTTTTAGTTTTAACATTCCCTTTCTACTTCCCTTATGCTTAAAAACAAATCATAAGAAAAAATAAGTATGTTTGGACTACAGACATTACTAGGGAAAGAAAAAAAATAATCTGACTTAATTCCCAGCTTTCACAGCATCGTTTAACATCATTTCATAGGGTGTTTTATGGCCATGCTCTTTTCACAGGGAGCCAGCACCCTTTGTTTGGAAACAGGCAACAAAAACAATACAAAGGCATTTCTTCCCCTGTTCTTCCATTGTTTGGTGGTAAGGGTGTGAATCCCCATTGATGGAGCCCTTCAAGTACATGAATCATTCTGCATGAAAGTATTATTCGCATTTAATGAATTCTCAATTTGAGATTTGGAAATTCCCATCCACTATTTGCCTTGAGACATTATTAGGACAAGAAATGGAGCTTTTGTCATTGTTTGTGGCACAGAAGTGATGATCAAATTCAAAGAAAATTATAGGACTGTTTTGTCTCAACAGTTCAGCTGAAGAGAAACATTTCAGCCTTCCTAAAATTAAAATGTTCTTGTTGAAATGAATCTTTGTTTTGGTCTTTTTCATCATTAAACTGTGTTTCCCTGATGTGATGTATTGGAGCTATAGTCTCTGAGGTGGTTTTAATCTTTCCTCTTTATAGGAGGAACATTTTGTGGTCAGAATACATCTCTTGTCATGCACCAAGTAAAACTTTGTCAAAAGAATGCATGCATTATATTAAGCACATGGTGAGCAATGTCATTTAGGCAATTCATTCCACAAGAATGAATAAGATTTTGAACTACAACTCCCATAAAGCAATTCATTAAAAGGACAATATTATTGAACTGATTGGAAATGAAATGACTCACAGAAGATCATCAAAATAAAATATTCCGATACAGTTTACCTGGTAAACATGGATTGGTACATTTAATTTCTTTTTCAGGACATTTTGATTTTGCAGGATTGCATTTCTACTCAGAAATCATTTAGCTGGAAAGATTCAAACCCTCTCTATCCGTTCCAGCCTTTCCAGGATTAGTCTCCAGAAAATAAGTTCCTATCAGTGTAGAAAATATATCTATTTATAGGTGCTATAGGAACTATAGTTCTATGTGTGCTAGTTTTATATACATACATACATATATATTAACTACAGTTCTATAGGAATTTTGTCTATACATTTGCACTGCATCTGGCATGAGGGAACCCCAGTTCTGAATGGGAGCCATAGACATCTCAATAAAATAATAATGAAATACTTCAAGTCAGACTCTTTACGGCCAACAAATCGCTCCTTATTCAAAGAACTTGTGTTTGCACAGGGAACGGTGTTATTCAGGCAGGACGAGGGCTCCAAATTGGCCCCATATTCTGGGGCTTGAGCCCTGTAGCCTGAGGCTGGAAGCAGCTTTGAAAGTGGACGTCATTTGGCAATAACTTACGGCCTGACGGCTACTGGGATACAGCGTCTACCTACAGCCGCGCGCTTGGGAACGCAGCACAGGCTGGGAGCATTCGCCAGACGCGGTGTCCTCGTCTAACTTGAGCCACTGTAAATCTGCCATGAGCTCCGGGAGGGGGGGAATAGCATCACCAGGCGAGTTCTTCTCAGGTCACTTCATGTGCAAAAAAAGGGAGGCTGGGAAGGTGGACAAGGGGATCCTGATTGCAACAGGGTGTCTGAAGCGATTCTCCTTGACGCCTGCCAGGAGTTGGAGATAGCGCTCTGTTTTGTTCCTGTGCGCAAAACCGAGAGCATATTAAGGCTTGGATTCCCCTCTTGAAGCTTATAAAAGTTCTTAAAGAAAAAAACATACGCACACGCTCACACACACAGAGCCGGCCGGCCCTTTTTTTCTAGGTGCTGGAAGTCAGACTGTCATCTGTATCAGATTTCCTCTTGGCACCCAAGTTGGCTGGCTCTGCCGTCCAAGACTGATAGCCAATGGCAACAGAAAATTTATCATGACTCGACTTTTAACTGAGCTTTGCCTCTTCTTTCTGCTGAAGCCACAGGAGGCTCGGTCTGTTGGTTGTGAGCAGATTTGCAAATGACACCCAAAATGTTCCAGGACAGCAAATCTACACAAATAGGGCATACTTTCTTCTGCTTTTTCCACCCCAGAAACAATAATAATAATACCCTGGCTGATTTATAAATAGAAACTGGAGAAACCTTTGGAATTGACTCCATATCCGCTCAGACTAGATGTATGCAAAGTTTGTTCTTGCTGGAAGCTAAAAGTCTAGGAGCATAACAGAAGTTGCAGCAAAGTAGGGGAAGACGGGAGGAAGAGCGGGTACTGGGTGGGGAGAAATAACTTTCTGCACTGCAGGTTGCTGCTGCTGCTGTCATGGATGCTGGTGCCTGGAAAGAGGGAGCACAGATTGATCAGACATGGGAGGAGAGGAGCAGGAGGGAATGGGATGTGCCTTGAGGAGTCGTCCAAGGTGAAGGAGCCCTGAGGAAGGGGGAAAGATACTGCAGCTCCCAAATATCTTGCAACACCTCTGTGCACACACAACACATTCCCTGATGCCAGGAGGCCCTCCTCTTTCTAGAGGAGGGGATGAGAGATGCCAATAGGGAGAAAGGGAAGGAGGACTTGTGCATTGACGAGGAGCGATCCAAAGTATAAGACAACCTGGTTGGTATCTAATTGCTCAGGACATGGCGGGAGCAGGGTGAAACATCAGTGCAGGAGGTGAGAGGAGAAGGAAGATACTGGTAGATTTGGGCAGGGGACTGGGTAATGACACAACAAACGAGGTTCTCCTCCCTGCCCGTGCACCTCTGCAAGTCTTCGCAGTAGAAAAGGAGAGCTGTGTTGTTATCAGTACAGCTGCAGAGACACGAGGCTTTGGGACCCTGATGTTAAGTCAGGCCCTTCCCTGAGGCAGTGGAGAGGCAGGATGGAGACGTGCAGAAGGAGAAACAGAGGCATGAGGTGCTGCTCAAGGTCATAGGACACATCAATAAAACAGAGTGGTATGCAGTCACACTGACATTTTAATGCGAGGCCATGGGCATTTAGTTCCCATGCATGATCCCCTCTCCTTCGCATTGCCAATTCATTAGCCAGTAAATAAAACATATCAGGTCCCACTTTCTGGCCCTGAGGCCAAGTGACTCATCATGACTCATGTGCACACACATAAACTCTTTTCCTCCCCTCCCTCCAAAAAAAAGCAAAAAAAATGGCCACATCCAAACCGTCCTTTGGGAACTGTCCCTGGCTTGGCTACCTCTTTATCAAGGGACCTTCAGACATTCACGTAATCATGGCTGTGCCTATTTCCTGGCCCTGTTTTATTCGGTAGTGGAACAGAACCACTATATCTTCCTTTCTAGGTTAGGAGCAGACAGTTGTACATGTGGTCTCCCTGAGATGATAGCCCAATTATTTCAGCTCAAAGGGCTTCCAATGTTTCGCAACAATGAGTGAATGAGTGTTATTATCCTTATTTTATGGGTGGAAGCCATCAAGGGTAAGGGATCAAGAGACTCACTCAAACTATATAAACTGTGATTGATGGAGCAATAACTAGAACTCACATCTCCAGACTTACAAAGAAGTCTTTATTTACTGAAGTATATCAGCACCTTTGTCAGCTCAGTGTTTCCCTCCCAACTTCACTAAATGATGCTTCCATATATCCAGGCTGAAATCACAGAGTTTCTTATTTTTTATTTCTTCTCTACCACATTCTTCACAAAGAAGTGAGGATGCATGTTCACAGGGTTATATATGATTAAGAAACTTCCACAAAGCAAGTTATATATTATCTTGTGAGTAGCAAGTTGCTGGTATGTTCTCTGAATCTTCACCACTTGCAATTTAAGAGCATGTAAACTAATGGGCTTGCTTATGCTCACAGCAGATGAAGAAGATCACAGAATCTGTGCACAGAAGTCATGCACAGCCTGTTTCAAGGGCTTAGTTGGCATGTGGTAACCTGCACACAGTAGTGGCAAAAGGGTTGTTGGTGGGAAAGCACACCTGAAGACAGCACTGAGTAAATAAACCACGGTGCATCAAAATGATCTGTGGGAAGCAGCATTTTGGAATGTCTAAGATGGGGCAGAATTACAAATCCAAGATTTTCTGGAGCGTCTGCGACTTATGAGAGATGAGAGTAGGAATGCAACTCTAAAATAAGCAATGAAAGATGGGTTTAATTTGGAAGAATGTACATTGATCGTTATCTCTGYCTAGTTTGATTTTCCTCTAGATTATTAATGGTCTGTGTTTGACGACTTTCTCTGAACACACGCTACAGTGACAGACCAACTGTGGAGATGCTCATATGCACAAAACTACAGGAAATACCAAGAGAAGAGCATACCCTCTCTGATAGCTCATGACACTGTCATTTATCAGGTTATTAAAATCTTAATTGTTGATTTCCTTGCAAAAGGCTGAATTGGTTGTACTTCAACTGGCCTGTGCAAACTTAATCCAGCTAAGCGGGTTTTCTTATTTTCAGTGTATTTATCACATGCTTTCTATTGACTGCCTTGGAGCTGCCCTTCCTCTCACCACCCCTGAGCATTGCATAATTTGATCTGTGTTTTCCTCCATAGTTTAAGAYATGGAGGGGTTATCAAATGGGGTGCAGAGGCACAATGAGACTGAAGAGTTTGACTGGAGTCACACCATAAGTTTTCTGCASAGGCAGAACTGGGAACAGGGCCCTCTGGAACCCAAACTGATGCTCTGTTCACTGCCTACATTTCCATCACATCATCCAGCTCAGAGTCATTTTGAAAATACGCTTCTAAGAGTGCATGGAGGTTCTGCTCTTAGATGAAGCTGTTCCTCTATATCTCTTCAAAGGAAGTAGGTTCGTTATTAAGCAAATAGGGAAAACTGAGASAGCATGGGAAAATAATTTCACTAAAGCTACAATGCAGGAAAGGAGAATATAATTGTAAATTCCTTGCTGGCCTCATTCCAGTGTAATGGCCTTTGGATCCACAGTTCTCCTTCCTGAATTTAAGCCTGTAGACACCTGCTGATATTCTCTGAGTAGTTTAAGAAAGGCCATCCAGTTACACCTGCGTGCTCTCTTTTAAGCCTCAGTATCTCAGTTAGACCACAGAACCTCAGTGCCCAGGAGAACAGAACGGGAAGAGAAGACAAGAGATCCAGGCTCCATGAACCTCCTGCAAAATGCATCTTCCTGCACAGAGCCAGAGGAGCTCTGAGCACGGCGTGGCCACAGTCTCAGTACTTCATGGCTGCATGCATTTCAGCCCGAGTGACACTAACGAGTCAGAGTGAAGCCAACAAGCCACCAGACAGGATATTCTCCATTATGCCTCAACAGAAGACCACTGACAGCCTTATTTGACAAAATATTTTGCAGAAATGTCACTTTTGTTAAGCTATCACAGGGAAAAATTTAAAAGCAAATTCTTGTTTTGCAAAATATTTTGTGCAGCCAACGCTGGCAAGCTGGTCTGTTTGCTAGCAGCGTGGACTTGATGGAGCATATACTTCCTGAGCCTCACAAACTGAGTGGGAAACACGCACTGCCCATTTTCTTTTCTCCTCCACGGCTTGGTCCTCAGCTTGCAGTGGCCACCTACATGACATGGTCCCCACTGGGAGCCTCACACCAAGGCTCCTTCTCTATCATGATTTTTGGCTTGTCCTGCATACCTCGTCATTGTTTGATCTGGCACAATACTCTTGTGTTTCAGAGGGGAGAGCACAAAAGAGGTAGAAGGTCACTTTACCCTAAATCCGTGGGAAAAAGTCAGAGCCAACTTTAAAGTGATGTGATGACCTGGGCATGCTTTTATTAAGGTCTCTGAGGAAAAAAAAAAAAAAAAAARGGGGGGGGCTTCCCTCACCTGTAGTACTTTTATGAAAGAAGCCAGGAAGACCCAAGTCTCCCCATCCTGCCCCAACACATACATATACATAAACAACATGTAAACACATAGAATATCAATATCTCTCATCCCCCCTCCTGGGGAGCTGTCATTCTGCCACTACAAAACAGCACAGCCTGGAAAGTTGTCTGATGTTTCCAGCATGGATTAGTCACCCTTCTGGTAAAGCTTTGGCAACTCTGACTGACAGTCGGTCCAACAGGTGGGGCTGGCATTCCAGTGACCTTACTTCATCCCGCTGCTCTGCCAACACCAGGACATGTCCTTTCTTAGGACTGGAGGTGCATATTACACCAGCTTCCAAGGGATCAGGGCTTGTTCAGCCCGTCCTTACATTCAGGATGTGAAAACACGCATACAAAACAGCTCCACAGGCCGGCTGCTTTTCTGGTGTATTCCTTTCTGTCATTGCTTATTCATGACTTTTAATGATTGCTCAGGACTTTTTAGAGAGAATGGGTGATAGTTTCCATTCGCTGGTTGAATTCCAAATTGCTCTTCCTCCTTGACTCTCCTGTCATTGCCATTTGATATCATAATTTTTTCTTTCCCTAAAAATCACTTCTAAGGATTTAATAGGAGCTGCTAGAGCCATACCACTTTAGTCTGCAGAAATAGTACACTTCAGTAGGTGACAAGAAGAAAAAGTTTAAAAATCACCTCTAATTAAAGATAAAAGAACACTAAGAAGCCAAACTATGATTTTAGTACAAAATTCTTGACTTGTGACCATATTACCATGTTAATGAGACTGTAACATCAAACATTTGCAAATCAGGAAATACCAGAAAAAAAAAAAAAGACAAATCTTGTTGTTACAGTTCCATCTTCAACTGCAAGATCCATTTTTGCGGGGGACCCCTACCTTGTTCAGTGCCAGTGATCCTGGCCATTCAGTTTTATGAGATGGTTGAGGTGCTGGTAATGGGTAGCTGACATGAAAGGAAGGGATCCTGCTCCTTTCTGTCTGCCCTGTCTACAGATTCTTTCTCCATCCTTTATAAGCACAGTTGAATACATCTGATCCCATGGTACAAAGGTAGAAGGTGCATTGTTGTTAGAAATTTAATTACTTGATTATGTAGGATGATTTTTCTGATGGTTTAGCTCTCTAAACTGGCTCTTCAGTGAGTCAAATGAGCTAGAGGGACAATATGGGGTAGTGATGGGAGTATATAGCTGGGGACAAAGGTAAGAGAGAACATGACTATGAGGCCCCTGAGTGTATTGGTAGGATCTGCAACCTCTTCCTCCTTCCTAGAGATTTTGATACTTGTGTTGAAAATCATCTTTGATGTGATGCCACCATGTAACCTTGGATCAGTCCTGTGTGAGAAAGAGCTATGAGCAGACTCATTCGGCCATGCTCCCTTCACTTGGGAGCCTCATTTAAGTTCAAGCCTTTGCCAGAGCTGCATGGTAGGTATGAGTGTGTTTGCCCATGACCATGTATGTGATCCTGACCCTGGCTTGCTGGCTTGACTTCCTGGCATGACCTTGGATCATATCGCTATGGACTTGTCTGACAACCACTGCTCTTGACTGACCCTGGTTAGTGTCACCAAACTTGCTCTGCTTTTCTTGTTCGAGTACTGTGGGGCTGTCCCCTTGTTGGTCAGGCCACCATCCCATGCTTGCCTTGCTGTCACATTTGGCTCCAGGCTCACCTTCCCTTCCAGAGCATCCTACCCTTGTTGCTTACTTATAAAGGCTGCTTCTTTCAGCAGTAGCCTGCAGAAATACTGTCTCAGCCAATGTCATAAAACCACCCACTCAGTTACGTACTTCTGCCCAGCTCCTCCTTTCTCTCTCCCGCTGTCGGCCAGGTAGTCCTCTCCATCCTTGTTGGTTGGTTCAACTCTCTACTGAGCTGATTTAACTCACTAAAATGGCAGAATAATTTCCTCTTTCTCCACCCCCCCAGGTAATTTTCTGATGTTTCAGTGGGTTAGCCTGACTCACAGAGGAATCTGATGAATGCAAAGCTGGCACGAGGTAAAAGGCATGAATGTGTGGCCAGCAGGGTGGGTGAGTGGTAAAGGCAGATGGGAAGAGAGAGGTGCATCTTCCCCAGCCAATATGTTGGCTCACTCCACTTCAGGCAACTGTACKCAAGAACAGATGAGGTTAGTTGCTCTGTGCATGTTTCTCTCCACCACTGTAAAGGGAGCATGAGACTCTAAATATCYGAAGTACCTAATTAAAATTGACTGGCTGATTTTCACAGAACCGCCCTTAGAAGAGGGTATGTTATTAAATCTTGTCAGGTTCATGGTTCTGCAACCTGCACAGACAACGTCCAGAACTTCCCATGATTTGGGAGGAGAGAGGGTTGATGTGAGATATCTAATACCTACTTTTTCAGACCATTGGCCCTTTACAACACTTATATTTGCCCAAAGCACAGGTCCCAGGTGAAAGCTACATTTTTCAGTTTCCGTTCTGCTTTGGAGCCCAGTTCTTCTTGGTTTTACTTTTGTGGTCATCAAGCTCAAGTACAGTTCTGTGTAGTTTAAATTGAGAAGGCTAATGAATTCAAGAACAAAATCTGTTTACCTTGGAGTTTTTTTTAATKTCATGCAGTCATTTCCATTGCTTGTGGCTTTCAAAGTAATTGTTAATAGTAACAGTACTGCAGCATATAAGCGTCCCACTTTATAACAGAGACTCATTATCTTAAATTCCCCTAATAGTGCCATCTATCAGCTCTGGGAGATCAGGAATTTGGCTGTAAAAATAAAATAAAATAAAAATGGGTAAGGGTTTTGCTGCTTTTATTGTGGTTATTTGATTTTATTTGGGCTTCTAGATTTTGAGCTTTAGGAAAGTCATATTGCTGAGCAATTCTCTGCAACAATTATACTTAAATTTTAAGTTCCAAWCCAAGAAAGCGTGTGGTCTTCTAAATGAAGGGGATATTAGAAGCCCAGATGTTCATTTGATTCTGTTCATTTCATTGCACTGAAAACTAAGTCACAAACTTGTAAGTCCAGAAGACAGGGTTTTAAATTTCATCAGAAATGGTGAAACTGCAAAATTTGAATGGCTCACTACAAAATTACGCTTTGGAGAAATATAATCAAAGGGTGAGAGAAGGGAGTGCTGCTATTTAGGTTTGCTTGGATGGATCATCTCTAACAGCTTGGTTTTCAAAAAGGGCCAAGCTCTTCCAGGTTTTTGATTTTCAGGGATCTTCTTCACTTTTGATTTACAATGACAGTTCTTCGGACAAGCTGGGAGAACAGAGTGATAGACATAAACCTGGTATTTCAAAAGATTTGAGAAGATTTTCCCCTTCTGCTCCCATTGAGAGCAATGCTGTCTTTCTGTGCTGATTATGAACAAAAGAATTTGGGCACTTGAAAGCCAAGATAGAAATAATTAGGTAGATACCTGTTATGATGGATGTAGGTGGATTTTTCCTCCTCCCTGGGATAATTTTGAGCATTTTCACTGTTCTGCTCTTCCCTTGGAAGGCAAGAGACCTCCTTAGGCTTTGAAGTCATTCCTTTCACAAAAATCAGACTATTTTCAAAAAAGCAGCTATGGTTTATACAAAAGTGTTTTGACCTGTCAAGTGCTTCCAGAAGGAGACGGCTCAAAGTTGGGCACTGTCCTTAATTGCAGGTTCTGATTTACTTCCTTCCTATGCCCTCTCTCTCACTTGGTACTGGTGCTCTTTGGGTATTCATATTTTTAGAAATTCATTCCATCATAAAGTCTCATGCAGGAAACTCAGTGACAGAAAATGTGACGGCTCAAACAAAAAGGAAAAAYGGAAGCCACAATTTTTATTTTTTTAAGCTGCAACTTCTTTTGTGTCTTTGATCCTTGTTCCCTGTCTAACAAATTAAGCTGGTGAAAAGTGCTTATTATTAGGAGTCAGAGGCTGGAAACCGTTCAACTGACACTTGACAGAAACAACGCTCCACTGAAATACATCTGCCGTTACAGCTGATTTTCAGCATAATGCTGCATTATTTATCTTCTAGATTTGCACAYGTTAATAGGCATAGACCTACTGCTGAGCATAAGTGAACAGGGTGGTAAACCTCCTTCAAACAAGAAATGAAGAGCCCTCTTGCATAAATGTCTCAGACAGGGTTGGCATGATCAATTTGCCTAAACAAAGGTGTCCTGAGCTATTTGAAATGTTTTAGGAGATCTGCCTGAGATCCAGCTGCCTCTCCAGAGGGCATGGGCCTCTGTTCTCCCATCAGTGTGTGCGAACGGACTGCTTAAGAGTGTGTTGGGAAAAGGACCTTGAGAAATATTTCCCATCCAGAGGGCAGATGGCAGTAGTTATGGATGGGACGTCATCAAAATCAGGATTTATTTGCTTAAATATCAGTGTCTAGTGCCACTTGCTGCCCTGGGGTGTTTTGCCTGGCCTCTACCAGGCACCCCAAGGAGATGTCACACCTCCAGCCCCAACGGGACGGCCCTGATGCCCTGGCGCATCTTGGGGCCTACCAAATGCCTACGCGTATGAAACTGAAGTGGGGCCTCAGTGTCCACTTTCAAGTGAGCTGAATCACTCTGGGCTCTGTCGACGGCGCTGTCTGGATYGCTGCTGACTGCAATGGGAGCCCCGTTGCCCCAGGTGCATGGAGACATCAACACTCACTTTCCTTAATCAAAAACCTGACCATGCCTATAAAGCCTACTATTTGCCCTCTTTCTCAGAAACGTTCTTGGAGATCTTCTGTGCAACACATTTTCTGCATTGTCAGTTTTTCAGCCCAGTCTGCTACTTCTTCAAAAAAACCCCTTGAGCTGCTCTTGTGCTTAAGTAGGTGATTTCACAGTCATTAGCACTCCAGTTAAGCTACTTTGATTTGCTATGGATAAATTTCTGTATGGAGCTAATTTTGATGTGGCACAGCAAATCCAGAAATGACTGTTAACTTATTTTTATTTCTGTTCCAGGCAGCATCTGGGTTTTCCTGCTTAGAGGAACGTGTCCAGGACTCATGGGAGTTACCAAAATAACAAAAATAAGACAAATAACAATAACACAGAGCAACACAATGTGGAAGAAGCAGTAGAAACTTCCTGACACCTGCTAGCTGGTATCCTTTAAATCTCTTCTGGTCCTGCCAAATCCCTACTTTATGCCTATTGGGCTGATTTCTTAGAAGAAAAACATAATATAAAAGTTTCCAGATGCGCTGTTGTGAACCTAAGCTGGACTCCAGAGTTTTTCAAAGCTTGCCAGACTGTTTGGGTTTAGAAAGGAGAAGAGATTTAGGTCTAGGGAAAGAACACAAAAAGGTGATTGAATTTTATACCACAAAAAAAAAAAAAAAAAGAGAAAATCCAAGAAATCCCAGTTTAATAGCACTGCCAGATTTTCCAGAAGTTCCTTAGATTTAAGTATCAATTTCAGTTGGGTTCTAAAGCCCTGGACGATGTTGCAAACATGTTTTTACCTTTAAAATGTCATTAATTTGGAGACTGGTTGCTGTTGATGTGTGTGCATATGTATCTTCCTAGAGACTTGTATAAACATGTTCAAATACTGCATCCAGTTGATAAGGTGGTGAATTGGACATTACCCATGTTGTAAGTAAGCCTTAGTCTCATAGTTGAGTATCCTGTTCATACTGATCCAAATTTCTCCTYTTCTTCTGCTAGTGGTGTTCGAGAATTTTGCATTGTGTGGAGATTCAAGACTGTCAAGCTTCATAAATCCCTGTAGGATCCCTGCTGATTCTGACAAGATCCATCCTCTGTGCAATCGGATGCTTTGGCTGAAAGCCTTCTCTGCTCACTCTGTCACCTATTGCTAATGACATATGATGGTATTTCTTATCATGCTAAGTCATGGGGCAAAACCAGAGGCAATGTCACAGAAATCATTATGTTACACTAAAAACAAATGAATACATTTGACTTCTGGTCTACTCCTCCCCTTATCGCACCCAATGTTTACTAATCATTTAAAATGAAAAATGCTGCAAAAATGTCAATTTATGAGTGACAGAATGAGTAGGCTTTGAATGACTAAAATGCAAACATGGAATTATCTGGAATAACACTAGTATACCCCAAACTCTGAAACCTGCTGGCCAATACAAATGAAATAATTGAAAATAAGAGTGGAATTTTGCTCTCTGAATAGGTAGTGAGAAGTTTACCACTGACCTCAAAGAATAGGGGGTAAGGCCTGGTGACCAGACAACAGGAGGCAATCCTACTTCCCACATTCATAGAAAATAAAAATTTTCCAATAAGCTAAAAAAATTCCTAACAGAAATCCTTAAAAATGCAGGCAGATGTATGTGATTTTCTACCTTTTTTTTTTTTTTTTTTTTTCTGGTGAAAGGACATTTGTTATGTAAAAAGTGCTGTTCTATAGTGCTCAGTGTGTAGAAAGCTGAATGTGGAAATGATGAAGGAGAATTTTGGCTGCCTGGCCGTCCATGTGTGAAAAGACTTAAGAGGTTTGGATGTCATCTTGTTTTTCCTTTGGAGAGTGAGGAATCTGATCCAATTGCTTAGTGAGTCTTTTTCCGTTTTAGATTGGCTATGGAAAAAATATCATTTGAAGTATTTGAAATTGTTTTGCTTACAATTGTCCCATAAGTAAAGGGGATTTTGCACCCCTAAATAGGACTGGTAGACCAGCCCAGCAGCCTCTTCCTGCTCGCATATGCAAATGTACCAGACTTTTAAAATGTGTGTTAYGTGCATAAAAATACCAGCCTGTTCCTGCTGTTATTGAGTGGAATTAATCCTTGGAGTGACAGAGGTTTCTGTTTCAACGCTGTGGGTCTCAGGCTCAGCTGGTGCAAGTGGGTCAGATCTTGATTTGATGAATCTCTATAACATCCTACTCTGAGGAAGCTGCAAGTCCTGCTCTGATGTTAACAGTATAACCTTTGTCCACCTCTAGTTTATAATCTTCCCTGTGAAACCACCATCCCGAAAGTGCTTTTCTGCCATCATTATCAATAGGGGTGAAATGTTCTTCCGTCAGGTCATCCCTATATTCACATTCTCAAATTGCTTGCAGGATTATTAGCCCACAGTGGGAACCAACCTCACTCCCATCATATTACCATGGAGGAAATTGCAGTCTAAGGGGGAGGTGTTTCTGAGTTACAATATGTTTATTTTATGAAAGATTTTAGTGAGGACACATATGAGGTTGAAAGCTGTGCCATAACCCTGCCCCATCCTGTCATCTCCCACTATCCTCAGTACTGTGGAACCGAAGTGGAGTCCAACACCAGAAACATGTAATAGCCATTCATTTCATGACATTTGTGTCCCTTACAAAATGCAAGACAGAACGAGGTTTGTTGGTTTAACAAGCATGAAGGCACCTTCTGGGCTTTCTGTAACTTTGAAGTATATTCAGCCTGCAGTGTGCGAGCCAAATTCAAGCTCTGCTTTGACTTACTCCATAGACTAGTGGTGATCCAGGGCCTGAAAGCCATTAATGTTGAGCAGCCTGAGTCACCTTATTCTTTCCTTGAACTCGGAAGCTGTGGTGTTTGTGATATATGGCATATAGGAATCTCTCTACATATGGTTCCTGTCACACTAATTGAAATCAGGTTATCCCATTCCTAGAATTACTCACTAGGATGCCGTGCACCTAGGGAGGAATAACCCCATGCACCAGTAGAGGTTGGGGCTTGACCTGCTGGAAAGCAGCTCTGCGAAGAAGGACCTGGGAATCCTGGTGGATAACAAGCTGACCATGAGCCAGCAATGTGCCTTTGTGGCCAAGAAGGTCAATGGTATCCTGGGGTGCATTAGGCAGAGCATTGCCAGCAGGTTGAGGGAGGTGATCCTGCCCCTCTCCTCAGCCCTGGTGAGGCCACACCTGGAGTGCTGTTGAATGGGACATCTGTCAGTCTCCAATCCAACCTTCTGCTCAAAGTGAGTCCGGTTATATCAGGTTGCTCAGGGCCTTGTCCAGTTTTAAATATCCCCAAAAATGGAGTTTCCAAAACTTCTCTGGGCCTTTGTTGCAATGCTTGATCAGCCACATAATGAAGTTTGCTTTTGTCTTGATACAAAATATAAATCAAGGGAATTTTCTCCTCTTTTTTTCTCTCTTGTAGAGAAAAATGATCTGCTCTTTCATTTTCTTGAGCAAATGCCTCCCTTAACTAGAGTAAACTTGTGTTTCACAGGACTCTAAAGAACAGAAGAACATGCTGACAATAATAAGTGACCCAGAGTGTCATAGTGCATACAGGTGTGTTTTTTGGACAGCTGGGGTGGGATTTAACTGCCAAACTTAGTCAGCTAGAGCCATTTGAGATATTTTAAGTATCTGAAACATCCATGTGGGGTTTTCAGATCTAGCATGGGACCTACAGCAGACCTAAAGTCTTTTGGAACAGGAGCTGGATGACAGTGGGGATCTGGACAGACGTCTGGGACGCCAGCAGAACTGGCATGGGAAAATTTACCTGGTTTACTCTATACTTCTGCATGCCCTGGTCAATCAGCAGAAAGGAGAAGAGTTATTCTGGTAACTTCATGCTGACTATCAATTATAAAAGCCTGATTTTTTTTTTCTTTCTGTTCATGTTTGCATTTGTTTTGAACTGTTTTATGCCTTCTAAATTGTTCACAGAGGATGGATGACTATGCAGCATGTGGAAACTGCACTGGGTTTTCACTACTATTTTTTAAAAACTTTTATTTTGGTTAGAAAATTCACTTGCTTGAAGCCAGGACTGGCTTTCAAAACGCTTGGAAAAAAGAGATCAGTCAGGAAACTTTGGCCAAAGCTCTTAATAAATTATCCGGTTCTCCTAATTTCGTAGTCCCATGAGTAAACAAGCAATAGTTTATCAGAGAACTGAGCAAACTAAGATTCAAAGCCCAGCAGCCCACACTGTACACACTGTAGTTTTATGGTTTTGTTTTTTTTATAAGCTGACGCAAGACTACTGCTGTAGAGAATGCTTCTTATTTCCTTCACTCTGCTGCTAATATCGGGCGTAATTTTTCGGTATTCGCACCTAATTTATAAGCCAGAGTTGACCTAGACCCATTGTGAATGAAAACCCTCACCTTTCTCGAGGAAGTGAGCTGCGTGCTGGCTGCTTGGCCTTCCAGCTTGGTTTGCTGGGGAGCGTCACCTCGCGTTTTGCCTGCCAGGCTCACCCCTGCTCCCTCTACTAAGTGTCCTGATGTCTCAGCGGGTTTCTGCCAGGTGCTTGGTGGCCAAAGTGAGGTTGCAGGAGCCCAGACAGAACAAGGTAGGTTGACTCCCCTAAAACAGGAACGAGCAGCAGTCATCACAATCATAACCACACGCTTTGGAGGGAGATGAGGTTCCTGCAGTTAGAGGGAAATGCTGAATTTCCTTGGCACCTTGCCCTCTGACTTCTCACTATAATGTCCCATTACTCATGGAGCTGCTTTTGGAGGTAAACAAGATCTGAAATACACTGTCTAATGTCCTAGACAAATAACACGTGCTCTTTCTGGTGGAACAACTGACAGCACATCAGATGACACTCTTTGATCCAGTGCACAAGGCAATTTTGTTTTAAGGCTGATAATATTTACGTATTTTATTCACCACCTGCAGCAGTGTCTCTGTGCAGAGTACACTGTACTCTATTCGGCTGTCTCATCTATTTGTTCACACAAAGCTCTGGATGAGCACTCTCGCTACGTGCGATACACTAATTTATCTTTTTTTCTGGCTTCCAGTGCACCAAAATGCACCCAGTCATGCTGTCTGGTTGTGTCTGTCTGCCTATTTGTATGTCTCTTTATCTTGCCTCCACATCCTTCTCCTCAACAATTGTGGTTTTTTTTTTAAACCAATAGGTATTATCCACTGAATTTGACAGACGCAGTCTCAAGGATACAGATTCCTCAGAGACTTTGCATCAATAGCTAACCAGACAGAGGAGAGAAACCTTGTTAATAACTCTGCTCATGTAAAGAAGAATAACTTTACCCTTTACTAGGCATCAGAGGATCTGCACAGGAAAGAGCCACTGTAAACCAGACTTCCTTAATTTCACTGCTACTTGAACCAGAGTGTTTCCAAATTACAACAGGGCCCCATTGTTAATCCCAGTCCTGGATGTCATCAACACACTCTCGCTGGGCTAATTTTTCAACTCATTCCATCGCCTCCTCATACATAATTTTCCTCTAAAGACCTTATAAGTGCAGCAATTTAAGAACCAGCCCACTACGTCTTCCTCTGATGAGACTCTTTGGGCAAACTCCTCACACTTTAATGTTACAGTAAAGCCACTGAGAAGCTTGAACTTCTGGAAATAACTTCGGCAGCCAATTGGCAGTTAATGACATCTTGACTTAATACCGTAGAAACATATCCAAGAAAACAAGCACAATCTTACGGACATTTGTGTTTGCTACTGTTGCCAGTTAAATCAAAACTCTTCATTGAGGTTTGTAGCTTTCTCTGGTTCTATTTGGATGATGTTTGACTTTTTTCCCCATTTTTTGCCCTTTTTTTTTAATTGCAGTGCTTTTTTGGAGCATGTGTGTTTGCTTAATTTTGGTAAAGAATAAATATTGCCAGGTAAAGCCTACATATTATTACTCTGATGAATGGGAGGGAAACTTTTATTACAGTTCTCAGAACACAGAAAATGGCATATGGCCCAGCCTTATRCGGATTCACACATTTCTCTTCTTGTAGTCTTGTAGTTACGTTAGKAAGCAGCATAATGAAATGGGGAGGGTACTTTCTTGCAATAAGAAAAGGCAGTTTCTAGTTTGTATGCTACTTTCTGAACAGAATTAAGTATGGCCTTTTTGATCAGCCCTTTCTTCTGCAGAGAGAATTCTTCTCAACTGTTATAGGTATGTGAAGGACCTCTCAGAGCATGAACTTAGCTGTGGTTTTGCCATGGGTCTCGTGATSTGAATAGCAGCAAGTGCTTCAGGGCTCAGTTCCACCGAGATCAAGAGTAACACAGAGCCAAAAGCTAGAAAGAAGGCGGCCACCAGAAGGACCAGGCCACCCTCTGCCATATGCCTGTCTTGCCCACACACCCMATCCTTCTGTCTCCATGGCTTGACTCTACAAAGCTCTCCCCCTGTCTTAGAAGGGATTGTAGACAGATAGAAAGACAGCTTTGCTTCTTGCAGGTTCATCCCCATGTTCATGCCCACTGCTGGGCATGAAACATATATCCTACAGTAATGGGAGGGGAAAGATCAATCCTGGTTACTCCACTGGCCACTACTTCTTGAGACATTCTCTGATTTTTGATTGGTGACACAATGTCTCTATCAGGTCGAGTGAAACTTTGCTTTCAGTTTTAGTTTTATTGCCTTTAAGTGCAGGGCAGTCTGAGGAAAAAACATGGGCCAGCCCATATGTATGGGTAGTATGGATTTATGGTGAAAGCTATGAGTGTCTTGGCCCCTTCATGAAGGCTGAGTGGTTCAACCATCCTATCAGATCACATGAAATTGTCACGTACCCCTCTCTCACTTCCTAGACATCCCATACACAGAGTATGGTGCAGAACTGATGATCATGATAACCTTTTCAGCCTCTGATATCTGCAAAGGGTGATTCATTTCACCTGAATTTAGGTGATTGCAGTGTAGTTGTCTATGTCTGAATGGTCATCCCAGGCTCCCTTCTTATTTGATAACAATGGCAATTTTAGTTCAATTTATCTGAGCTACTGAATTTTGGGTTAAGACAGATTGCATCCTACATCCCACTGTCTTCACTGGCTGGATCATCACTGATCTCTGGTGCTTGAGTGATTATCTTAGATGAAGATGTCAGAGGAATCAGTGTTTCATTTCTGTAATGAGCGAATATCTATCTACCATACCTTCTAGACAGCTGAAACAGTAGGTAGACTATTTTCCCCAAATCCTTCAGACATAGTATAGTCTGATCTGTTCTTCCTTCCTTATATCTGTCTATCTTTTTTCCTGTCAACATGGGATTTTTTCCTCTAAAGTAATTACTTTTGCCATTTAATTAATTGCCATCACTCTTTCCAAGGGAAGATGAATTTTGATAATGAGTAAATGAAAAGATCTTTGTTCCTTCATAAAGTAATCATAACTATTTGTTCTCTAACAGATTCTAAGTAATGAAATTTTCACTTTCTCCCTTTGTCCATTTATTCTATTCATTAATTAATATCTTATCCTTTTTCAATAGTAGCAGAATGTTTTCAGAATGCTTATTCTTTTTCTTGATAAGTTTAGCCTGGGAAGCTTACTGTGAAAAAACTTGGAAACAATTAAGGGTTAATTAGCTAGAAAATGAGTAGAAACCTCAAAAGACACCCAGAATGTGAATGAACATTCAGACATTTTAGTTATTCATTGCCCTCTTTGTTTATGAGTTTTGCTGAGAAAGAGAAGTACCCTGAGATGGATTGCTCTCAAACAGGACTAAAAAAGCACCAAAAATTTCAAGAAAGAGCCTGAAATCCTGAGCTAGACTTTCCACGCTGATAGATCAAAGACTTCTGGGTAAGCATCTGCATTCTTGTTTTTTTCCATCTGAGTCAAACTCTCCTTCCCGTCCTTCTGAGGTTCTCCTGTGACTTGTAACAATGTCTGCATAAAAAAAGCTTCGTTTCCTCCTCTCCCATTTTCCTCCCCCACTGAATAAATATGAAGAGGCCTATGGCTCCTACTGCACCTATTTCCAGCTTGGAAGGTTGCCAGGGTACTCATCACAACTGGAGCTTGGCAAAGCAGCTTCTAGCTGGCAGACCAAGCGTTTGGCAATTGACCCAGCAAGCGAATGGCTATGGCTGGCAGTTTTTCCTCTGATGGCTGAGCCAGCCACCGGGATGATGTGAGCACAGAAAGTAGAAGGTCAGCTCACATTGGGCTGTTTTTCCCTTGGAGGAGAGTCGGTGACTGAGCCGATTTGTAAACTGAGGAGCCTTCATTCGTCAGCGCTCGACTTCAGAGATGTGGGCATTAACTTAGATGGGGAAAAAAATGACTGTAGGAATCAAGACAGCATGAGCCATATTTATCAGCTGACATGAAAAATAATACAGAAACCTTAAAAATGCTGAGAGCATTAGCTTATTAATAGCACAGTTATAACAGCCCTAAGCAGGCGCCCATTATGACCTCCAGCTCTGATGGCTGCATCCCAAACCCATGAGGCGAGAAGATGGATTCCGTCAGCAAAATAATTGATTCTGTGCTGGGAAACAGAGAAGTCCAACTTTTTGTTCGTCTTTGAGAACTTGACAAGGGAAAAAGGTGTATATTCTTGCCAACAGACATACCCTGTACTGTGGCATGCCATGCCARGATAACAGGCTCTATACAAGGAGACATTTGCATTCCTGATAAACAAAAGCTTACGTATACACTTGGAGACAGTATTAGCAGCCCTACAGAAGGACTGCCAAGAATAGGATGCAATCACAGATATTCAAGATTAAAAAGACCTCCCAGAAGTAAGGCACCTAATCTATTACCCTTATAATACAACATTTTATTCTGTGGTAACGTCTATGGGCTTTTGTTCTATTATTTTTAAATGTGTTTGTCCTTTTAATGACATTTAAAATATTATGAACTCTTCACTGATGTGTGGAGTCTTCAGAATTGCCTTAATATAGGCAAAAAGGAATCCTTGCTGTGAATAAAGTTAGTCACTGGCAAATCTTCAACCAACATTTGAACTTTTACCTCTGTTCCTCTTACCCTTGCCACTGCTTTATATCTGGTTTCTTGAAAATCGGAAGCAAAAAGTACTGGAGAGCTTGGAAAAATGCAGCTACTTTAATTTTGACTCAAATTCAAGAGGTTAGGAGGACCACAGAGGTTTATATGGTTTCACCATATAAACAGAAGGCTATGTGATACTTCATGCACAAGTCATGTCCTAAGGAGGCTGGAGTTAGACCCCAGTAGACGTGACGTCAAAGGCTGCTGTTCAATTCCCAGGTCCAGTAACAGATTCCCAGCACAGTCTTAAACAAATCATCTTTTTTTCCTGCTGTTGCAGTTATCCACCTTCAATAAGAATATCTTACACCATCATGGCTTGGCGAGGGCAAATCTGTCCATATCTGTCCAGTACTTGGATGCTGTGGGAATGGGGGTTATGTAGCCAGGCTTGTCATCTTCTCCAAGGATGGAGCGCTGAGAAGCAGGCGACTAGGTCAGCATTTTATCTTCTGACTTTTCTCAGCTCAGAAGAGCTGGAGTCCCACAGTTTAAGACAGTCCCCGAAGGGCCTTCATATGCTCTGTCCCCACCAAGAAACATGCCAGCTTTTAGGTCAAAGTTAGGGTGCTCTACTTCCGAAAGCTGGGAGTGACACTGCCTTGACACTACGCCGTTGTGTCCTGAAGCAGGGTAGGATCAGTGCTAATACAGATGCTGATTTTCCCTCATTCCTCTCTCATTCCYAGCAAATCAATGCCCAGGCCAGGTAATGCTGCTTTCTCAAACACAGAGCTGGAATCGCACCTGGCACAAATGAGGGGAGCTCCAACAGGGCTGCGATAGTGATTTACACCAGCTGAGGTTATGGTCCTGGCAGGAACTGAAAAAAATATTTGGAAATTGACACTTGGGTGTAAAGCTTAAACCAACTTTGTGAATTCATTAAGAGATTGGAAGTGCCTTGGCTTAGCTGCAAGCCTAATTAAGAAATACCTAAAATTACTCCTTATTATGATTTCCTCAGACATGTTACTTCTTTGAGCATTTTGTGTTGCTATGTTATTTCTCTGATATGAGCTACTACAGTGCCTTGTGTTACAGAATGAGCTGCCTGAGGCCTTAAGTGGAAGATGTATTAATTACTTGGAAAGTATTGCATTTTGCACATCGTGGGGTAGTGTCAGTGGCATGTTTTTCTCCAGCCTACATTCCACATCTAGAACCATTCCCTAGGAACAAAACTAAGTAAAGCCCAGTTGTTACTGCCCCTGTTTTTGTTTCATTCAGATTAAGATTTTCAGTTTGTCTGCAAAAGTGGCGCATGTGAGAGGTGATCTGTGCTTACATGGGAACTCTCCAAAACAAAGCTGGAGCGCAAAAATGGGGATAGGACTGGCATCACCTAAACACACTGTAACAGAGGCCCCAGTGGTCTTTTCTGTTTGGATGCCTCCTTCCTCTGCCACAGCAGGAGATCAGCTTTTATGTGATGCTAAGAGAAGGAAGACCAGGGTTTCTGGAGGCCTGGTGGAGCACGAAACTCTTCCCTCAGCCGGAACATCCCCTTGACTCATGATGCATGGATGCATGGAGTCAGGATGCACGTCAGCCTGCCACATTCATGTTTCTGTCCCCAGGCTGCTCATTCAGGATTTGGAATAGAGGTCTCCAGGTACATCCAGCAATTTCATGACCTCAGCACCCTTTTATAGGGAACATATTCCTTCTGCATAAGGCAATTTGKCCTGCTTTGCCTCTAAACACCTGGTCCCAAGTTCTCTTCCAAACTGCAAACTCCAGTTAACAGGACTTAGGGGAATGACTGCTCCAAGAAGCGACCAAGGTGCACCACTGCATACACTTGGTAAGAAGCAGGGACTCCTGGAAGGGCTGGAGTAAGGGGACGATGCTCCATTTCACAGCTCCACCCTTGCATCCTTCTCCCTGTGCTGTGCTGCACCATGTCTCTRGGAACATGCACCTTCATGGGCACTGAGCTGCTACCTGTGCTTTAACACTGATGTAAACCTGCTGYGTTGATACTGAAATTGAAAATGACTCACTGTTTCCTCAGATATCTTAATTTGTAGCTGTACCTACCAAATGCTTTCCTGAACACACAATATGTTCTTCATTTCTTTCAGCAACGTGATTCTAATTACCTTCCTCTCAGCTACTAATTTGGGACTATCATTAGTGCAACAGTCTTCAAGTTTGCTTTGAGGCAGGGAAATTGATGAGTAATTATACACTTCAGCTCCTCTTTAGAGGGGGGAAAAAAAAAAAGAAGAGAAAGATTACTTGAGGAAAGTGCCTGTGTGATGGTTCTGTTTGTTAAGCATATGCTTCAGTTAGCCTAGTGGGAAAACAGTGCTGGGGAGAATAATCTCTATCTAAGCAGACTGGTGACATAGGTACTTCACTGCAATTAGCTTGGCCTGAGACTTTAACTGTGTTTATTAATGAAAAGTTTTATGTAGGACTCCAAGATTGGTAGTTTAGGAATAACACAGGGCCAGAAGAATAGCCCCTATTATCCTCTTTTGAAAATGGCTTATATGAGCCACTTTAGAGGATGGTGCTAAAAAACCTTTAGTTTTAGTGCATCCTGCGATTTTAGTGAACAGCATATTTTGGAGAAAAGCACTTTCCTGCTATCAGTGCTTTGAGAGAGAATGGCTTATATGTCTTAAGGAATGAAGATTTCCTTCGCCTTCTAAGCCAGTTTGTTTTTTATTTACTATTTTAACTCCAGATATCCTTTCTCTATCCACTCTGTCGTCTTCTTCATCATATGATAGTAGCAACCTACAGTTCAATTTGACATTAAACTATATTGTGCCAGTGAGTTCCATAGGAACCTGTTCACTGTGGGCATTTTTTTTTTCTTTCTGTGGGTTCTCATTTTCCTCCTTATTCCATGTTTGTTTTTCTTAACTACTTCTCTCTCTCTCTCTTTTTTCTTTCCTACCACACTTGTGTATGTCCCGACTTACCAAAAGAGAAAATGAATACATAAGTTCAGTGATAGAGAAAGTTTCTGCGATGCTAATGATCACATACATGCCATGATACCACATCTAAGTAGTGACAGTGATACTCTGGGGTAGAACTTAGCTCATTGATAAAGACTTAAGGTTTGGTGTCTACATGTGCACTAGGTGTCTCAGCTTCTATTGCAAGAAATGCAGAGCCAGTCAACACAGTCAAGGGAGCGTGAACAGCAATGCAGCTCTTCACCTTTAGTGGTATTCAGTTGCACATATCAAAGCACCTAGTATTCATCTGAGATGCCCTAGGGAATCTCACTTGCCTTCCAACTGGCACTAAAGGCATGGGTCTCCCTTCACTCCTGGAACACATCTGGAAGCCCTATGTGGGTATCTAACATATCCTGAGGTGTTTCAAATGCTACTGGACTTCTGTGTTCAGGAAAGAGAGTCTTGTCCACCATGCCGGTCAGTAAATCACTCCCTAAACTCTACTGACTGCAACTTCCCACTGATCCTGATGTGAACTAGCTCGCATGCAGACACCTACATGTAGCCTCCTCTGTGTAGGTATCTTCTTCTGCAAGTTTTACATCACTCCTTAAGTCAGAAGCTTAACATGCCCTCTATAGTAAAATGGTGGTTCCCAAAGCGAGCTAAATATAACTTTAAAAAATAGCACATAGACAGGCTCGGGAGCTAGGAGTTTCCCTCTTTTGGTTAAGAAACCTGGAGACCCATTGATGTAAATCACAGGTTGGATATTGGGTCTGGTTTCTGCTCAAGAAAAGGCTATGTTTGTGTGGGACCTGCCATTGTTGCCGTAAATGTGGAAGATGTGCAAGTTTTTGATACTTCTACCATACATGGCTGTTCTGCAGTGGTTTCAGGGCTGTTTGGAGGCCAAGAAGTTTTGGGATCCTAAATCTGTCTGCATTCCTGCATGTAGAGATGACCTTAGTTCWCTTTCTTCCAATGGGTATTGTCCAGCCAAATCATTTAGCTCTTTGGAGTAAGGGTTGTTTCTAACATTTTATTTGTAAAGCACCCAGCACATTGGGCTCTGATCTTGGCTGGGGAGTTTTCTTGTGGTTTCATTGAAGGCATCATTATTATTTCATAAACTAAAATATCTGTAGAGGAAATGGAGGAATTATGGTACATCATTTCTAGCTCTCATTTTCATGGCTCTGTATCCAGGGCCAGAATCTCTAACTAACTAACTAAATACCTGCGTTCTTCCACATGTTACATTTATTTCTTTTTCAATAAGAGCACTAAAATAGAGAAAGCTTGAAGGAGAGGCAATTAGACTCCTATTAGCAGAAGTAACACAGGTATTTTTGAATCACCCTTTTTTGTAGTGGAAAGAGAGAAGTAAGGAGGGATGATTTAATTACAGCCCCCAAATGAATTCATTATATTAAAACAAAAAAAGGGGGTAGGGACACACACAGCCATGATTTGGGCTATTCGTTAAAGTTTGTGGCTGCATGCCTTCTTCCTTAATTGGTGATTTAGTGTTAAACATTTGACTGAACCTGTTGCATGAGATTTTAATAAGATCGCAATCATTTTTTTGTATTAAGCAACCCCCCCCCCCAAACAAAAACTATTCGCTCCACTCTATTCATTATGCGGGCTTAGTACTGTACTTGGATGATAACAAGCGTGTCATAGATTAAGCGGTATTTGGACATAATCGCTTCCAAATAATCTGACTGGGAGCATGCCAAAAAAAGTGCTAGAAAAGCCAGACGAAAGAACACAGACTAATTATCCCTTACGCATGTCCCTTCTCACCAGATGATTATTTTATTATTCAACAAATTTTGCATGCGAAATGCAGAAGCAGGCAAGAGAGCAGAGTCTAGGAACCAGAATATTCCTGCTGAGTGCCCTAATCTCTGGGATGCAGCCCTGCTCCTCCCTCCTTGCTCTCCTTCTAGACCCAGGAAAAATTGTGCACGCCTTCAGCAAGGGTAGAGTGAGGTGTGAGCCATAGGTGTGAAACCCTCTCAGGCAAAGGAAGGTACCTAGAAAATGTTAAGTGGTTGCATGAGGGAAGGGGGTTATTCCTCGGATCTCTGTTTTTTGGATCAAGTATCTCAGTATTGACCTGGGTCCTCTAGGTGTCTACAGGCATTTTCTCAATGCATTTCTTGATGGCTTCCTGGAGAAATCAGACAGAGGTCTATGAACGCTAGACCTCTTTGCAAATCTGTGCCTTTCCTCTCCCTCTCCCTGTTGAACCCATTGGTTAGTTTCAGACAGCACCCAGCTGTGAGGAAAACTGAGCCACGTGTTCACACCTTATTAGACACTGAATTTGGTCAACGATGAGCCACAGATCCACCAGAACCCAGGCTCTGTCCATTCTGGTGTGTACAGCTCTGAAGAGATCTGAGGGATGAACCTTAATTATTTATCTCAGAACCAAAACTGCAAGGTTGCCTTTTCTTTCTCCCAATTGAGTGGGTAGAAATGTTGTTTTATTTTTCACCCTGTTGTTCTGCGCTCTTTTTGAGAATGGAAGATGTTGTTCCAGGTAAGTTTAATGAAGCAAAGTATCTGATCACCTGCAATACCTCTGTTGAAAATGAGAAAGGCAGAACATCTCCGAGGAGCAACTATCCAGAGATATTTCTTACATTTTTTCTGTAACCATTCTGTAAAACAAAAAATGGCCAGTCCCAGGTGGATCTTGCTATCAAAACAGAAGAGTGAAGGATGAGGAGAAGATTTCTCCATCATTTACTACTGTCATGAAAACTTTCATGAAGACCAGAGAATTTTAGTATGGCAGACTTGTGCCTGCCTTTCTGTGGTGGAAACCTGGGCCTCTCATAGTGTATTTACTATCAAGTAAATATGACATTGACACCTTCTTAAAACAAAAATCAGCCAACCAAACAAAAAACCCGAAGACTGACAACTGTGTATCAAGTCTGTTATTAAATATTGCAATTATTAATTCCTTTGTCATTCTCCAGTAAATTTATACCAGAAGACAACCTTTGTTTTTTAACATGCTGGAACCAATGGAGGACCACATGGTTCGCAAGCATAAAAAAAAATTTGAAAAAAAGCCTTTGGTTCCAGTTCAAGCCAGTCATACTCAGAAATCATTGCCAGCTGAAGACTTTTTCTCTGTCATAGGTGAACAGTGACCACAGATGTGTTTCTAGTTTTTAGATGATCTCCATGTAAAATTGACCATCAGGGCAGGTCAGGTCACCTTGCCTGGCTCAGAGAAGGCCATCAGACAGCTGAAGCTGACCTATCCTTGGACTTAAACCCTGGCAGCTCTCACTCCCTGTATGTGTGAAGCTTTCCCTTCTGGGCTTTCCAAAAATGTGTTCTTCTCTGTACATAATTTACTTTCTGCTTGTGCAGTAAGGAAGATGGGCAAATGCTTTAGCAATAACACTAGTTTGAGGGAGATCTGCATACCTCTTCTCAGTTTCTTCGCAGACATTTCATGTGGCTCTGCCAAATCACTTTGGGTGCAATTTATCTCACCCAACTTTACATGTCTGCAATGCAGACGTCTACATCTTCACTAGCTTGGCTGCTTCCACAGTTGTTGGAGACAAACTACATTTTTAAAGTATGGTTCATCTGTCTTGTTTTTGCCATCTGCTTTAGGATGATGCCTACATTGGGCCAGATAAATTCCACTGCTGAGTCTCAGCTTTCTCTATAAAATAGGACTAATCTTGTGGCTCTACAGATGAATGTTAAGGGACTGGATGATAGCTCAGCCACAGCCATAAACCTACTGTTTTTGTTCCTAAACATCCAATGAAGTGAGCTGTAGTATTGCCTTCTGGACTTGAACCCTCAGTCACTTCATTTTCCAACAAATAATCCACCAGTCCTGGCCCTTCCCTCCACAAAACCATCTTGTCCCAACACTCATGAGCCAAAACTTCCTCCAAGATGATAGATCAAGCCACTGAGTGATCCATCATCTGAAGTCCACTGAAGGCAACAGGTGCCCTGATAGAGACAGCTGCCCATGGTCCAGGGAAAAGAAAGTGTGACCCTGGGCTGATTGTCCTATTGAACCATGGCAATTACAATGTTCCTAAGCAGGGCCAGAGACCCTTAGATAAATCAGAGTACTGATGGCCAACTGGCAATTCTTGAGCTTCATCGATACCATACGAAGTTCAAGTCCGGTGCTAGCTAGAGCTCCGGTTATGTCTCGTGATTGGCACAGAGGGCAAAAATCCCTGGTTGAAGGGGGAAATATGCCAGCAAAGCCTGTTATTCCTGGGTCATCCTGGAGCCTGCTTTCATACTTCACCCTGCTCCATCCCACAAAGGACTGGTAGGAACCTGGAGAAACATGGCCATCTCCCACCTGTGAACAACTATGAGCAGTTCCCCTCACTTCTCTTTTCCAGGGTGTGTGGCACAGGCTGAATGGTTCTTGGCTATATGAAAAAAAAAAGGAGCCTTTAGACTGCTGTAGCTTTGCCACAAGATTGGCTTTGTATGCAGACAAGCCAGGATCGGGGAAAGGCTTAAAGAACACCTAGATGCCTTCCACCCTGATCTGTTTTGAGCACTTTTGGAAAGCCCTAAAGATAGTCTAACACATACATTAAAAAAAAAAAMCCCAAACTGCCAAGCCAAACAAAACACCCGTACCCACATAAATGAATTCCACATACTTTTTGCAGAGTTACTTAAGGATGGATCCACAGACGGTGTAAATTAAAAGAATACTGCTGATTTTGAAGGAACAGCACTGTGAAGAAATTGCCAAATCTACTTGCTGCAGCATAGTTGGCAAAACACATTTTGCACCAAAACTTTTTTTTTTTTTCTAAAGGAGAAGGGGAAAAAAGATCTGTATAAGTAACTAGACTGTACTGCTCTGTCTAAAAGGTCAGAGAACATTTTACAAGCTGGACTCCTAGCCAGAATGTGACCCATGTTTTTCAAATGCATCTGCAGATGGAGGTCTTTTATGCAGTAGTTAAAAAATGTGGGAATATAATAAAATGAGGAATGTCTCAGTTTGAAAAAAAAAAAAAGAGAGAGACCAAAACCCTCTAGTTTGTATTCCTGTCTTTTAATGAATTAAATACAGGGGAAGCATTCTTTAATTTGTGTGTGTTTAGAGGGGAGATGGAAGGTCCTAAGGCTACTGGAAGGATTTGAGCATTTAATTAAAAGCAGTTGAAAATAATAAAATTAAAAATAAAGAAAAAAAAATAAAGGTAGATCCAAATACCATCAGTGTAATTACATTTTAAACCAGTGTTTTCCTGTTCAGGATGCATTTCAACTAGCTGTTCTGTAAACTCTGTTCTGGCCATGACCCAGGACAGAGTGAAGTTAAAAGAAAGAGCCCCTGAGAACTTGGTGGACCTCCGGATTGAGCTTTATATGAAGAACTTGTCCTCTGGAGCCTGACTTTGTTCTTGGAGGGGACAGGAGAAAGTCACAGGTTTGTGAGTTTCAGATCAGTGAGAGATTGCTGAAGATTGCTGGTTTCACCCAAGGCTGGTTTCTGAGCAGCTTCCTAGGAACTCCATCTAAATAACTTTTGTTTCATGCCAGGGGCATCAAGAGCAGAAACTGATAGAATATGTCTGTGGGACCAAGTAAGAACATCTCATGGGAATAGAGTTTATTTTCTCACTAGGTTTCAGGGTTTTCTTGTTTCTGGCAGAGGCAAAAATAATACAGAAACCGTGTCCCTTGYGGTATTTCCATTCAGTGGCCACAACCATGTTTTGCAGAAGGAGGGAAAGTTACCTGAAAAAATTTAAAACTTTTCCATATGATTTTCTGCAAATAGCCTAGATCTTTTTGATAAAATTAAGTAGGTTGTAGTCAGCCTTCATTATGTGTTTTGTGACCAAATGGTAAGGTCTCTGTTAGCTGTGCTTGTTGCAATTTCACCTTAGACCTGTTAACTTCCAACGCAGACCTTCATCATTTGAACTACAGCACAAATTATGTCATACAAAAACTGTGTTCCTTTTTTTTTTTGGTCAAGATTCCCTTTTAAATCTTTATCTTCTCTGCCGGTGGCCAGGAGTGGATGTGCAGAAAGCCTCTGTAGGTATAGAGCTTGTATAGACAGAGTGACTTCCCATGGCCATATATTTCCAGCAATCGAGGGCTTAGAGACTTCCACAGATGAAAGTCGTGTCCATCCCGCTGAACAACCACCAAAGACTATTCCTCCCACCAGACTGTCCAATACCCTTTTAGGCCCATTTTGTATTAACTCCACAATACCCTATGATAATAACATCCACCATCCAGACTTTAAATGAAAAGATAAGTTCTGCCGTTTAACGTGTTTTTAAACATACTGTTCGATAAATCTCACTGATATGATGGCAACCCACCCCATTTTATCTGTTTATTCATTTTAGAAGAAAGGAATATGTTCCCTATCCAGCTTGCCAGTACAATTTACGGTCTTTCAGATTTCTGCTATTTCAGTTGTCTCTCTCCCAGATTAAAGAGTTGTTGTCAGTTTAGCCTCCTTTGGATGAAACTTTTTTTTTTCCCCCCCCCGAATACTTCATATTATTGGAAGACGTTTAGATGCCTTCTGGAGAAAGGAAGGACTTACTGATACTCTGGAAATGTACTCATCTATGCCAGTTAGGGGAAGTCCCTCTTCATTGAAAAACTCCTCATTTATAAAAGCCAAACATCTGTTGTCACATAAAGACGCAAAAGTGTTGTTCCTGCCTTGGAGTTATGGTGCTAATCTGAACATTTTCTCTCAGTGGTTGTCCCCTGTTCCTGCCTGTCTTATTTTCCATGACTACAACTGATTTACGTCATTCAACTATATTGTCTTTGGTGATGTCAATAATTATTCTTCTAATGGCAGATGGGTATCCCACCTACCTAGACCTTGACAAGTGCTTGCAATAGTTGTGATTTCTGGGTAAGATGGGCTTAGTGGATTTTTCTGATTCAGTGTGATTCAGCTTGCAAGTCAGTAAAATGTTTTTAGCTGAGTTTCTATTGAGCGGAGTGAAATGCATTATTATATTTTATTTTGAGGTGGCAGGATGCTTGCTTCACATTTTGTATTTTTAGAATTGGTCAGGAAATGGTTTTTCACTCCAATCCTGCAAAAAGCTCTGACATTTGAAAAAATAATTCCTTGCTGTAAAGTGTGATGAAACAAAATCCATGTGAGTATTTTAATGGAGAGAAAGCAGAACTCAGAACAAAATTTTGAGACCTCCCCAGATGCTGTGGTGACCAGAGTACTCAGTCAGAGGGTTTCATAATTTTGTAGCGTGTAAGCTTTTACTTAATTATAGACCCCAGCACGTTTTTCAGTGGAGTTGCAATCTCTGACATAGTGAGTATAACTTTATTGACTACATACTTGACTTTTATGGCCTCTTAGAAGTAGTCCATATACCTCAAGAAGTCCACAAAAAGAAAAACCTCCCAGCTAGGTCTAATTCTTGCTAAGCTGTTTTCATCAGTCTTAGGAAGCTATCAGGTTTTCTTTCAGTCTTGGCTACTGAAAATATATTATTTTGTTGGGAGGACAAAATGGATAGAATGAGGATTTATACATGTGTAATTCTCCTACAAACTGAATAAATGCCCCTGCCATCGAATTGCAATCATATCTCTAAGGCTTTGCTCACATTATCCACCTAGGAGTAAGACACCATTAGCAACAAAGGTTTTATCTTGTCTTTTTAGTTTTAAATAATTTTATTATTTTCATTAAAATTTCCATCCAAAGAAAAACAAACAAACAAAAAAACCCCAAACCTTTTGTCCAGAAGTTTCCTCCATCTGGAAATGTTTTATTGAGGGTAGAACTTCTAATGAAATGAAGATATGACCTTACAACCACAGCTCTCTTGATAGTTTTATTGATGTATTGATCCAAACATTCTCTAAAAATTAAAATAGAAACCCCACTGTCCAGAGCACTGAAACTAATCCCTACAGAAAGCAAAGACAATGTTAAAGGACTCCTTAGTGTTCTTTAAGACTCACTGGAGCAATTCTATGTCCTGTGATTGCTTTTGGGCACGAATCAAAATTTAACGAGGTGCAAGGCTGAGAAAAAGGAGTAAATTGAGGTGGCATGTACAATACAGGGATTTTTTTATTGCTTTTTGGAAAATTAGCTGGGTAGTAAAACTTTGAGCTAGTTGATGAATGTGTCATGGCAAGATAGCATCCTTAGTGCTACAGCCAATCTGCAAACACTTCAGAAAGTGATTTTCAAAAAGGAGTCCTTTTCCCTTCCAGGCTAGGTGCAAAGAGCCAAGATTCTCAGTCAGGCCAGCAACAGGGCAACCAGTTGACTACTCACTTCGGCCTGAAGTTCGTGCTCCGGTTGAACTGTTCAGTGTGTGAGAAGGAAATGGAGTGGGAGAAGTCTTAAAAAAAAGCAGGGTAGTCTATGAAAGTAAAACCTACCCTAAAGACTTGAAAATCCTGGATTTCATTCATGGTTTTTCTTGGTTGAGTCACTTCTTTTTTTCAGCTTAGAAACACTATGATAGAAAGTTCCCTGCAAAATACTTTGACATGTTTTCATTAAAAAATATTGATTAAAAGCTTAAATACAGTGGTCCTTAGTTTCATTAAGCTGATCTTTTGGACTCTCTAAAAGTTAATCAAAATCTGGGAACTTATGTTCTGGCTTCTTTATTCTTAATCCTTGGATCCTTCCTGCTTTCCAGAATATGCAATATCACAGGCGCTTTGCAACAGATACCATCAAAATTGCCAGAGAAACCTAGTCTCTGATGTAGAATTTACACTCTAAATAAACAAGCCAGACCAGAGAGTGGCAACCATAAGAGAAGCTGAAATGCTTGGCCATAATTACAAAGGAAATCAGCAGGTGGATCCAAGTCCTCTCCATCTCTATGGTTTTGGGTACCTTTAAGAGGGTTGTAAATATATATTTTTTGTAATAGCTCTACTATCTACTAGTGCGTACAAAGAAAGAAAGAAAGAAAGAATGAATGAATTCATCTGCATAGAAGGTCTTGAGATCATGGAACCACTCTGACTTCTGGAGATCTATATTTAGATCTCATCTGTTTTATATATCAACTATTTGATCTCAAGCACCTCTAACTATTGTATATTTGTGATGGCAGTTTCTTGGCTTCTCTCAGCTGGTTACGTCATTGGGTCTGTGCATTGCTGATGTAGTTAAATACAAGATTCAACATACTATCAGGAGACACACGTGCATGCACGTATACATGCATGCAGGCATAAACACATGCAATGTAAATGGGCTCTAATATTCTGATGTGCTGTAACAGCATTTCAAAGAAATATATCTATTTTGACCACAGCCTTAAAACAAGAAAGAGAATCAGCTTATCAAGATGTCTTTCCCCTCTGTGTAGGTAATATTAAATGTTTAAAAGGATAAATTGTAAGTACCATTCTGAGTATTTTAAATGCATGCATAACATCCATGCAAGCATACTATCATGCGTTTGTAACAAGCACATCAGCATGCACAGCACACCTGCAGATACACAGGATTTGGTTGGAGCTTTTCCTCTTCTACTTTTGGCTAGGTTATTTCCATGGCTTGGTGTTCCCCTCTTCCTTTAAGAATGACCAAATCATGCCTTGGCTACACCCACATTTGCTATGCCAACAAAAAGACCAAAGGGCTTAAGGTGCCAAAGACTTTGCTCTTTAGCGTCCCTTTGTGGACCTATTAGCTTTGAATGTTTCGTTCCTCTAGCACTGATGTAGCTCTTAAAATCAGAATATCCATGGACTGCGCAAACTTTTATTCCCCATAGCATATCCATATAGTAGAGAAATGGCTTTAGACCCTGTTTCATGGATGAAGAACTTCTCTGAGTTATTGTCTACTCCCACCACGCCCAAAAGGATGGAAGGAACCCTGGGCCCACGTTCATTTGCATCCCTCCATCAGCCTTTCAACTCGTAACTTTGACTGAAAATGTTCTGTTCCCTGAGGGACTGACTTTCATTTTTCTCTTGAGGTGAAGCCTGTTTGGTATGTTGCAGGTAGGAACTACTTTGTTCATTGCCTTCCTCTGAAGTTCAAGGAATCAGTGTTTTGGCTGAACACTACAAAAAATTTCTCAGGAAATTTCTCTGCGAAAGATCCCCAAAGGTACATCGCTTGTTGGTATACTTCCATGAACTTTGATGGTTTAACAGCAACATATAGCTTTGCCCTACGGAGAAGAAAGCTGCAATGTGTCCTAGCTACGGCATTATGTGTTCACATGGTAATTGCATTCCAAAAATTCACTCCATTATGTCATTCTAGAGCGTTATAGTTTCACCAGTCTCTTGAGGTCCTTGGATGACTTGATTAAACCTTATGGGAACGTCTCACCAAGAGAACAGCTTGAAGCAGATGTGTCCTCTCCTTCCTTTATAAACAAAATGCAAGTAGTGCTGGTGCTTTGTGGGTAGTGGATATGCTCATCATTGCAGTCTGTTTACTTTGAAACGTGCAGCTAATTACAGTCCGGGGTGCAGTGATCAGAGAGATGGCACTGATGTGCTTGTGGTCTCTTTGCAGCTGGGGAATGGTCAGACAAATTAGAGGTATTTCATTTGTGTGAGTTATTTAGCGGGGCGATTTTGAGCGGTGAACAGTTTTCATTTGCAGCCACAAGGCATCTCAGGGAAAGGGAGCTATTAAGGAGCATCGCTGGCAGCTCCGAGTTTGCTAATGAGGGAATCTTTATGAGGCTCCCGGCTGAGTGAAAGGGAAAAGATTGGGTTTTATTTCTTTGCATAGCCTGTGTTTGGCAGCTATAGATGAAATTATGACAATGAGGCAGAAAGATTGGACCTTGTCAGCGAATCGGACACTGTAGACCACAGTGAGCCAGGAATTTGATGGGAAGGCGAGGGAAAGTGGGTAAAAATGTAGTTTAAGGCTGGGGTTCAGGAAGGGCTGGGGGAGGTGAGTGCCAGCTCCCTTTGAAAGTTATTGGCAATTACATGTTTCACTTTTTCAGTCAGCTTTAGAAATTTCAGCCTGAAGGCATCAAAACAGCAAGGCAGAAGCTACAATAGCCAAAAAATAAAGAAAAAAAATAAAGAAAATAATAAAATAAAGAAAAAAAATAAAGAAAAGGCTAGGAGCTGGATAGAGGCAATTTAGGTATCGCTAGATTGCTTTATTTTAACCCATAGTAAATTGGTTGAGGGAAAGAAAAGCATTTTGGCCAGACTGGAACAGTTCAGTTCCCTCTCATATAGCCCCCACCCTGCAAAAGGCATACACACAAAATGCTAGCAAGACATTTTCTTATGATTTTAATATGAAATTTCATTTCATTTCAGAATTAGTGAAGCATTAGTTTTTGACATTTTTAAAATGACACTTTTTGACTTTCTGTTTCAAATAGAATTTTTTCATCTTTTATTTTAAAAAGCGAAAAGGATCTCAAACTGTGTCTCATACTGGTTTAACAAATATCGGTTTGGCGCAAAACAACTTTTTGAACTTTTGCTTTTGTTTTGCCAGAATCTCTGCCTAAAACTCTGTTTTGCTTCAACCCAAATCACTTTTCCCTGTTATTGTTTGGGCTCACGATCCAAGCCAAAAAGTAAATCATTATTTATCTAGGTCTAATTTGTAGAACTTTTTGTAAAGATGATACAAATGAGTAATGGGTAGAATTAGGACAAGAAAAAATGAGGCAGAATTCCAGAACAAGACCCCTAAATCTGAGTTTAATTAATATTACTCTCGGAAGAAAAGATGCCTATGAATGGACTAGTAAAGCAGACTGTGAGAAACCTCACTGATATTAACATAATGTGTTGAACCATCTCAGATCATCAGTCATCTCTGGTTTCTGTAGATAAATAAGTCTTGTCTTTCTGAGTGTCTGGGGAGGGTATCACTCAGTGATTCACTGTACGGGTGAAATGATAAGAGGCATTTAGTATTGACTAGTATTTAAGGACGTGATCCAGCTGTCCTTTATATTTAATAGGTTTACTCATGCACTTGTATAAGCCTGATCTCAAGTGCCCTGATTGAATGAGAGCTTCACAGAAAAGCTTATTCTGTCTTCTATATATCATGTAGAAGTGTCTATCTGGAGCTTCAATTTACGTTTTGCTTCTTTCATTTCCATTGAAAGGTTTCCACACTGAGTATTCAGTCTGACAGACGCGGGGAGTTCAGTAAAGCTATTCTTTGACTGCAGTGGCGTTCAGTGGTGGCAACAGCTTCAAGAAACCATCCACACACTGATGTTGGGTGACAGCAAGCCTCTTCTGCGCAAGGAATTCTGCTACTGCTAACTGCCGCATCCCATCATTCATGTTGCACAAAAACACAGTGCCACGGGGTTTATATCTCTCTGTTGACTCTGTTGACTTTAAATACCTGAAACATCTCCACTGTGATAGCACAGAGATGCCAAACTACGTCTTACAGCCAGAGAGAGTTTAGTCAAGAGCAGACTGCACAGTGTATCATACCTGAATTTAATCTATCATAGAGGATTATCGAGAAGCATGAAAAACTTTGCCTTTGGTATTTCTGGACAATTTTGTACTAGATATAGACTAATTTGCTCTAGCTGAAAACTTGAATCTCTTTACACACTAGAGTAACATGTTATTTGGTGCAGAAGAGATCAGTTCATAAAAGGTGAAGGGCTGACCCCCCTCCAGCTCCACTAGATGTGGTTTGAGGATTTTATTTCCAACTCAATTTAGTTTGGTCTGGACTGAAGAGACCTATCACTCATGTGGTTAGAAGCTGGCTTAAGGATTAATCGTTACTTCAGACCCTTTTCAGAAAATATTTCATGTTGGAGGAGACCTCTGGAAGTTGTCAGGTCTAACTCCCCACTCAGAGCAGGATCAACTTAGATCACGTTGCAGGGCCTCRTCCCATCAAATTTTGAATAACTCCAAACATAGAGATTCCCTAACCTCTCTGGGCCCCTGTTCCAATATCTGATTAACCTTGTAATGATTTTCTTTTCCTAATATCTGATTGGGATTTCCCTTCTTTCAGCTGTTGTCTGTTACCTTCAGTCCTAACATYATGCACCTCCCAGAAGAGTCTGTGTACAGCTTCTCTCAATCCTCCCACTAAGTAGTTGCAGACAGCAATCAGATATCTTCGTAAYCTTCTCTTCTTAAGACTGAAAAACATTGTTCAGACCTGTTGTCTCCATTATGGTGTTAGGGAGCATATGTTGGGTGCTTGCAGTAGAGCTGCCCTTTAAATTCTTCTCAAAGGAGTCTAGTTTGCACAGTCTGGGCCTTTCTACTAAATGAACCAATGTACAATAAATGAGGTGACTGTGGGGTTCACTACCAAACTGCATTAATACTGCGGAACGGAACACTGATGTAGACTCTTCCTATATTCTCTGTCTTAATTTTGGAAACAAAAYGATATTTGAGCATCACACAGTGAGATCTCTCATGATCAGACTCAATTTTGGCTCTTTTGAAAGAATATTTCATTGCTGAAGACCAGCCACTCAAAATGTGCAGACTACCCAGATGGCATTGATGGCCTTTTACAGTGTCTGGGTCACCAGTGGTGAAGACATGAAACTACCTTGCTTTGAAGAAAGAGCAATGAATGTGCACAGATTTTTATGTTTTTATTTTTATCAAGTCCTTGGCTCGAGTCAGTACAACACTCTGGTTCTGCTACACCAGCTGCAGCAGGAAGGTCTCCTATGAACGGGAAGAGTTGAAGTGCAGGTGCTCTGCAGCATGCTCCTTACCTCTAAATGGGAGCTGGGTGCATGAAAGCCTGAAGACACACTAACAATATTCTCTGTTGGACTCAGAGTTTCTTTCCAACACTCTGTGTTTTCTGAGTGACAGTAGAGTGGGATTCTTCAGCTCAATTTTAGACATCTGCTTGTCATCAGATGAATGACATGCTAGGGGACCACAACGTAGAAGGAAATTTAGCCTGCTTAGTATCATTGCAAATGTTCAGAAAGTTTTATCAGTTCATAGATGTTAGTGCCGAAAGGGATCATTAGACCATCTAGTTAGACTTGTGTTACACAAGGCCTATAATTTCACTCAGTTTCCCTCATGATGAGYCACAAAATGGTTTTGCAATGTGCAACAAAATACAGTGTTAAGCTCTGGTCCCGAGCAGAGCTTTCCAGTACCAGATGTACCCTCATGCTCTCATGAAAGCAAAGTATGGTAGCCAGATATGAAGTTTTTATGGGTTTTTTTGAAACTAAAAATTTTGTGGTTAAAAAAAAAAATAAGCTTTTTATCCTAAACTATTTTTGAAGAGAGAAAGGTATATTCTGAGAAAAAGGTTTTTTTCAGGGGTTTGTTGGTTTATTTTTTTGTTTAATTTTGTTCAAAGCCACTAATGTTGTTGGGTTTCAGTTGCCAAAATCCACTGGCTACAAATTGAAAGCTGTCAGCTGCCAAAAGCCAGGGATTAAAAAAAACCATCCAGTTTGTTGCTGAATTTTTGGGTTCTTTTTTTAATGAAAGACAGAAAATTATTTCTGGGGGAAAATACTTTCCAATGCATTCCAATTATTATCTCTATGAACACATCCTTTTGCTTTCTAATGACAAAATGTACATCTCCCAAAGTCTGTAGCATTGCTAGGAAAGGGTGCTCCATTAATGTAGAAGGATTTGGTGAATGTGGAATAGTCACTCATCTTGTGGTGGAGGTAGTAGGAGGAAGGGATGGTGATGTTTTCACACTGAAAGAGAGGAAAAACTGTCTTGCATCATTCCTTGTTATTTATTTTAAGTATCACCATCTGGCTTGTAAATCTTCGTCTTGGCTGTTGGGGCGTATAGCTTTCCTTTCAAAAATAATGCTTTACTGTAGATGTAAAACAGGAAGAAATACAGCTAAGAATTAATCTGAATACAAATACAAATGTAGTTTGAATCTAAATACGCTCTCAGATCTCCAGAAAAATAGTTTGGAGGTTTCAGCAGACCTTTTGCTCTAACAAAACTTGTGAATCAGTCATGCTGAGGGCCTGAATTAACATAGGGTTAGCATAACAGTGGGGGCCTCAATGCAGCTTGACATCAATAGGTGACTTTCCTTTGACTAGTGCGAAGCAAGAAACCAAGAACACATTCCTTTTAAATGGCTTCCAGCACAAATCTGATTCATTCATAAGTTAACAGACATCTTTTCCACTGGCCTGGGATCAGAAAATCAAGCTTTTATTCACGCTTCCTGCATCTTATTTGATCTCTATTCTTAAAGACTACCCCCTTGAAGTTTAGCTGGCAAGAGATGTGATGAAGTGAAGGATAGAGGACAGCATCCAGCTGACCATCCCATCACTGCCTGGTTTGGGGGGAAACAGCAGTGACATATGAGGAAGGTGGAGGAGGAAGGTGCCACTTTTCCTGGTATCTCTTTGCTGAATGGCACTGCATTTCAAGGGTAAATGTTGCCTTTGCTTCCTGCAGGGAAAGCCTTGTAGACTCACTGTGGTTCCGTGGATATGAGAGATTTTACCCTTATGTTCAATTAAAAAAATAGCAAAGAGGTTTTTCAATAACTTAAAAAAAAAAAGAAATTTCAAGAAATCTCATGAGATTTTGCTTTTATCACTCAAGCATAGGTAAATAATAAGGCACAGCTTCATCATGGCAGGCAAGAGCCTATTCAGGCACTGACATGGTGAGCAGACAGCTAGAAGAGGCAGAAGTGCAAACACACAAGCAAGAAATCATTTCCTTGTAAAAAGTAAGAAATCTGGTCATGCCAGCCCCATAAGAAACTGTTCGCATTCTATCTTGTGCAATCCCTGATTTCTGCTATCTTTTTGCTGATATTTTGTCTTCATTCTTTCTACCTTACAAAAACAGATTTGGACTGAATGTAGTGCTATTTTGAAAACCATCATGTGTTTACTGGGGATAAGTTTAAAAAGGGCTTTACTTGATCAGTTATCCYAGGCAGGTGCAGAGCCCGCTTTCCACATACACTGGGCCCCGGTTCAGTCTTTGCTTATGGAAACGGTGCTGTGTTCATGTGTGTTTATTCTGCACGTGGGTGTGCAGACTGGGAAACTATGGGTGCAGGGGCGGAGAGACCCCTGCCTTAACTGCTAAGGCAATCTTGAGCTGTTATGTTAATAAAAGTCTAAATTTCCTATTCTTTGCATTTATACTTGCAACATGTGACTGAAAAAAAAAATGCTACTGTTCTGAGTTAGTTTTGTTTTTCATTGACTTTGCATTTTTATAAATGGGTAGATGAAGTACAGCTACAGGTGGAATCAATCTTTTGTTTTGTTTTAATAGAATAACAAGATTAAAGTGATTACAGCAAATATAAAGTATCTGGACTGTACCAAAGCATGTGAGACAATGTCTCATGAAATCTTTCTTGCCACATTAATTAAAATCCGCCTGTCTGCGAGCAGCTGCATAGCCTGATCGTTAACTGAAATGCTGAAAACAAAGAACAGAGGGCAATGAATCATGCATAATATTACATGGCATTGCGGGAAAGCAGTTTAGTGGGATATCCACATGGATCAGTGTTAGTTAACATCCTCATTCATGATCTGGCAGAGAAATGAATACAAGCATGAACGAAATTCACAGATCTTACTCAAGTGGGAAGTGCCAAGAATATCCATGAGGACAGAGGATTAGTGGAAGGAGGCCAGAAGAGGTAAGGAATATAGGCAGCCAACAATGATCCAAAATGATAATCAGTGAAAGCGAGATCTGGGAATTGCCCATGCCARAAGAAACATAAAGGAGAGCAAATTAAATGAAACTGCACAGTGTGAAAATGCCTATGTAGACGTACACTTGAAAAGAGAAGCAACAGCACCTCTATGAACAGGTTCTTTTGCAAGGGAGAATAATCACAATTTCCATGAAATTCACTTGGGACCTGATAATGSCTTCTAGGTGGAAGATACCCAGCAGTAGGCAGGTGAATAAAAAGATTAGACTAGGCTTTGACAACCAAAGGACCACTTTCCATCCTCCAATTTCCTGGCACACCACCATGCATTAGTATCTTGTAGAAATGTGCCAAGGAGGATGCATTGTTCAGTAGGTCTTCTTCGGCTCCTGGATTTATCACTTCATGGATTACAGTTGGCAGTCAATGACTTTGACAAATAGACAGAGTGTGATGGGAACAGACCAAGGCGAATGGGAAAGGATGGAAAGAAAAGACTGAAGGAGTTGGAGAAAAGGGGGTGGACTAAGGGAGGAAGTGAGCCAATGTTGGTATTTTCTTAGATGAACTTTTAAAAGCAGTGTTCTCATTAACAAGTTTAGACAAGCACAATGAAGCATCAATCTTGCTGAACAACTGTTAATTCTGGCTTGCAATAAAGTAATGCTGGAAAACCAAAAAGAAAACATATTTACTCTTTGGTATGGCACGGTTTGCAGAGACTAGTTCTTTGCGCTTTGATTCTGTGGCTCTGAGAAAACAAACGAGCAAAGAAGCATATTAACAATAAAAGGCAACGAAGACAGGCAGAAGGCTTTCTGCCTATGCCTATTCCTGCCCATTTCAACTCCATTGAAATGTGTGGCATAAATCTGGCTTTGAAAGAATCATTCAAGATTTGCAATGTTTTAAGTAAGGTCAGGCCTGGCCTCTGTAGAGCTTTCAGTTAGTTAAAATAAAGAAGACATTTTCAAGGGCATGAGTGATTTGGGGGAAATCAGTTTTTGGAGCCCAGTGTCAAATAGCTTTTAGTAATGCTGAGCTTCAGCTTTTTCCAAATTAGATTTCTTTTAATGTAATTCCAGCAGGGCTAAAACAGAGCCACCCCAAGTCACGACCATTAGTGTCAGTTCTCCACGCTCAAAAAACATAATTGTGGGTCTATCTTCATAAGACATAGTTCAGTTTCAGGACTTTATCTGCAATAACTATATTTGGGAGAGAGAGGCAATGCAGCTGATTTTTTGTGGCAGTAGGAAAGAGATGAACGTTCTTGAAGTCCCTCCTGAATACACATGTAAAAAGTGCCTTTCCCCTTGGCTACTTGGACACCCTGAGTAAGTGGGTGAGCTGCCATTTCGTCTTGCTATATCTCCTGCTCTCACCTCTGTTCTCTGTCTGCCCCGCTGCTTTTCAGGACTTCAAGTTAGTCTTTCTCTTACAGCCCTGTGCCAGGGTAGATAAGTTGCTTCTTATCAGATTAGTAAAAGATACAGGCTGGATCGAGACTGTGGCAGAGCTTCATGATCGCTACAACTTCACCTCTTGCACAGCAGAAGCCCAGCCAGTCAAAATGGCATTGAGCTCTGATTCTGAAAATAGGTACATCGGCCAAAAAAAAAAAGCTAACAAAGCTCTTGTTCAGCTGGAATTTTCCAGCATTATTGTTTTTCAATGAAAAGATTAATTTTTGCTTAAATTATTTTGTTTTATAAAAAAATGTAATTCCTCTGTGTGTGTGCGTGCATGCGTGTGTGTGTGTGTGTATTTCCGTGTACACAAATATACAGGTTTTAGCTTTCATTGTTTTGCCAAATGTTTAAATAGGAAGCTAGGTGGACACAAGTATATATCTATTCATTATGATTGTTGATGGTATCACAGTATTGTTGTCAATGTTTGCGGGGAAAGAGAAGTAGAGAAAGTTTTCCCACACAATATAATCCAAATTTCTTTCCACTAGATGCAGGCTGCCTCAGCCACAGTAAGACACGCTTAATGTGGCCACTTTATTTCCTTGGCAGACTGTCACATCAAGTTCACCTCAGATCCCAAGTCTCCTGTTCCAAATTTTCTCATTATGAAAATTACAGGGTACATCTTGGCCTTGTTTGTCCAACCCGAATGGCTGTTATTCCCTCCCTCAAACACCCAGTTATAAAAATCTCCTCCTCCCCTAACACATACACTCACACACACACTCACACATGTATTACTCTGCAAGACTCTATTTTAAATGCTAATAAATGTCCATGGTTGATTTTGTTTGCTTTTCTGGTTAACCATCTTTACTACTCCACCTCATCATCTCTTTTTCCAGGAAGAATGTTCCATTTTGACCCCACAATTAAATTCCAGACAGCCTGTGAATTCAGCACTGGGGGAGGTCTTGGGAGATTTCATCTATTATGAAAGATAGACGAAAAAATAACAACCCTTAGTTGCTTCCAAGGTGCACAAACTATATTTGACCACCCAAACACAAGGCAACGTTCCTTCCAGTTATAGAAAAAAATATAAAAATAATAAAAAAACCAAAACTGAGCTCAGACAGTGTGGGAGCCTCTTTTTTTGGAAAGGCAAAGGGATTTAGTACAAACCAAAACCAAAGTTCAACCCAAACTATGAATGCAAGACAAGGGGCATATGTGGTTTGCTACTTTTAATAAGCTCCCACCTCATCCCAAGAGGCTTGTTTATATTTTAACTACATATAGGACATAGGATCTCTATCACAGAACACTAATTTGCAAATTAGGACATCTACTTTAAGGAAATTAAAACTGGATTTGGCTGAAGCATAATCATGCCACTGTCTTTTTTTCTAGGTCTTCTTTATTCTCCATTAGACTCATCTCCACACTCCACTGCTTGGCCAAAGCACTAGTTTGAAACTCCAAATGGGGCTGGAAGTGCTACGGTGACATTACTTTCCACCTAAATGTTCTTTCATTTAGTGTGTATCCAGAGTTGCCTGAAAGTGTGGGGCAAAGGGACCTTGCCAAGAGATCAAAGCTGGGACATTCCTGCCACGGAAAGARGCCACAACAGGATGGAAACTTATGAGGAAAGGACACGGGGAGATGATAATGGCTGCATTTGGGAAAAGCTGCCTCAGCTGCCCTAGCAGATTCCCCGCTTCGACTCAGCACAGACACAGTCCTAGCTTTTTAACTCCTAAGCACAGCCCTTTTGGCCCATGGGGCATCATTCAGAAGAAAGGTGGCTGCGAGACAATCCGTAACGTTCCAGCCAACTGACAGGCTGCCGTGTGTTGATCTCAGATTTCCCAAGCAAAAGATATTTCACATTTACCAGACAAGATCACAAAATCACATAGTTGTTGAGGTTGGAAGAGACTTCTGGAGATAATATGATCCAACGCCCTCCCTCATGCTGGTTCAGCTAGAGCAGGTTGCCCAGGACTGTGTCCAGTCAGGTTTTGAAAAGCTCCAGGGATGGAGACTCCACAATCCTGCTGGACGAACTGTTCCAGTTTTTGACCACCCTGTCACTAAAAGTCTCTTCTTATGTTTAAGCAGAATGTCCTGTATTTCAGTTTGTTCATGTTGCCTCTTGCCCTGTCACTGGGCACCACTGGGAAGAGTCTGGCTCCAACTTCTTTAATTTTTACTCCCTTAATCCCTCCCATGAGATATTTGTGCACATTGATAATATCTCCCTGAGCCTTCTCTGCTTCAGGCTAAACAGTCCTAGCTCTCTCAGACTCTCCTTGTGTGAGAGATGCTCCAATTCCCTCATCACCTTCATGGCCCTTCACTGCACTTGTTCCATTAAATCCGTATCTTTCTGTACTGGAGACCCCACTACTGGACACAGCACTGCAGATGTGGCCTCACCAGGGCTGAGTAGAGGGGAAGGATCACCTTCCTCAACCTGCTGGCAACGCTCTTCTTAATGCAGCTGAGGATCCTGCTGGCCTTTGTTGCAAGGGCACATTGCTGGCTCATGGTCAGCTTGGTGTCCACTAGGACTCCCAGGTGTTTTTCTGAAAAACTGTTCTCCAGGCAGTCATTCTCCAGCCTGTACTGGTGCATGGGGTTGAATGAACATGAAGTCTCAGACCTGCTCATCATGTACCATATTTACAAACTAGTCGAGGTTACAGGCTAACTAAGCAAAATTCTTGAACTCCACTGGACAGGGGGACACAGGGAAACATGGAAGCAATGAGCCCTGATGATTTTCACTCTGCTCACCGTTCCTTTTGCAGAGAGGGAAGAAAAACAGTGTTTGCTTGCTTTCTTCACAATGTTCTTAAAGACATCATACAAGGCAGTAGAGGCCAAAAGAAAGAAACTTGTTGCATACATAACTGCAATGAAGAACAGCTGGTTATCTTTTGGTCCTATAATATTCTAGAAGGAAGTTTTTGAACTCCATTTCCTACTGTGTTAGGTAAATATTCCTATATAGGCAGAGTTTCTGGATATCATACAGCCTGGGATTCACCACACCTATAGATGCCTAAACTGGGATAAGATAGGTAACCTCTGGTATGCTGTTACTAGTCCATTGACTATAAAAGAATATGAGGGGAAATGACCTCAGATTAGACATCTGATTTTTATATTTTCAGAGGAAGCTTCTTTAGATGCTTAAGGTGGAATCACAATCTCAAGGTCTTTAGACTGTTCTTTCAAAAACCTCTCAAGCCATCAGATTGGAGCAAAGGATCATGGAGAGAAATGGAGTGCTGCAAAACTAATGAGTTTGTAAAACCCATTAAACTTTTCATTCAAGAACCGTTTGATCATTTCACACATATTCTTTCTGGCATAGCTGGAAAAGACTTGTATTTGGAAGATAAAGATAGTCAGAGATGAAAGTGATGGATATATTTATCAAAGAAATAGATATATAGATTGGATAGATAGATAGATAGATAGATAGAGTATGTAAGGAAAGATACGAGCTTCTAGTCTAGTCTGATTGGATATCCTACAAGAACAGCCTGAAAAGTGTCATAATTTCCACCCTATCATCCAGTCCAAACCAGGAATATCAGCATCAGGCAGAAGACTAAAACAAAAATGACTTTAAAAAGCTAAGAAATTTTAGCTCCACTTCATTTAAAACTTCGAAAGAGGACATTACAAATTTGGGCTAAATATTTGGAAGGGATTCAGCTTGTGCCGTATGCTATCCAACCGCATTCAACCCTCCTCGACCCTAAGTGTGCAAGACAGCTGGAAAGCAAGCAGTCACAGCATGGAAGGAATGAGGATCTCGTGGTTAAGCCATTAGACAAGGCCCCAGGAGATATGCTCTCATTCTTCAGTTTGTCCAAAGACTCCCCACATGAATGTAAGCAAGTGGTTTAACCTCTATGGGGCTCCCTTCACTTCTGTGATGAAAACACACCAATGATCCAAATAGCTTAAAGTCAAGAGGAGCTGACATGAACGGCCACTGAGTCCGGTTCTGCACAGCACAAACACTAATTTTTTTATTAAACCCAGACTTTTTCTTGCCTTTCCTATTTAGAATGCAATCTTCTCCACAGTAGGCCTTTCTCTTGCTGCTTGTACACAAAAGCCCAAAGTCATCCTTCTGGCTGTAGGCACTAAACTGAGATGCCTAAATTAGGACCCTAAACAGTTAAGACTGTCTTTCCAGTTACTGGAGAAAGACATCCAGGGAGTAAGTGAGATCTCTGAGGGGCTGAACCATCTTCAGGGGCCACCTGTCTTTCTTCATAGGTTAAAGAGGGAGTCTACAGTGATTGTGTTCCTAACGCTCATATCTTGATTAAATGTGGAATGCATCCAGGATGCTGGATGTGTCTAGCATACTGCAACCATGATGTTTCTGTAGTGGAAATATAGATGTGCACAGGGACTATATATGTAATGCTTGGAGAATGATAAAAGTTGAAAAATTTGGATGAAGTTATAGTACATGATGAAGCTGATAGAGATCTTTGGATCTGGGATTTTTTCCACCATTAATGAAGGTTAGAAGAATATGCACTAAGTTCAGAGTTTGATTTATCAAATCAAAAAATCATTTTTATCAAGCTATATGTGTTTTATCTTCTTGACTGAGAATAGGTTAGGGCTGCACTGAGCCCATAGYCTATTGAGCTGCTTCCTTTTAACTCTTTAATTTGTATGTATCAGCTGTCTTTCTTATGTTATATATTGTGAGGTCTTTGGGCAGGGACCATGTTTTAGTATTGCGTGTCATACCTAGCACAACAAAGTCCTGGCCCATAGCTGAAGCTGGTAGGCACAGTGACTGTTTTTAGATGGACTACTCAGGCATCCACACTCAGGATAGAAACGAGCAATTGAGACCTTCAACTCCAGAACTATGGGAACAGTCTGTATCATTAGGGAAGGGTAGCAATGACTTATTCCAATCATTTATTTCCAGTATAGCACTCCACAGACTTTGCAGCAAACAAGTTTCTCTCTTGAACCTCTATGCTGCAGGAGATTCATAGGTCCACCTTAGGCATCATAGTGGGTATCTGAACACCCGTCAGCATTGGACAGAAGACTAAAACCAAAATGACTTTAAAAAGCAAAGAAATTTAGCTGAACAGGTGTCCCCAGAAATATAATTAATGATATTGGCTATTATAGGAGCTTTTCAAAAGCCCTGTCTTAGGCAAGAGTAGATGTAAGAGGACACTTTCCTTTAGCTTCTTTTTCATCTCTGAAACCTAAGGCTTCATCTRCACTGGAGAAAATATTTTCCAGGGCTGTGGCATTTGGTAGTAGCTGTTTCGCTTGTTTCTAGCTCTGAGAACTGCCACATCTTGATATAAAAAGGTAGGCTTATCAAATAGAACATGTAGTAGCTTTGCAGACTACAAAAAGTGGACACAAAGTGGGATGTTCAGCCCATAGGGACCAGAGAGTACCATGCCTATGCCGTTGCCCTCCATCCCTGCAAGCACTCCTTGCAAATGACCTTGGGGCTGATACAAGGACAATGCACTCTTACAAATTGTTGGGTCTCCAGTTTTCTTTAAATATGCATAAATATACTGAGGTTTGCTCTCTCACCCTTTGGGTGGCAAAGCAGCCCTCCAAAGTCTTCATGCTATTCAAGGGGAGGAAGAGGTAATGCTAGGTGGAACATGCCAGGTGTTCCCCCACCAGTACCAGAAGAGAGCTCTCGGTAGTCCCTCACTGATGGCAGGTTAAGACAAACTAGGTCTCTCCTGACCACAGAAATAAGTCAGAGAGGAGTACAGTGGAAACAGTTTACTGTCCTGCTCCAAGCTGCGCTGATCAGGCACAGAGCTGCTCCACAAGGACTCTTAAGCAGGTCTGTTCACATGATTTGTTTCACCTGATTTGCTTCACCATCCTTTTCCCACCTTTTCTCCTCTCAATTTTCCTCCTTCATAACTTCCAGGTCTTCCCATATAAACAGCCAAGCCTTGTTTGCACCTTCCACACTGGTTCTGGCTTTTTAAAATTTTATACTCTTATTTACTATTTGTGATATGTTTGGCCTGGTAGGTTCTCCCTTCTTCAGCAGTTCTATTAAACTGTTTTTTATCTATAGTGTCATTCAGTTTTCCTGGTGTTATCTTGTCACTAGTGCCACAGGTCAGGGTGAGCCGTGTGCATACACGAGTGCCCTTTTGCTRTCTATAGCATCCTGAAATTTCCTCATGTTGTTACCTTATTAGTGGCCCCAGTGGTCARGATTTGCCATCTGCATACCAAAACTACATGCACTGAATGCAAGAATGAGCCAACAGGTTGCAACTTCATCTTGCTTCTGTGCATACGTGCAGGTCAAAGCTGATACTCCTCAGTGACCACATGTTCCAGAAACAGCTGGTCAACCTGAGTTGTCCTCTGTTAGGTGTGTCTTCTTCAGGGAGAGGATGATATCGTGAAGGAGAAGTCACAGAGCAGTGGTGTGAAGGAGCATGAAGTCAACCTAGGAAGACCCTGCACTCAGAGGACACAGCCTGTGGATCTCTCCTCCAGATTGATTCTTCTACCACAAACAAAAGTTTGGAAAGACCCATTAAATGACCTGATGTGATCCTTCTTCTTTCATATGACTGGCATCCTAGACACAGTCTCCCTCATGTGGCCTGTTATGGGGAGCTTCACAATATAAGAATGAAAATGCTTGTGAAGTCTGGTAAAGAGTAGTGGCATCTGTTGTCACTCAAAGATTATTGCAGACCATCAAAGAAACCACAGAATAAGATACAAATTTCTGATGACAAATCCTGAAGAAAAAAAGGTAAGTACTGTAAATCCACACTGCCTGGGCAGGTTCAGGGAAGCCTTTCTTTTTGTTGGCTTGCGCTAGGTGACAGACTGGGACAGGGAAGGGTTGAGTCACTGAAAGTGTGGGAAGCTGCTGTTGGCTGGATGAAAGAAAACAGAGGGCTGCCATCAGCGGAAACAGGAGGTGCATAGTGGTAGCTAGGAACATGGATGTATGGTCGCCGTGGCAATCAGCCCTCCTCTTTAATAAATATTAGCCTGCATATGAATGGCCATAGATAAGGCTGTATGGCTTTTCATACAAACAACTCATTTCAGTTTCTTAATGCTGTTGCTGACATTGACTTGCCTGGGCAGAAAGATTACATGTAGGGATTTAGCCTCTTTATTTAACCAGAAAAGGTGAACATGGTCCAGCAGTTTCTGCAAATAAGGTTAGGGAAAATATTTTTCTTTGTCCAAGTTAAAAAAATAAAAATGGAAAAATTGGAATTCAGAGTCATTTTTCTTTCTAAAATAAAATTCACACCGACTTGGCAAAAATATAAGCCTCTGAAAAATCACCCTTTGCACATGAGGGATTTGCAACTATTGTGTAACTCTTCTGTTTCTACTGAGCATGCTTTACCTTCCCCACACCCTTTTGTGGTCATCCATATGTGGGATTCATCTTCACAAGGTTTGTTTGCAACCTTGGGGTGAGTCTTTGGGAGACCTGGTGAGTACTATAGACTGGATGCTAAACAAATATATCAAATCTGCTTTCTTTCATTCATCCTAGCTACTCTCCTAAGTGTTCAGCATGACTGCAGAGGGCTTCCTCTCCCTTTTGCTCTTTTGTGATCACAAGGACATTGGAGAAATGGGAAGAAAGGCTTTCTCTCTTGCCTCCTCAGTGACCACTGGCTGCTGCCCAGACAAGCTGGAGGCAAGGGATGCTAAAGCTCAAAGATGAGGAAGAAAGTCCAGGGGAGAGAAGGAGGCAGGGGAAGGTGGTGGAGATAGGTAAACCAATGGAACTGAGACCAGAACTATGTTAAGGGATTTGGCAATGAAAAGTATTCATCTAGGCAAATAYAGAAAATAAACATCTTTGTCTGGCCTCCTTTTATTGTCCAGGGRTACTCAAGAGGGCAATTCGTCCCATCTGGGCATCTAAAAGGTCAGATGAACCACTCTTTAATAGTGCCTATAGCTTTCCACTGACCGTAAGGGAGCCTCAGGTGACTGACAGGTATTTATACTGTTGGTAGTGAAGTTAGGTGTGATGAATCCCACCCAACATACTTAGCCACTTATGTGACGAGAGCTGCAGATGACCTCAGTACAATATTGTGTTCACGGTGTTGAAGTCTAGGAGGAGAGGAGAATTTGGGGTACATTTCTGACCTCGAGTAAGAGCCAGGAGCCAGGAGAAATGGCCTTTTACAGAATTAAAGTCTCATGCCTGTGAGTGGGCAACCTCAGTGGAGGTTGTTAAGAGCTGAGGTCCTTGTCGATGACTGAACTAAATTCTTGACTCTGTAATTCAGGGAGTGTCCCAGCTCTTGCTAAGTGCAGAACACCTCGAGGGCTGTGATCCTGGAGTCTCTATTTGTCATGGAAACAAGATACTGTCTAGTAGCTGGCAGATGATATTTTACTGCTGTGAGGAGCAATGACTAATGAGGAAACCAGATGCATAGCCCTTGAGGGTAGTTGACCTGAAGAGCAGGTTCCTGCTGGACTTAACCCCTGTTCCAAGGATGTTGTAGTTGCTTTCCAAACACCTAAGGAGGTTGGTGGCATATTTCTTTGCCATGTTACGTGCAAACAAACAGCATGGTGACTCTCGTTCAAGAATTTCCCACCTATATGTGTATCCTGTGGGGTGTGAATCAGGATTGGAGCAGTGTTATAGAAATGTTTAGTGTCAGAGCTTCTGGGAAGGAAAGCGAGGGCTCATCACAGTCAGAGTTCCTTGACCAGCGCTCCTTCAGGTCCCCCTATCCTTGAATATGCCCCGTTCATTTTCATATGTCTCATCTCTACATGACTAATGAGGCAGTGGAAAAGCAACATGGATGCCACCCATGATGGTAGCTATTTTACCGTTTATGGTTACTAGTTAAGCAGAATTGCCTTTTCTTTTGGAAGCACTTTGGAAATAACACTGAAAGCTGCAGGAAAGAAAAGTGGCTTGATCTCTGATGGCTTGGCTAGTGCAGACATGCATGTTTCCATTGAGAATGCCTACATTTACTCAAGAAAATTCACACCAGGGTATTTGTGGAACAACTGCTCATTCAAGCCATAATTTTGTAATACCTCTACATTTTTTGCTTTTCCGAAGAGTCACTAAGTCGGCTGTACACAACCTGAGAGACTACTTCCAGTGGATCCCTCCACCTGAGGGAAGGTTGAACAAATTGTCTGGTACTTGAGGCAAGAATCAGACAGGTCAAGTTCTAGGGTCCTTGAGAAGGTTCAGTGAAGACAGACTGAATAGACATTGAGATTCATGTCCTCCTAAAGCAGAYGTCTAAACCAGAGCAGAGGTAAGATATTCCAGAATGTCTATTTCTCACCATTGATTGTAAAGAAACCCTGGGATAATGAACTCACTGGCAGCATCTACATTATCAACAGCTAAAGTTAGCTGAGATGAAAACTGTTTTCCATATGACCTTGTGTGGTTTGTTTACCTCCTGGTCATACACACACACTCACACGTTCATACCTCATTCCTTTTCCCTGGGACTAACTTTAGAAATACCAGAAAAGGTAACCTTCTATGACACTGCCTTTTAAAAAGTCCCAGCGTGTCAGCTTCAATGGTAGGAGCTTGCTGGTGGTGTTTTCTCACTAGATTCTGCTTCCTAGCCTTAAGCTCAAGACGGGGTCAACTGCTTAAAAGTGTTGACAAGGGTGAGATTTGCAGGGACTGTTTAAAACAAAAGATATAAATGTCATGCAAGCAGGGACAAGACCCTGGGACTCAGGTCAATGCCCCCATTGCCTGAGCCAGTGAACCAGCACGATTTTGACCCTTTTCTCCCTGTTTCCATTTGGTTCACGTTCTCGGTCAGCCGGCGGGGTAGCGCTGACAGGAACAAAACAAGACAATTCCTAGCACTGTGCCCTCTCAGGTGGACTGTATTGAATATGGTTATCACTCGCTAGAGGCAGTTCAGGCAGAAATCAACACATTCACCCTTTCTATTTGAAAAGGGCTTAGCCTCCACAGCCATGAACTCGCATAGCATTTTTTTTTCCCTTGAAACAACCTGTCTTTTAACCAGTACTAATTTGGCCTAAGCTCTTTTTAATTGCTGTATAAAAGCTCCCAAAGCCCTCTGGCATGAAATTATTAGAGACCAGCTGTGACTAATTACATTTTTCGACTTCACAGGACACAGCTCCGGTAAGATTGTTTGTTGTTGTTCTCGTGTTTTAAAGCCAAGATGAAATTCAGTGTTGCTTTGGAAGAGGTCAGCTCTCTCACTTTTCGTATGGCATCAAATGCRTATGAAAATGAATTCCATACTTTTCTTTTCAGATACAAACTTTGTTTCACTTACATTGACTTCCCTAAACTCCCAGCTACAGAGCAATATTGCAGACTGTCCAGTATGTCCCCAGTAGAGCATCAGAGAATGGCAATGGTTGACCTGGTCTCCAAAGCTCACAGCCCTGGGCTATTTGAACAAACCATTCCAGGATAATGTACTACAGTAAAGGTATCTCACACTTTTTTTTTTTTTTTCCCCAACTACCACAACTGGTAACTAATAACACTATTCCCAACAGGATAAATGTTCTTAGCTGAGCAGGAAAATCACACCATTGGCTCCCAATGAGCTCCACTTGATGCAGTTAGGTCGCACTGCTTTCTGTTGCAGTATGAGATGTTTCTAACACTTAGTGCAAGAGTTATTTTCAGCCTTCTGCCATGGCGCAGACCTGGGTTTGGGTGTCCATGTTGCAGGTGTCTGTCTTGTTCCCAAGACTATTCATTCATATTGTATGTCAGATGGGGTACCTGAGGGGAAGAGATGGCAAAAAGAGTGGCACTCAGCTTAAAGGATGCCAATTAGCAAGTCTAACATTGCTGCCCACTATGTCATACAATATACCTTATGTCCACCAGGGCACAGGATACATGATGGCATTGCAAGCATTGGTTCCATGTACAAAACAAATTTAACGATGTCTGATAATTACTAATCGTATGAGATGGGATGGCTGAGGAGCACATGTGCTTGAGGTCAGTGGCTCAGGATCTCCCTATTTTATCACCTTCTCTATATATGTGTTGCTATTACATTGGGTCTAGATGTTTGACTGATTTCAATAGCCTGGTTGGAACTGGCTAGTGAACATTGAAATTTTCTCTCCTTCTTCCCCTAAAAAATGGCACCAAAGGGGTTAAACAACCCAGGGCACTGGGTAGACATACAATGAATCTGTTTCCTTTAATTAGTTTGCAGGGCAAGAGGAAAGAAATATTGCCTCTAGGACCAGAACATTTTATGGCAGGGCAAGTGAAATAAACCAAGAAAGCAGCATCACTAATTAACTTGCTCTGAACTGCAGCAGAACTCGTGACTTTCTAAGAAGGAACTGAAATAGCTACTGAATTGCTCCCATGACCTTGTTATCTGATGCTGCTGCACCAAGGGAGGACATGGTAGAAAGGAAAGACTGCTTCAATATAAGTGAAACAATGGAACTACTATGGCATCTTTAATCTACATGGACTTCAAACCACTGAGTTCTTCTGTATATTTTATATCCCTCCTAAAATACACAGGATTCATGTTTTTACTTGCTTGTAGACTAAGCATCATGGAGAAAGATAGATAGGATCTGAGGTAGGTACCAATTAGCTGCCCAGTGGTGGCAGCACAGAACTGTGTATGAGCTAATTTGGCTCCCTGAGCAGTTGAGAAATTTGGGTAAGTTTGTCTGTGCAGAGCTCCAAGTTATGTGACCTAACTGGCTTCTGTAACCTGAATTAGTTTATAATAGGATGGCATGGGTATCTGTCTATCATGTACCAGTCTTGCAGAAATACCTGAGTAGAATTCATCCCACCCATCTACAGATATTTACATCTGAATCATTGCCTTTTCCTTTTGTGCTAGCRAAGAGGCAAAATTCATTTGTTCTATTTTAGATGTCCTAATAGATGCCCTATTTACATTCTTTCAGATGGCATGAATCAAACTATCAAACTATCTACATCTTGAGTGAAATTCAGTTGCCCAAATACTGGCACTGGGTGTCTTTCCAAATATCAGTAAACACATCTTCACAGCTCTGGCAGAGGTATTTTGCTTGACTTCCAGCCTCTGTTGATGAAAAGTCCTCTGTCATATCTGCCAGCCCCATACAGATGTCTCAATTCCCTATAACATCTCAAATGGCATTAAGTACTTGTGGTTAGGCACCTGAATCCTGTCTTCTCTCTATGAATAACAGCTGGTCACTGACTGCTATGTAAATTCAACCATTTCGCTGTGCTCGGAGCTCACATAAACCTACCTGAGGTAGCTTCTGAACAACTACCCCAAGACTGCCAGCAACGTACCCATGAGTCTGTGGAACATCTTCCTTTCTGTTCAGATGGGTTTTGCATGCTTCCACAGTTATGCCAATAACAGGGTGCAGATCTCCTCTGTTATAGGAAGGGTTAACTTAGTCCTGGCTCTGAATGACAAGCAGTAGATAAATGGGATGAGGTAGGCATTTTGAGCTTGCTTGGATTGAGAAAGGGAATATACTAGTCTTCAAATACATAACAGAGTTTTTGGAGAAGAAAGGAATAATCTGTTCTCCAAAACTCACAGAGAATAGAATAAGAAACAGTCATGTTCTTAATTCGCAGTAAAGAGATTAAGATTAGATTCTAAGAAAACCTCCCTAATGGAGTGAAAAGTGAGGCACTGGAAATAATTGCTTGGCTGTGGGTGTGGAATCTCCTTTACCAAATATCTTTAAGGGCAGGTTAGACAAACATCTGTCAGAAATGATGTCAGAAGAAAGAAGGGGCTAAGTAGCCCTCTGGAGATTTTCTTTGTTCTATGATTCTATGATTCTGCTCTGGAAAGAGGCCAAAAATACAGCAAATCCCAAAGTGGATATTTAGATGGATAGCAAGAATATTCAGCATAATCATACTTAATGCTACTATGAATTCTGGAAGGACTATTAAGCTTCTTGATTCAGGATTTACATTTACTGCCCTGGCTTATGACTAGATCTCAGTTGAGGACAGATTATCTTACATATGCTGAATGTGAATGTTACAGACTTTAAAATAAGCTTTTTAATGAACTGCAGTAAAGCAGTCCAAAGAAAACTTTCTTATTCCTTGCTCTCTGCCCAGAAGAGGAAGAGGGAATTCAAGGTCATAAGATCAACCTAGCTCCAACAACGAATTCCCCTCTTGGCAGAAGAATCCTTAATAGCTGGTGTTAACAGTGAAGTAAAGAGAATAGAGGTGGAGGAATGTGCAGAATTTAAACTTTATAGCATCATAGAAGATTGTACAATTTTCTGTGACAATAAGCACCTCCTATCATATCTTCTGCAGAGACTGAGAACGTACAATACCCATGCCATGGCTGATTTTCCATCTTCTTTCACCCTTGCTGCTTTCCTTGCCTGGGAACAAGCTATGTTTGATGGACAGACCTGTGCTTTTTCTTGCCTTCATGTTCTATTGCTGCCTATCTGTAGGCTCAGAAGAAGTTGGCTAGCGAGTGTGAAGCATTTAACTAGGTATGGCAACCTTATTAATAGTCTGCAGTACTTGAATATTGATTTAGAAGGATCAAAGTGGCCTTGCTAGCAATTAGTTTTGAATTCCCTGTGTCAACAGTCTTTGACTTTGTTACAATTAGCTAGTGGTCCCTACTCTTTTTTTCAGAATAAGTTGAGGCGAAAATATGCTTAAGGAAGTGTATTGCGGAGCTAATCCACTGCCATTTAAGTGAACCAATAAAAGCTGGAAGAAAGTAATGATTTTGTTAAAGCCGCAATTAAGAATGATTCAGTAGATCAATACAGTTGAAACAATCAAACTAATATAGTAGGTAATGAATTCCAGTTATGAGAACCACACTGAAAAGAGCGCCTTAGGGAATCATAGAAGATTTTGAAAAGTCATGTAGTGCTTTTCTATGTCCCTAGGCAGGATCAACACTATAGGYCATCCTTGGCTGACGTCTATCTAACCTATTCTTGAAGATGCTCAGTGGAGGAGACTACTGCTCCAAGCAATCAATTTTAGTGCATCACTACCCTTTCTGTTATAAAATTTGGCCTGATCACAACCTAAAACATTTTGTTCTGTAATTTATGCCYAAGGCTTCTTGTCCTAGTTACCATGAACACAAAGAACATTTTTTTCTCTTCCAATCTGTAACTACTTCTGAGATATCTGAAACCTTTTTTTAAAATATTTCTGCCAGCCTTTATTCTCCAGACTAAGAAAACACAAATTCTTTCAGCCTATTCCCCTAGATTATGTCTTGTATTGGGACAATTAAAAGAGGAATCAGGTGCTTGCCAGCCAAAAGTCCTGAACGTTGCTCTAGATGATTTTCTAGAGAGGCCACTCTTGCATACAGTGGCAGAGCAGGCATGATGTGCTCTAATAAACCTCAGAGAAAGTCCAGTGACCTGAGCAGCACTGATCATAATGCTTCCCCTTTCCTCCTGCTGTGCTGGTCGCTGGTGTTTGGTCTCATGTTCTCTCACCACACAGTTACCCCACAGTCTTGCTCAACAGCAGCATCTGAGTAAAACTGTTCTTTAGGAAAGAGTATCTCCCTGACTACACATGACCAGCTTGGCATGCGGGTCTTTTTTCTTCTTGGAAGCGCAGCTTGGTGCTAATTTTGCCAAGTTTAGACATCTAGAAGTTAGAGGGCTGGCTGTGATCTGGTCATCCCAGACTTCCTGTGTCCCCTTTCCAGAGGGGATTGCTCATGCCTGTATTAGCTAAGATGAATCTCCTTCAGGAGAAGCTGTTCATTTCCATGGAGGATAAACACAGCACCAATATTTAACCACATAATTTGTAGGCACCTGAAGTGTGGTGAATCCCACTTGCAGCTTCCCTGCACATGTAGGTGTTTGTACTCCTATATCTCAAACAGAATGACAGAAAACATGGAAAATTCATTTCAAGCCATCTTAACTCAGGTGGCTCTTATCAGCAACCAACCTTCAGAAGCTTCTGCTGTGAAGACTCTCCCTGAGAAGCAGTGGTCTGCACACTGTTTTAAACAAAGATCCAAACCATTTTGTAGACTCCCTGTTCAAGGAAAGGAAAGCCTCAAGTCCTCTGAAGCTGTCACCCATGTCTTGTGAATGAGAATTATTTTCTTCCAGCTAGCCTGAGCATTTCTGGTCTCTGTTTCCTTTTTATTCCTCCTTTGGGACTTCTTTCCTTCCTTCTCTTCTTAGATTAAGACCAATTAGATAGACATAAGGAAAAGTGATGAGGCCACAGTCCCTCCAATAAGGCAATCCTAATTCTCTAGGTCATGGCAAAAAGCTCTAGTTAAAACAAATCTTTCTCATGCCCAGCCTTCTAGACCACAATCTGTACTTCCAGAAATAAAATAAAATAAATAAATAAATAAATAAGAAACCTCGCGTAATTCAAGGGCCAAGCAGTGGGACAGATCTAGATTTCTGGATGAGGGAATGGGCTTATAACCACATCCATCAGGATATTTTGTTTGTACATATATGCAATAATCTAGTCAATACAATTTCACATACCCTCATCAAGACAATTATTTCTATGTTTTTATTACCTGCTAAACACTCTGCATTTTGTACTGACAAAGGGCTGGAGGACTCATAAAATCATAACTACCCTTATGCGTTTTGACCAAAGGAAACAAACAAACACTCTTCACTTTTTTTTCTTTTTACATTTTTATCAGAACACATACCACCCTTAATTAAACAATTAGATTTTTCCTATAACCTGCTCAAATCCAAGCATTTCTTGAACCCCCCTTCCTTCTAGGGCCATAACCCATGGGATTCCTCCAAGCAGGTCCCTGAAGAGGCCAAAGTTTTCTCTCCTGAAGTCCAGGGTTGCGATCCTGCTTAGTGCCCTGCCTCCTCCTCGCAGGATCCTGAACTCCACCATCTCATGGTCACTGCAGCCAAGGCTGCCCCCAACCTTCACATCCTCAACCAGTCCTTCTTTGTTTGTTAGTGCTGTTAGTAGCAGCACATCTCTCCTTGTTGGCTCCTCCACCACCTGTGTCAAGAAGTTGTCATCAATGCTCTGCAGGAACCTCACCTGTTTCAAACATCTGCTTTGGGATGAGCTCAGYTGTGCCCAAACTTGTGCTCATCGTATCTCCACTGACTACAGAGGGAGCCTAGACTGACTATCTTGTATTGTTCCCTACAGGTCAGTTAGGTAATCTTAAATGAAATTAACCCCATGGTAGTATTTACCTGCTCTCAGAGTGAGCTCCATGCATGATCTTTGCTTTGTGCAATGGTGTCCCATCTCCATAACGTTTCTTCATAAGGGTAGCCTGGTTGAGTCAGCCCGTTTTCTCTCAGCTTCTTTAATTTGTGGTTTGCTTTGGCACTCTTAATTGCATGGTCATGACATTGTGGAGGCAATGAACAATGTCATCATGGGTTAATTCATGGTAACACAGAAGTAAATGACAGTTGCTTCCAAACTGACATTTTGCATTAAGGTGACACTGAGAAAGGAACAATACTTTGTACAGGAATGACATGCTATGGAGTGGTGGAAGAAGGATTGTATCTGGCTTGCTACCATACACAAACAAAGTCTTATTTACAGCTGAGTCAGTTCACTAGCTTGTAAATCAGTCTGAGGCAAAGCTTGGGCTCACCCTTCAACATCTCTATCAGGGCAATGCAACTGCCCTGCCATCTTATGGGACAACATGGAATAAGTATGAAAATCAGCCATCTTGCACTGCTCTCCAGGAGATCATGTGGTGATCTGAAATAAAGGACCTTAGTGAGGGATCACTAGGGAACCAGGCTGCAATATTTAAGGTGCTATACCTTGTTCTGCCAGAAAATACTGTTCCCTAGCTAGGTCAGCATTCAGGAATACATCACACCTTCTTGCTTAATGTTTAGCCTCTTTGCAGGAACTTACCTTTATCAGAAATTTAAGGTAAGTTATTGGGGTTTTGCATGAGGAAGATGGTGGCATGTTCCCTCATCCAAATTCTGTTTGAGACAGTAATCTCAGGCAGCAGGCCATGGCAAGAAGGTGGAGGTATGAATATCTTAAAGTTCTGTATCTAGATTCACCATACTTCATCTATTAAGGTCCATCCTTGTTTTATTTTGAACTTTCCACCTGTTATTTTTATGGTGTTTCCGGTATTTCTAATTCCTGTATTGAAAGAGATAGAAAACAACAATATTCTATTCACCCTTCTGTGTGCCGCTCCTGTCTGCTGTCATACCGCCTCTCGTTTCTTCCCCAGGATAAAGAGATCGTGTATGTTTGAACATTCCTTATGCAAAAAYAGTTTGATACCTTTGTTGATTCTTGTCACCCTTCTTCACGTCTTGCGTCTGACTGCATTTCTCCTTAGCAGCAGTCAGCAGGAAATTTACTTTATAGATAAGACAAGTGTTTAATCAGACAGTAGAGTTTGTATAGGTAAGAAAGGGGTCAGTTTGATTGAGGAACGTTGCCAAATATGTAAGGAGAACATGTCAAGTAGTCTTACAGATTAGCCTCGGTCTCTAAGGGAAAGTTGCTCTTTCATCACCTGCTGTTGTAGTAATACTCTGCTTTTGATCAGAAATTTCACCCTCCACTTGAGAAAAGACTTGGTCACAGCTGGGGAGGTGTAATAAAAATTTTCCATTTTGAGCTATCAGCATTTCTTGATGAAAAAAATGAAGAAAAAAAAACAAAACAAAGCAAATCACCACAGCAGCAACCGCTTGCTCACCTTGAGTCCTGCAGCCTGCCTTTGGGGGACAAGGATGAACGCACACCTTTACTTGGAAAGAGCTTTCTGAGATATTGCAGAGTTTTGTTGAGATCATTCTAAATTTGATCTCTGTTGTGGTTTTGATAATAGGCTGTGAAAAGAACAGGAGGGAGAAAAAGATCCCACCGCAACCGGCTGACTTCCACAAACAAACACTGCCCATGACATTTGTAGATACTCAGAGGTTAAGTGAGACAGAACAAACTTCATAATTTCCTGAGCACTTGTCAGAAGCAGGTTGGGTTAGGAGCGATGAGCAGGATGGGGTTGATGGTCACATAGACTGAGATCCAGCCTCCCAGGAGCCCATACTAGATGCTCTATGTGAAGGGGAGAGATGCCCCCTAATGGGGGATTATAGAATATTCCTGTTTCTGAAATCACCTTTTTTCCTAGTTCTGAAGGCTTGTGTATTCACTGAAGTGTGAGTCCATTTTTCTCATCATCCCCTTTGGAGCCTAGAAAAGAAAAAGCAACCACAGAATATCATTGCTCAGTCAGACCTCTTCCATCTTCCTGACCTTTGCCCTCATTCAGTCCCTGTTTCCCCTTCTGTGCCTCTTCTGGGAAGATTGGCCAAAGCCTCTTTTGATGGAAAATGAAAAGAGAAAGGTTGGCCCCGTGGAATAGTAAACCTCTTACAGGGTACAGGAAAAGTCTTTGCCCTTTAGGATGCATGACAAACGAGTGTGGGTGCATAGTGGGTCATACGATGGAGAGGAGTTATGGTTTAAAGCTGCAGCTGGTGTCTGTAATTTCTCAGGGTGTCCTGTGGTTGTGGGTTCCCCCATGGCAGACATGGTTGGCCAGCTGATCCCAAATTAGGTACAACTGATACAGGTACAGCAAGGAAGAAGCTTTGCATGGTGATGTAGAAAGTTGAAGGCATGAATCTCACTGYGGATGCTTGAGACTGGAGAGAGCTCCCTGGGACATACTCAAAAAGAGGACATTTTTACACCYTTAAGATTTTTCATTGCCAAGCAACAGGAAGGCTATTCATGCCCTGCYRTATTACTACCTAGCMAGGACTYRGACACTTAGCAGAAGCCTTTCTTAATCTTGCACCCAGGCAAAAGCCAAATCCATGTGGAGGAACTGTTCCACCAGCCAGGTGGACACATTTAAAGCACAATAAAACTGAGTGGTGTGAACATGAACTCACTGTCTCTAAGAAATTTAATACCAACTCAGAGAAAATGATTACAGATTTTAGTCTTGTATCTCATGCCTTATCATGTACTGAGTTAATCCAGACAGCAGGCGGGTGAGTCAGTTCACAGATTAAGGAATCCAAGTGTAAATCCTGTAATGTAAGTGTTTCTTGGTATTGGGTGTCCAGTCTCTACTGTGCTCAGTGGAGGGGCAGAGCTCTGCTGAGATGCCCACACTCATGGCTAGTGCTGTCTGAGTTGATCTCGTGGACCCTGTCTGGCCTTCATTTGGCAGCACAGAAGGACACAAAGGTCAGATAATCTACTGTGTCCAAAATGGCATTAGAAGCAACATACTTGTACCTCCTATTTCATAAGTCATGGATCCTAGAGAGCAATTCAGCTCACCTGTGTGTCAGCTACCGCATTTGATTGACTGATTTGCTCTCCAGGGTTCACTGACTGTTTTGAATGGATCTTCATTGACTATAATGGAAGCTTACACATCCAGTGCACGTTGTAACACCTATGTGTAGACATGTATCTTAATTTGTGAGCTGATGACCACCCTTGGTGACATTATAAAGCCAATCATTTATTTCCTGTCTCCCTTTCTAGCCTCATAGGAAATTACTGACAGATTTTTACTGCTGGTGTTCTCCAAAAAGAGAACAGATATATAGAAGCTATGTGAAAATAACAAGCCATTAGGGAGAGGTATGTCTGCAACATTTCAGGGGCTGAGTTCAGCTGGTATGAAATGTATAGCTTGCAAGGGCGTGCACTGTACTGGCCATAGGCTCAGGAAGAAAGCAGGTGGGGGACAAAGAAGCGCTRTTTGTTCTGAAGCAGGATAGCTCAAAGCCTGTGAGAAATAGACAGTAGCAGCTCTTTGCCTTGCTGACTTTCATTTGGACATCAAGACATCAAGAGCTACTCCTGTTTAGGAGGTAGTCCAGGATTCTTCTTGGCTGGATGTATACTAATAAATTAAATTGCACCAGGGTATGTTCCAGAGCCTTGATCATCCATATTTTTAAATTCTCAATTTTGGTCTCTGGCATGTTTTTGACCTGTATCAACTGGGGCTCACCCAGACGATTCTTGGGCATGGCTTGGGTGTTAGTGMAGGTCAGAGAGCATTCTCAACAGGCAATTCGGATGTGGCCACCTTGTTTGGGAGGATAAGAGAGATTAATAGTGTGGATGTGACCAGGTCCTGCCAACTGGCATCAGGACAAGAGAATGGGCCCTGGCACTGTTTATTTTACTGTTATAGATGTGGTCCTTATGGCCAGATGGCATAAAGAGGATGCCAAGACTGRTTTTGATTGGTTGCCCAACCTTCCTGGAAGACTGGAAATAAAGCACTCAATTCAGTTTTAAAAGAGCTGGAGGCCTTCTCTCTGTGAACACACGGCATAGTCCAAGGGCAGACTATGCTGCTGCACAGACAACCTTTACTGCTGCGCCTCCTCTGGGTCTCCTAATTCCTCATGTTGGTTCTTTACACTGAATGAGGAGTGGCATTTGTGAACTCCTTAGATATAACTTTGGACAGAGTGGAAATTGTTGGGTACCACCAGTGATTTGAGCAATATGGACGGTCACTGCACTCCTAGGTAGTTACTGCTAGGGTTCTCAAGACATTTAAACCCATGTGCTTTTAAGTTTTCTTCACTTTGAGTGGGCTTCTTCTGTGACACGTTCTGGAAACAGGCACTTCTGCCTCCTGGCCCTATATATTTTTCTCCACTGAACAGCTTAGGTGGCCACCTGTTGGACTACATCTAGTGTGGTAAGTGAAATGGGCCAAGGACCCTTCTTAGACTCTAAGGGCAAAGGGCTCAGCATGTTTCTCATCCACACGGCTAAACTTGCTTCTTCCCCTGGTGAGGTGCTGTTGGAACAGTCCCAGGCTAATCCTGTTCCCTGAACGGCRCTTGGGAATCTGCAAGAATACTCGTTTGCCCAGGTCAAAACTGTCCTTGGACTGTGCTACCAGTTAAACAGTRTGGTTAATCCTTGTCCAGTTCCTAAACCTACGTCCAGTGCCCATATAGTTTGCTAGAATAGATATGACCTTAGACTCTTAAGTTACAGCACACAAATGCTACCTGACCTTCCRTGAAATAAGAACATATTATTTATTGGAAAAATGTTATTCCATGTCCTTGGACGTATTTTTACAAGACATCCAGAAACCATGAAAACAACAGGAATCCAACATGTACCATTTTAAAGATCAGCCCTGCAAACTTTCTCTTACCTGAATTATTTTTTAAAATTTGCCCATCTTGGAGTAAARCAATCAGACTCATCTTCCCTGATGAGGTGCTCTGATATCTGTAGATAATTTTACAGCCRTTGTATTATTTCACTCAGAACACTATGGCTTAGACAGTGGTTCTAAATTTGTCCTGCATTTAGGGGCTCTGGAGAATAATATAGGTCCTCTGCAGGCCTCAGATCCCTTGAGCGAACTGTGATTATGGGCTTGATAATAATCCATCCACGGCATATCTGTCTAATGACAGGGTACATTTGGAAGGAAAATTATATGTAATTTTGCTGCAGCGATTCTTATTTTTCTGCTAAATTTAGGATATCARGAATGATCACAGAGGGAGACCACACTCAATTTCAGAGGAACCAATTCAGATTCATACTGGTGGAAGAAAGAGCAATGCCAGGAAAAAAAAACCCTAACATTTTGCAGTTTGCTTAGTTGCTGTCTGTAGTTAGAACCTTCCTTGTCTGTTTTTCATCTGTGGCCACTATAGCTGTTTACATAAGAGGTCAATTCAATTATTCAGATCCATGACACAGACGTCTTCAGTAGTGCTCATTCATAAACTGGTGCTGCATCTTCAGTATTTTCTCCTTAATTCCATCCTCCTTGTGTGAAAKCAATCAAGATGCAAAAAGGCCAAAGCGAACCAATCCATTTTGGCAAAGTAATATGTTATCCAGGAAGCGCTAGTAACTTACCTTTGGATAGTTCCCATGACTCACCAGAATCAGCCACATGTTGTTTCTCGTAGTACTGGAGGTTATTAGGAGCTGGCACCCCACAAGAGGAGTCCCTAGGCACAGATGACACCAGGATGGTGTCAASACAAGACAAGACAAACAGCAGCTGAATTTAAAACTGCTTCTCAGCCTGTTATGGACCTTGTTCTGGTGCGCTCCAGTCCTCCTGGTTCCCATCCTTACTCTATTGTACATTTTCTGGTTTCCTGGTCTTTGGCCTGCTCTCTGGTCCACATCTCTGGATATCTTAGCTCCTTAGCCTGTAGATTTTATCATAYCTCCAGTTAGAGACCTAAACTGCATGGCAAAATGATCGACTTGGTCATTACTGAAACAAGCTCCTTTTGTTTAAAGCTGCTTCATTTTCCTCAGGCACAAGAAACTCCAGGAAAGGCTGGCATGAGATCCAGTGATTTTGGCAAGCAGGTTGGGATTGAATCAGAAGTAAAAGCTGGTTTGTGAAATCTACTACAAATCAGCTACGGGAAAAAAAAGAAATGGCATTTTTCCAACTGTCTGAAGGAATATTTTTCACAAAATGATGGTTTGTCAGCATTAAAGTTGTCTAGCAATGTAATGGCTGGTTTGATGGATGAACAGGGACAGGTCTTGCACTTAAATCTAGTCTAGTAGAGACCATGTAGAAAAAGTATACCAGTGAATGTCATAGCAATTTCTATGCCATAGAAAATATTGCAAAACTTTGCAATCTTTGGGGAAGTAAAAGGGAATTAAAACACTTCTTTTTCCTAATCAGAAAGAAAATTGAATTTGACCCCCCCCCAAAAAAAATACATATCTCTAAGTGGGCAGAGTTTCTTGTGTTCACAAAGTTTCTTCATATTCTCCTCCAAAGCTGGTAAATTTTGGAGAAGCCTCAGTCTCTGAACTTCTATTCTTCTTGGCTTCACACAATTGCTTAGAGGACGGCAAAAGCATCCTGGCACTGAAGAAGCCAAGAAAGCCAAGAAAGACATGATAGACATGCATGGAGAATGGCAGCTTAGGAAATAAGCAAGGAGCAAAGGTACCAGGCAGCTTCTGCAACATCAAGCCTGGGTCCATTGCTGAAACAGGGCAATAGTTTCATACCATCTTTTCTGCGTGAAGAGCTGGAAAGCTGGCAGCCTGAATTCTGGATTGGATGTTACATAGGTGACTGTGATGCCAGAATGCCTGGGAAGGTGGGCTGGCATGAGACCAGCTGACTAACCTGACTGCCTGGTTTCCACTGACAGTCTTGAAGAAGTGATCGCATTCCTGCAGAACATTACAGTRTTGCACAGGCAGCATTTTCCAATGGAAAACTCCTGCCTGAGAAACTTGGACCTGCTCTACAATAAGAGCAGGCTAAAGTCTCGGAGGCCTGGTACTGTACTGAGTTTGAGCATGGTCTTAACTTCTTACCACTAGCCTGCTTAACAGCGAGGCTGCAAAAAAACACAAGGAGAAGCTTAGTGCTAAATTTTTAATAGTGTTTTTTTTTGTTTGTTTTTAATCCCTCCTAGTAGAAGGAGACGCCCAGGGCAAAAGTGGTATGCCAATATTTAAACAATCTGGGGTCAATTTCCGACTTGCCACAATCTTCCTGTGTATCTTTGGGCAAGAGCTTGCATCTGTATCTGTGCCTGAGTTACCCACCACTAAAACTAGAGACTGGGAGGTTTCWCTACTGTGGTAGGCTAGGCTGGATGTACTTCCCATTTCCTTCAGGAAAAAAAAAGAAATAAAAAAGAAAAAGTATACTTATGTGGGGAGAAGAGGGGCCTGCCAGGGAAGTACTGATCAGTAGGGAAGAAGAGACAGGCTTGTGGAAGAGACACAAGCTATGGAGAGAAGAAGAAGGGGGAGAGGTAGGAGAGGGAGAAGAAGCATTGGGTGTGAAGGGTCCAGGTAGGTTCAGCCCACAAAACCCAGGAGCTGCTACCACACAGTAACAGAGAGGACAGATGTCTGTGAYGTGTTGGCCAACGTTAGCATAAATCACTCCTCTTGACCTTTCGGTTTGATCTGTTGAGCAACTTGGGSCTCTTTGTCCCTTATGTTCCTGGTGTCCTCTTGTTCCCACACAGTCACTAGGGTTATGCCCCTCCACCGCCGAAAACACTCCTCGCAAGCCTGGAACTGCTCCCAGGTCCTCGTGTCACGAAGACGCAAGTGGACAAAAATACCAGGAATGCCTCCTGCCTTCCCCATGCCCCAGCAACACTCTCCATCCCCTGCAATGGGAAAAGGCTGAGCCGCTCCGTCAACACCAGCACAGCTGTGTCCAGTGCGAAAACACAAACCAACCTTTAAGYATGAATATTTTCTACACTCACCCACTGCGGGAAAAGGAGACAGATCAGCAGGTCAGCAGGTAACAACATGTGTCCCAGCAGCTCAGATTTATGGGCCAGTTAGTGCATCTTGGAGGACTATCTGCCACCTGCTGTCACTGCTGCTATTTTTGTGTGAAAGTGCCATAACGCTTAGTGACCTGAGTGGCATTCTTCCATTAGAGCTTCTGGAAGCTAGTGGCCTACCTTGCAAAGGGTGGAATTCATCAATTGATGGGAAATGCTCTAAAGTGCGGGTGTATTCTGTAGCACTACCTCGTATTATTTGCTTGGTTTAATGTGCATCCTGGCCAGTGCCAAATTATGCTCCCAGCTGTGAYTGTAGCTAATTTCCCTTATTCTTGGGGCTTAGGTACTGGATGGAAGAGTGGGCCCTAACAGCTTTGTGGTTAAAGATAAAATTTAAACTGCAGCACAATATTAAATAATTTAACATTATATGAAAAAAAGTTACTTTTATGTAGGGATCATGCTGCACATTCAAGCAAAAACAGGTCCAAAACTGAGAGAGAAAACAGAAGACTGGTATAATGAGTGCAGTGAATCAAACAACTGAATTTCTTTTTGCTATACAATATTTTTGTGACACTGTTTGTCACGCTACGAAGGYTTGATAGTAACAACTGAGACAGTAACRTAATAAAAAATTATGTTTACTTCCTTACGCAAGTCCCTTGTAAGTCCCTACGCAAGTATTAACTTCTATGAATTTAGATTACCCAGTTATCTATTGCTTCATYAAAACTGGTCTTTTACAACTGAAAACAGCTTTGTCAGGTTCAGAAGTTCCTCCGATAGYGCTGAATGTTGTTCAACAGACATGTCACAGGGTTTTTTTTTTGTTTGTTTGTTTTGAAGTATTTTGTTCTGCTTTAAATAGCAATAAATGGAGCCTTTTACCGGCGGTTTGAGGGTGGGAAAGAGGATCCTACTCCTGTTAACTAACAGATCTGACGTTCTGGCTTTAGTTAAAGGGTTCTGCAGCATTAAAAGACTTTCATCTGAAATCTGCTTGAACAATCCCTCTAGAAGCTGTTATGTTCTCAGTACAAAGATGTTTTTGGCCACGGCTGCTCAAAACAGGAAGCAAAATGAGGCAACTTAGGAAATGTGGTACACTTCCTTTCTGCCCTTGGTCTCACCGCATGGGCTCTGGCTGCTGGGGACGGGGTGGAGGGAGGGAGGGTTTTTGCCACCTCCCCATGAGGAGGTGCAAGTATCTCAGATGAGCACGCCCGATAGCTGCTGCTGTTGACCACATCCTTCCTGTTCCCTGAAACGGTATCTGCAGGCTGTACCTGATGTTTCCTCTGCCACAGGCRATAAAGCCAGCGGAGACGCAGCCAGCTACCCTGTGCAAGGGTGGCAGACACCCGTGGGGCAGCAGCCATCCTGGTGGCATCTCCCTGCAACCTAGCAGCTCTCCCACAGGGAGGGGGGCAACCTTTTTCCTGCAGTCTTCATCCAGCGTGGTGACTGTAGTGCAAATGGTCACAGTGTGGAGAGTATTTACAGATATTCACCTGGAGTTTAAGAAATGAAGGAAGCGTTAGAACGAATGTCAGCCCTGTGGTCCCACGAGCCCACATTCCTGTCTCTGACAACAGCGGGGGAGAATAGTTCGCCCAAAGATGATAGAAACTTAGAAGTAGGCAGCTGTGGCACAGTGTGGGATCCCTCAATAACCTTGAGTCCGGTATTTACTTTTAGCACTGGTAATTGGAGGTCTGATTGCCCCTGTGCTCTACGTATGGCGGAAAGGGTCTGCAGGTGGTTATGACTACGGGTTGGACTTCAGCCTCTGGGGTCTCTCCTGTGCCTGCAGCCCATAGGATTGCTATGGTAAAGAGTCCCTTAGCCCAGTCTTGGCATTCTGGAGATGTCGTGGGCCTCTCCCACACATTCTGTTAAAACCAATGACTCTGCACCTCTGAACTTGGCCACTTCAGTTCTTGGTTTCCCAACTTTAGGCCTTGCTGTGCACTGCAGAAGCACTCCAGATATCCCAACATAGGCAAGCAGCTCTGAACAGCTGGGGAGAGGAACTTTTGCACAGTTGACTCAGAATAAAGATATTTACCAATGCTCTTTAATGTTCCTTTCTGGTCCAGACTTGAGTAAAAATTCAGCCTAGAAGAAATATAACCTGTTAATGGTCTTTTGGAAGCAACCCATCCAACTCATTAAGCAGGACTGGACTTAGCTGGCTTGAAATAAATAAATGATATACTGGGGAATCAATATAGCAAGCCTGTAGGCAAAAGTACAGATCTGATAGTTCCCTTACCACATGATATATGCACAACATTATCAGAAATAGCATATTTCCTAAGTGGTTTTAAGGGCCATAAGGAGGAGAAGGTAATTTTCTCTGGAGGCACTATTTTCTTGATAGTGTCTGTCAACTGCTACTGCATAGGCAAATAGCTAATGAACTGGCAGATGTAAACAGCTCTCAAATATTTTGCCTGTCAGTGTTTTTGACTTATGTTGCATTCAGTGACTCAGTGTTCACCTTTGAAGAACATAAAGATGGTGGAACAAAGGGAAGGTATTCTCCTGGAAGGCAGACCATCTCTCCTCAGCCACTTCAGGCAGCAAGGATTAAATGGACTACCAAAATGGACTACCAATCACCTAATTAGCTCAGTCCAGGGTCAGTAGTTCTGTTTTTACAGGGAAGGAACTAAAATGGATGAAACTGGTTGTGTATAGACAAAAACAGATCTGAGTGCCTGATATCCTGATCCTTGGGAGACCTAGCTAGTCAGCTGAACATGGAAATCAAGATGAGATTCAATATCAAATCCATTCTCTGGAGGTGCTTGGCTGAACCTTGACTGCATGGAAGAACTGGGATTTTTAACTGACCTTTGCTTTTTTACATAAGATGGGGCTTGATGGGGGTTGGGTCACCTTGACTTGGAAGATACTGAGTGTTGGAAGCCAGGAAGGGAAGGGAGGTAATTAAAAAGACTAGTAAGCACCAAAATAGCTTAGTTGAGGACTATGTTTAGAGATTGTATCATCCTGAGTAAAAAAGTGCAGCTTGTTTAGAATCACAAATTCTTTCTGCTGCATAGGATTCAACCCCAGGACATTTGGTAAGCAAAAGAATGATTTGGGTATTATTATGTTTTAGACGGGACAGAGCAAAAACTTAACTGCAAAGGGAAAAGGAGAAAGTCACTTTGGCTAGAAGATTGCTGTAAGGCCTTTCTTTTTTAAACTTATATGAAGTTTATTTCCTTTTAGAATACATCCTCTCTTCTTGTATTTAAGAAAACCACAGAGACTTTTTTCTTCAGGGAATCATCTTTTCATACTAGGCAGGATACAATACATAAAAAATAGAAYAAAACACAAAAGAAAAAGCAATGTTTTGACAGGATTTCAAAATGCTTAGCATCACACAAAGGAAAGCTGAAGCAGCCTGGATGTGGCTATGTACCTGAGACGCCTTGGTTAAGGGGAAGGAGTTGATGAAGTCATCATAYCAGCTGTGCCAGTGTTTAAAGAATATGCCGCATATTCACTATTCATGAATCCAGAGCCATTAATTTCTGCTTTTTTGCAGGCACAGTGAACACCCGGCCCTTACCTTGAAAAGCTCAGGAAAGGAATGATGTGTAGGAAATGGAGAGGGAAACAGAGCAAGGAAAATGCTGCAGGAAAAATGAAGGCAAACATCTTCACTCATTTGGAATGGGCCGATCAGTAGTCTTCCGAAGGTTTTCTAAAGGTTTCAGCCTGCAGCCCTGCAAGATCTTGTTAGCTCAGGTGCTCTGTCCCCAGCCCTCACCGCTGCTGAGACCCCATCTGCCACCAATACCCCGTGCTGTCTGGATGCTCCAGTGCTGTCCGAAGAGACTGTGTCCTGCTGCAGTCTGATGTGCCCTAGTTACCGTATCTGTGGGAATATCTCTGAGAAAGCATAAAGAGATGTCTTGTAGTTGTGAGCAGAGCTCTTGATACCTTTCCCCAGTATTCCCACCCCTGAACCTCCACCCATTGATCATCTCCTGCCTCCCCTTCCAAAAGATGCTAGGATCCAGGCAAACAATTTGATTTCTGGCCTTCTGGTGCCACAGCCCTCCGAGGTCCCATTTTTTCTGGTACCAGGAGGGACAGTAAATTATTCTTATTAATAGCAGAAAATGGAGGCTTTTCCCCTCGTCACACAGATCCAAGAACAAGGACCATAAGGAAAGTCCTAGTTCCACAATACACAAAGCTGTGAAGAATCTGCTTTTYCTCCCTTGGGGCTGAAATAAGAGGCTCACATAGCTCCTTTTCCCCCTTTCAGTCTCYTCTTCCATTTTCAATCAGGGGAATGCTTCTTCACTTATTACCCTTAACTCCAAGTGGCCAGGGAACAGCTCCAAAAGACTCATCTGCTTGTGTAAAAGACAAATGACTCTCCAAGGCTGGAGATGTGGAAGCCCCAAAGTGTCATTCGGAAAAGGTTAGTGGTTCTTGAAAGATTCATTTTGTCAAGCAAAGATAAAGATTATATGTTTATTATATTATATGTGCCTTGCTGTTTATTCTGGGGAGTGAATCCTGCTGGCACCTCTCAAGTACATAGTGCATTTATGCCAGAAAAYGCATAACTGACTAAGGTCCACGGAAAATGTCCCCCAGATAGAGAAATAAGGCTTCAGGAGAAACATCATCTTCAGCTCTACAAGCTGGATGGTTGCCCCTTGCAGTGACCGTTGAAGTGCGACAGTGGGATGCAGATAACCAGCTTGGTGAGGAGTATACAGACTTCTTTAGSAGGTACAGCTTTTCTCCTACAGTTTGCCAGATCCCTTGTCACAGGAACCAGCTGGTTGCTGAGGATTAAGGTCTCTGCCTTCCTGCACCAGGTGCTCTGTGCCCCAGGTTGTGGCGCTRCAGAAAGAAAATGTCGGTAAGTTATATTAAAGCAGACTAATTTTCCCTCAACCAAACTCACCTCTAGGGTCTGTTGAAGAGTTTTCTCAAATATTCATGTGTTCTTCCTCTTTCCGTTTCTCAGTTCACACACCTAAATGCTGATTGGGAACATTCGTTCACTGGATGGGCTGCTATCCTCAGGGGAACAATTTTTCCTGCTGCCTCCTGTGTACTGTGGCTGAGGTCATCATCAGCACCAAAAAGGAGGAGGATGAATGTTACCTTGTTCTGATTTCAATATTGGTTTGGGGGTTTGTGTGTCCCACAAGGTAAGGTTTTGTAAGTAATATCAAGCAATGAAATCCATCTCCCATGTCCTTCAAAACCCCAAGCATCAGGCRTGGCTGGACTTCATTATGACCTTGTCCTGCTTGCTGTATAAACAGGGAAGTTTTGGCTAACAGGTTGTCTGTCTGCCTGGGTTGCCTGCCTTTTGACAACTGCTACGGATTGATTTCAAACCTCAGAGGAAGTCCTAAAAATCAGCAGGCCATAATTCTGCTTTTTGGGGGAGTGCTGGAAAATCCTGATTCCTATTCAGCTCAGAGCCCTGAGAGACGGTGGGGAAACTCTGGCGTTTTAGGGCTATGATAGAAAAAACAGCTATCAGGTATAATTGATCCTACCTCAAGGGAGGAGAAATAGATTGGATGACCTCTGAGATCCCTTCCAGCCCTCTTTTTTCTGAACAGCCTTTGCTCTATGGATGGATGCTGTGTTCAGTGCTGGAAATGGTTAGTGGGARCCCTGCTGGCAGGATATAAAGTCTGCACCAGCTCTTAGCAAAGCCGGCTAAGCACCGCACAAGGGACCTTGTTAATGGAGCTGACTAAATGCAAGATTATTATCATATTTGTCTGCAAGCACCTGAAAGGTCATTTTTTTCTTTACAGACTTTGTATTTAATTTTAAAATWGTATAAAGTGGATATTTAGCAAGTATTTTGAAACTGATCCAAATCCCATTAAAGTCAAGGGAAAACCTTCCTCTCAATTTCAGTGATCTTTGAAAAGGCCTTTCTGTGTTTTCTTGTGGTAAATATACTGACAGCACATGCCTGATGCTAGCAGAATTGCAATGCTCCAGCCTTTTTGTGTGACAACTGCAAATATTTCCTTCATAATTATGATGCACAGTCAGCTTTGCTATCTCGTTATAGCATTACTCATTTGTATATGGCTAGTCATTTCTGTGCCCTTTTATTTTTTCCTCCAGATTTCACTTTGCATTGCTTTCATCATTGCGATTGCAGATTATTGCTAACCACTTTAAAGCCAGGAAAAGAAACAAAGCACCAAAATACCTTATGTGAGCATAGCAAGAAGTCAAGCATGAAATCTACTGTCTCTTATAAATGCAGTACCTGAAAGAAGATGTTTCAAAACACTAAAATCTCTAATGAAAACAAGAACAAGAAATTTGAAAGCTGATATGACTCAGTACAAGGCTATCAACTCTGAACCTTCTGGATCCTCAGGGGGATTTGATCAACAGGCAAAATATAAAACCTGAGGGAAAGAAGATTAAAGAAATTTTGGGGTACCAGTCTCCGGTTTAAGGTCACTTGCAAAACCAGAACTGGACATTTTTCCCATTTTTCTTAGTCCTATTTTTCCCATTTTTCCTATTCCTATTTTTCCCATTTTACAATTTTCCCATTTCCCACTTCCCATACCTAGCAGTGGCAGGTATGAGTCAACCTGAACACTACCTCCAGACTCCTTATGAGGGACGTGGGTCATCGCCTGATTCTGATTCATCCCTGATCAGAAAAATACTTAAATAAGCACGTATTCTCCCTTATGAATCAGAGCCCTAATCGTCTTCCGTCCTACTTGTTTCAACCTCCTGCTCCATCTGACGTGGAGTGATCAGCCAGGCTTTGCCTTCACGAACGATAAAGACATCTTTGTTCTTTTTTGGCCCGCGGCGCTTGTGCGGGAGTAAATAAACAAGGGGATAAACTCACTTGTTTGGTATTCCAGGCCCGCCACGTGGAGCTGCAAATCGCCAGTTGCCCAAATTGGAAGACAAACTTTGTTTACCGCTGCTCACCCTTGGCCACGCAGTTGGAGATACAGACAAATCCGCAGCGGTGCCAAGCATTACGGCTTCCTGAATTGTAATGAAACACGAATAAAGCTCCAGCACTCAGTTGTGCCTCCGGAGAATCAGCCTTTTGGATGCCTCTTTGCTTCGAACGAGCGCAAAGATGCTTACTCTGGCTCTGAATAAGCCAGGAGCAGGGTAGCAACATCCATGCGTGCTTCTGCCAGGGGGAGTTATCCCCGCTAAAAGGTTTCCCTGGAGGAGATCCTTGTTCTGGGTGAAAATAGAAATTGCACCTTCCTTTGGAGTGTCTCTGATGCCTCTATGTGTTGAATCTCCTGCTTTGCTCTGCACTGTGGACTGATGCAGAAAAAATGACTTTAAGGAGTAATAATGAGTGAGAGGGGGAAAAAAATCCTTGTCTGTTGCAACTGTGTTTTTTTTTCTTTTTTCCATGAGTACTGTTCTGTAAATCATGCAGTTAACTGGGCACTACTCCAATTAAAAAAATATAGACAACCTGTTCAGTCACACCAGGAAGAAAAAACTAAACCAGACCCTCCCAAACAAATATCCCCCCTCTCCAAAGAAAACTCCTTGTTTTTCCTCTAAAGCTACAGTACAGTTCTGAAGTCTTGCAAATAATTGAGAGAACGGAGGAATTCAAAACAAAGAAAACTAATCTGAACTTAATAGTTCCCACTGTTTATTGATTTATTTAAAAATAAAGAACCAAACTAAAAAACAGAGGAACACTTCTTAATGAGGATTATCGGCTATGTTGAGCTGGTCCAAAGAAGGTGGAGCTCCAGAAGAGAGGAAGGTTTGGGCCTTCTTTTTCTTTTTTTGCCAAGAGAGCATCAGTTTTCTGCATTTAAACATGTTATTTCACCACTCTTACAAAATCATGTCATCAGCAAATTCTTATTTCCTTGCATCATTTTTAGTTAGAAAGAACCAGTCCCAGCAAATGATTCCTCCCATGTACCCTACACTACATCCTTAGGATGAGATGACTGGCTGAGACATGGTGCCTACAGCTGAGATGATTCCCAGTCTGTGTTAGTTCATATTTGTGGCTGCGAGTTCCCATGATTCTGTGGTTTTGATTAGTTTCTTAAACAACAGTTAAACTTCTATAGTCCTCATGGAAAAAAAAAAAAAAAGAAAAATCTTGAAATATCTATGTACACGTGTTTGTGATTTATCAGCGCAACTGGTAATTTCCGGCCAAAGTTTAAGATGTATAAAAATAGGCTGATGCACAATTTGATTATACATCTATAACTCCTAATGTTATAAGCACCATTATTTTCCCTTAAGATTGCTATTTTTGTTACTGTACTGATGACAACAAGCTTCTCCTTAGATAATTATGTCTATACTGCTGAATGCTGCTTCTCATTCACACTTCATGCCTAGCCACTGAATGTGTACTGCTACCTGCTATTACTGCTAAGCTTTGGAAAACCACCCTACCGTCCTATTTCCCATAATTAATCATTAAAGCAAGGATAAACGCTAAGATTTTTCAGAAAAAGAGCTTTAATGTGAACGGAAAGTTTTACTAGGGGTTCTTGAGGTTTGCTCTTCTGTTCTAATGATTAGGAAGTTTCTTCTAAAATCTGGTATGATTTTACCTGTAATTTTAGTCAATTCCACAACAGTGGTCTTTAAATAAGTAAGAAGTGTTTTTTCATTGTGAGGGAAACATCTCTTCTCTATATCCCAAATGACTGGGTCCAGGCTTAATTTGCTCTCCAGCTTGCTCAGGTTTCGAGGAACTGTTACATCTCATTTTATTTTTAGGCTACAAGAACTCTTTTTCAAGCCCTAAAAGTGTTTACAATATAATAGACAGAGTTTTGAAGGAAAAAAAAAAGTTTCCTGCTACAGATTGGAAATTGAGTACATGTTCCTCAGAATAGTAAGTGATCAAATACCAATTCTTGTGCTATTGAAGCCAGATTCTTTATTAATTTTAAGATATAACTTATCTTTAGCTGGAAGTTTTTACCTAGCAGTTCTGGAAGACAATATTACTGTCTCCTCCTCCATGTCCAGACTCTTTTCAGTGGTGCCTAGTGATAGGACGAGAGGTAACAGGCACAAACTGAAACACAGGAGGCACCGTCTAAACATAAGGAAAAACTTCTTTACTGTGAGGGTAACAGAGCACTGGAAGAGGTTGCCCAGAGAGGTTGTGGAGTCTCCTTCCTTGGAGATATTCAGAAACCCATCTGGACATGGTTCTCTGCAACGTGCTCTAGGTGACCCTGCCTAAGCAGGGGTGGAACTGGATGACCCGCAGAGGTCCCTTCCAACCTCAACCGTTCTGTGATTCTGTGATTCTGTGCCTTGGCTCCTCTGTTGCCACCAGTGCTGGTTGGCTCCACTGACCTCAAGAAACACTGCAGTTTCACCTTTGCCACCTTTGTCCAGCCATATCCATAAGGGGAACTCATGCAATATCTTTTCTGGGCGGAAGAGACAGCCTGAGACCTTCCTGCCTTACCCACTGCCCCATACTTCCAGTTAGTAGTCCAGACCTACCTGAAGGACCACGCTGCAAATTTTACCGGGGAAATTACGTGCGTTGAAATAACCCTCCAAAGTGAAGGACAAAGGTTTGACATAAGCCAAGATTCACTCCCTTAATGCATTGTACCAGTACAAACGAGGCTGGCATTTCACAAGCACTGAGTTGGCGTTGTTCTGGTTGAAAATAAGTGGGTGATTTATTTTACATTTTTTTGGACACGTACCTGAGAATGGGAGGGATCAGCCTTCTGGGTCTGATTCTGGAGGGACCCTYGAGTCACTAGCCCAGAGCTTTTAGATGGTTACCACTAACCAAGATGAATTTCATACACGGTGTCAGAAACATGTCACTTGTCAAGCTGTAGCAGAACTTGGTTCCAAAGAGCATCAGAAAGCATTAACATTCTCATTGCACTGAGGATTTAAGAAGGTGAAAGGAATGAACAGAGAGAAAGATTTTTTTTTTTAATCTCCTAAATAAAAGTGGACTTGCCAAATATTGACTTGGCTCGTAAAGTCACTTGAACTGTTTAAGCAGCTGCCAGGAGAGAGCGGGAGAGGAAGAGTTCCAGCTATCAGTGGAATGGTAATAGGAYACAGTTTTAAAAAGATAATTTCTAATTTTTAAAGCCAGAAAGTAAAACTGAGAATTTTGTTTGAACTCACTAAGACCACCATGCTTAGTGATTTCTATCAAGCCCCAAACTCTCTGTTCTTTGCTGTCTCATCACTTTGAGAATGACACCCTCACCCTCTCCCTTCCCCCCCGCCCCCCCCCCCCCCCCCCCCCCCCCCCCCCCCCCCCCCGCCCCCGGCTTTCAACTGATGAAGAATCTACCATACTTATGCCTAGGTAAATATGATGGCTGCAGGAAAGCCCTGAGAGCCAGGCCTGGATTTAAACACACGGCCCCAACCAAGATAATGGATATAAACTGAATTTAATAAATTGAAAATAAAATACATTGAATTTGAAAAAAAAAATCTTACAACATGCAACTATCTTATTCTGTCACCTCTCAGTGCACATTATCTATTTTCCAGGCCAAAGTGGATCCTGTAGCCTCACAGAAATGGGTTACCCTGGATCAGGTCTTCCATGGCTATTGTCCATGGACAAGTTCTTAAAATGCTGCAGTGCAAGGAAATTCAAGTTGCCCTATTCTAACAGGAAAGAGGGCTAAGCTTCCTCACCAGGGTGTCTGCTCRTCAGCAGTTACCAAAGAGCTTCTGGCACCTGATGGAGTGGAAAAGGGGAAGGACCTCTGAATCAATGGACCCAGCCACTCACTCACGCTTATACCTCTGTCAATCTGGCTGATAGCCTGGATTTCTGAACAGTGAAACAGTCTCCCAGAGATGGGATAGAAAAGCTACCATTCAAGTGCTCTGAAAAAGGCTTATACAAAACATTAGAATACATGTTGCATAGAGAAGTACCAACAAAGTAAGTCAAGCTGAAATGTATAAAAAGGCTTTTTCATCTTTGTTTTAATTTGAAGTACAACGCTCGAAACTGAATAAGTTTGAGAAAGTTAATTAGTCCCTTCAACCTTAATTTATTTCATAAAAAAGATATGGAACATTTTTTGGTGCTCAGTGCCCAGATGAATTCATTGCTGCTGTGAGATGTGAGTTAGGGCCAGTCAATCTAACCCTAACTTGTGTCAAACTCTCCCACATAAATCTCAGCAGCCATGTGCACTCACTCCTAAAGAGATGTCTGCGTATTGAAAGAGCCCTGTTATGTTGTGTTAGATATTTTATTAGGATACTATTCCTTATGTCCCAAATGGAAAAGGAACTGAAGCAGTACCATGAGGAAGATCCTTCTCATAATACTTTCAGCTGGAGCTGGAATAGGAGGCACTGAAGCAGCAAGATTTTGATGTTGTAGATGCAGACCCAACTGATTAGGATGAAGGACTTGGTTAATCTGCTAATTGTTCTACATCTCTTCCAGGCTGGATTCTGTGTACATTTTATTACTTAAATACTTCTTCTACTTATCAGAGCCAAACTGTTTGCAATTAGATAAGACTATTATCTTTTGGCTGGCAGGCAAACAGCTACTTTAAAGCTGATGCCCCAAAGGCAGCAAGAGCAGAGCTGTTGGTTATGTGAGCGAGTCTTTTTCCACATGTCCTATTGACTTGCTAGACAGCCTTGTGCCTCAGCATGTGAGAATTGCTATGCTTAGCCAGGCCAAAGGTCTATCTAGCCTGCTAGTCTGTCCTGAAAGGCAATGCATAGGGAAAGAGTACAAGAAACAGGGAGTGTATCTGGAATAACTTCTCAGGATCTGTCATTCCACGGTTCAGCAAATTCCTGGGCTGGAAGCTGAATCCAGATCCTTGTATTTAATAATACAATGAGATGAGTCCTCCATGGTTTTGACTAGTTGCTTTACGAGCCTATCTATATATTTGGACTCCACAGCTTCCTGCAACATTCCTGCAACAATGAATTACAGGATATGAACTTGGCAGAAGAAGACTTCTTTCATTTGCTTTTTGAAGGCTTACTTCACAGCTTCACTGGGTGCTTCATGTAATGGTAGAGGTTCCTATTCATTTATTCTCACCTCATTACCTTTCACGAATTCACAGATCTTTGCATGACTTATCAAAATAAAGAGTGAATAGAGTGTCTCTTCTGACGTGGACATGATTGTCTTTATTACTCTTCTCTGTACCTTTTCTTATCCCTATATGTCTTTTCCTGGATGGAAGGGGGGATGAACCAGAATTGCCAGAAGATTCATTATGTTGCACCATTTAGCTATAGTCACACAGTGATTGGAAAATGCCCCTCACTTATAAAGTTATAACACTGCAGATATTCTTTAGCCAAGTCAGCTGGTCGGCGGTACCAAAACGTTGTACTGGGCATGTTTACACTGTCAGAGAAACCCAGGTGTGAGTCCGCTCTTAAGACCAGCCTTGTCACATGTCCACTTTGTAAACCCTCATAGACTGTCTCAGGACCATAGCCACATCTTTTGGGGAGGGTAGCCTTTGCCAGGGGTCAAAGCTTGGATTCCAGTGGGGCTGAAGATGTGACAACTTAGTACAGTCAAGTAGATGAATATCATTCTGAGCGCTACTGTACCTTGACTTTTCTGGAATAACATGCCTCACTGGTCAGTGAAGTGGATGCAACTGGAGATCCAGTGATCACAAGCCAGATTTTGAATACAGGGTGAAACCATTCCCCATGCTAACACTGGCAGAGGAAATCATAGTGCAGCTAAGCTTGCGACAAAGGACATGGAAGGAGGACAATTGTGTGGAGGCATCTTGCCTATCTTCTCTTAATTAACCATTGGGATCTGTGGTGTGGTTCAGCTTTTGTTAATATTGGAGGAAGTGCAAAGGCCAAGCTACTAACTCCAGGTCAGCTCCAAGGAAGGCAGGTCCTGAAAGTACCTCATATATCACCACCTTCTCCACTGCAGATCTCTATGTTAYAAAATCCGCTTCATGGACATGTTGAATCTGCTGTCTGTGCGAAGGATAGCAGAACCAGCCTGAAGTTTCATGAGGTCTCATGGAGCCCATCAACAGTTCCTCTTCCAAGCTTTCTGTACATCACTGCATCCTCTGGAATATCTTGTTTTTCCCTCCCCTGACTACGAAGGTAACATAGAGGACCTAGGTGATATGAATGTCCTCCTTAGTGTACACAATGTTCATACAGAAACTCAGCCTTACTCTGATCTGCTAACTCCTCTTAAAACCTGGCACAAATGCACCAAAGGAGGTGGCAGGTAGCCTCTCTGTTAAACACCACCCAATGTAGCAACGATTTTGTGTAACATGATATGGTAGTAGCTACAAAAGTACTCACTCCTTCTGGGTCACCTCAAAATCTCCAAACCCTCAGTCTCGCTTTGTCTTCACTAGACCAAACCTGTAACCTCACCAGTTAGCATGCATTCAAAATGCACTTTGTCTCTCAGTGAAGAGAAAAGCTTCTGCCCCACCACTCTTTTAATGAAGTCAAGGACTCATTAAAATCCCTCAAAATGCCCCAAACCCTATTGTTTTTATTTTTCTTTTAATCTGTATTTTAGTCAAGAACAACATTTTATGTAAGGAAAAAAAAGCACATCTTGTTGACAGAATACTCAGTTGATCTCTCCAAGTCTTTCAAGGCCTTCTGGAAGATTCAGCCTTTGGACTCTTGACTATTTGTAATAAGATACATAAGACTTTTGTATACAGCTTTGAGAACTGGTATGGTTATAGTTAGGAAAGCGATTCTCTAGGAACGTAAGCCCCTTTCCCCAAAGATCTGTTTCACTGTGTCTTTGAGTCACAGTGGATTCTTTAGCAAGCAAAACTAATATTTTACTCCTGTTGGTTCTGCAGAGCCAAAGCCGTTAATGGAAAAATCATCTCGATTCAGTTCCAGCTCATGCATCATCAGCAAAATGGTTGGCCATATTCCAATGGCAGATCTTTTGGGGAGGACTTAAGAGGCACACACAAAAGGTTTTCATCCAAAACTGAATTTGTGTTCCTGGTAATTAGGGGGCAGTGGGGGGGGACATGTTTCATTTTATAAACCAAATGGATACAATCTGGAAGCCATTGAGTGAAACCAGAGAATGGGAGAGAATTTAGAACTTCACCATTTTTATCGAGCCGATTTTCTGATGAATGGYTACACTTTTATGTGAAAGTTGTTTTGTTCTGGCCTGCGCAGGGCTGTTGGATGTGGAATGAAAGATGTGGAAATGCATCTGCGCCCAGAGATCGATGATATTCGTGGCTATTTTCCTTTTGTTAAGGTTGCAGGCGAAGGGTGACATTAAAGCACACAGCTGGGCCACTTAATGTTTAGAGGTTGGATACAAAAACCTGGTGTTTCACTTAAATAAAAAGGCAGTGCTTGTTTTTTTGCAAAGGAATCCAGTCTATATCTGTCTTCAAAGGCTTAAATTAAAAACCCTCCTTCCCCCCGCTGGCCCCAAGCAAATACTGTTATTCTTTTTGTGGTGTTTAAAGTTTAGGAAGTACTCACAAGTTCGGGGTTCTTTGAGGTTGCTTCCTTTCCATGGCAAAGCAGGGCCAGAGAAGAACACAGGAAGGTCTGTAAGTCTGTTAATTCTCTTTGCTGAACCCTTTCTAGGGCAGGGAAACTCCCATTTTCCCTAAACAGGTGGTCAGGCTTTTAGAGGGACACAAGTCCTCCCGGGAGGCTTCTTTGGACCCTCACGCCGTTGACCAGCGGGAATTGCAAGAACGGGACACCCTGACGATGGAGGCTTTCCTTTCCTCAGCTTCCCCTTCTCATTCACATCACCGCTCTTTAGCAATGGGTGTTCCCTCTCTTGGCTGACTTGTTTGAAATCTCTTGCATACTTGACCATTGGTTTCAGCAGTCCCACCTTTATAGCCAATTTTTTCAGAGAGGTCCATCATATTATTTTAAATCTAGTCAGGACTACTTTTAAGATTATCCCTAAAGAAGATGAAATTCTCCTGAAAAGGTACTATTTAGATCTTAACAGCAGCTTTACCTTGCACTCCACACTGTTTCCACAGAGCACTTTGCTTTGCTTACCAGGTTCTTTTCTCTCTTGCTTCCAATSTCCATATTACTTATGTCAAATTGCCATCTAGTTCCCCAAGGGAAATACATTTTTATTCATAATGATACAGTTCCTCCAGTTTAGTAAATGGATAGATTTTATTGGTCTCAGTGACAGGAAGCACGTCTAGGAGCTGAAGCAGTAAATATTATGAACAAGTACTGCCCAGTGAGTAAAAAAAATCTCTAAAAATCAGCTGTTAAAATGGCTATGGAATATAGGCATRCTTCTCCAGTAAAAACACAGATAGATAAATAAGAGTGAGTTCCTGTCAGCCCATGCAAACTTCAATACATTCCCTTCATTTGAGAGGCTGGTAGCCTCTTTTGCGAAAGCCAGAGTAGAAGTTGGTGTCTGTCTGCAAAACTGTGCTTCAATATGGTTCAGTTGACTTACACGGGGTCAGGATCTAGTCCTTGAGACTTCAACAAGCCTAAAACTTCTCACCAAAACCTCTAGGTGCTCTGTAATCAGCTGGGAGAGAGTAACCCTCCTACCTCTGCACTGGTTTTAGCATGGCTATGGGCAGCCAGGTTCTGCTGCAACTGTACCTATGCACCGTTTCTAATAGCTTGTCGTCACACCCACCAGATATCATGAGTGCAATTGCTTCCCCATCTGTCTGGRGCAAAAGCAACCAAATCAGCCTGAGCTGTGGTTTTACAGTCGTTAAAACTATGTCTGTGTGCTGTCAGATCACTCAGCAGTACGAATTTGATGCAGATCRTGCATGGACTCATAAACACATTGCTTTTAAATCAGGCGGGAGTGTAGGGTCTCTTGCAGMTGTATGGTCGTATTCCAGCTTTATATCTCCATCGTAGGAAGCCAGGTGACACYAAATCCACTGTGAAGCCTGCAGGTATAAACTTAAGCTGCCCAAATTGTTTAAACACATTTGAGCTGGCAGAGTCCATGGCTGCAGTATTTCTGTCTTACTTGTGAAGCCCTAAATCTGGAGTCAGCCACAACTTCAGCTCACTGCCTTAACTATTTARACTATTTCAAGTGATTTTACTTGTAACAGGTTTTACTTGTATCCTGGCAGGATACAAAGGTGGTAATCTCTGGCAGACAGCATGGTTGCAAACATCTGGGGGAATGATGAGCACAACTGGCATAGCTGTTTGCAGCATAAATGGGAGTTTGCAATTTTGGTGTGTGACAAAACAGGACTAAGACGAGTGAGGTGCTCTTCAGTGTGGCAAGAAAAGGCTCAAAAACCCTGAGCATCTTGCAGAGRGGTCTGTTTTCATTAATTTCTCCATTACAAGAAGTAGAGGACAAGAAATGAAGCCCACAGGAACAGTTTTGAAAGAAGCAAAAGAAGGTGGTTCTTGACATAATGAGTAGCTAATCCATACAACTCCCTGACAAAAGGCACCGTGGATGCTGAAAGCTCATGAGTTCCAGGTAAGACTGGAAAAATCAGGGGAGAGAAACAGGTTCAGAAAGTCCCTGTGCTGAAAACAGTTGGAGGCTAGGGGATTATAAAAGGGAGGTGTTGCACAGATTTGAATTATTCTTCCCCGAAGTATTTACTTTTGCCCGTTGTCAAAGACAGGATCCTGGGAGTAATGGATCACTGTTTGGATCCATTATGGCAACTTTTACTTTCTTTCATGTTCAAATGCATAGCTTTCACAATCTTTATCCCTGGCCATCTCCTGCCTCTATTACTTAAACCTTCCTACTGCCTTCTTCGCGTCCTTTAATCTCAGTCCATCCATAGTGTGACTGCTGAAATCACCTTCAGTGATGAGTGCTATTTAGCTCTGGACCTTCCTTTGAATTTTTGCCTTTTTCTACATATACAAATGTAATTCTTCATTCCTCCTGTTCAAACCCTGCATTTTTTTTCCCCATACTTATGATCCTTGTTTGTGCTTGAACTCTTTGGTAAGCATTACATTAATGCACAGAGCAATTAGTTCCATTTTTGTATCTGCTGGGAAGACAAGTAGGACAGAGATTTGCTCACTGACGCTCAGAAAATGAATGTCAGCTCTCAGAGCAGGACCAGYATCCTTGTGCTGTATGGCAGAGCTACAAAAGGAATTAGATGTGAGGACCTGCTAAGAAGCAATTTCTATATGTGTCCTTCCAGCTATGGCCAATCTAACAAGGGTTCTCACAGCCCACCTGATTCTCCATCTGCCTTGTAGATAGTTCCCTGTCTGGGGTTCTGGTGCTTGTGGATTCATCCATAAAGASCCTGGGTGTTTCAGTATGGGTTGGGGTGCCAATGGAAATAGACACCAAGGGTGTTTCAGGTTCCTACACTTGGGCATCTGGTGCCATTTGAGATGCCCTGAGGTGTCCGAGATGTCCTTGTAAGACTGGCAGATATGAGTCAGGTCTTATGGGAGACCCATATGTGCCTCGTGGTGCAGTGCCTCTCTCTTGACTCCCTTCTCTGACCTTTCCCACTAYCCATTTTTCCCATTAACCTCCCTCCTTAGTGTGACCTGGGCTGAAACGCCACATCTGAAAAACCCATGTGTGTCCTCCCAAGTGAGAAATGTCAAAATGCCTTTTATAAAATCCTGCTGAAAAAAATACCTAAAAAACAATAACAACAATCAAAAAAATCCACCTCTGAAAAATACAGGAGATTAAAAAGAATGAAAAGCAGATATGAGAGGTGCAAATAGAAATCGGTGGAGATAGACAAGAATTGATAGCACCTTTAAATCACTTTGRTGCCAGTCTCCACTTGAGGCTAAATTCTCTAACAAGTGACACTGTATTTCATCGTTTTTATTTTTTGTCAGCATTTTATCCTTGAATCACACACCTTCACCAAGCATACACATGAAGGGTGTCTTCTAAGTCTACCRGCAACTTCCTTCAGTGCTGTTTTAATAAGAAGTGTCTCTCTAAAAGTTCTTGAGAGATTTATTCAGTGTCTGCTCAACTCTGCTGAGTACTGCTACTTTACGCTTGCCTTTAAATTTCAAGGTTATGCAAAAACTCTCCTTCTCCCTGACTCCGTTCTGTGGTTGACTAGAGGATATCTGTTTCCAAGATAGTGAATTTAGTGTCTGACATTTATAATGTCTCTGACGTTTGTAAAACATTTTTCACAGTGTTGTACGGGTGTCTAATACCAATGATTCATTTGGAGGGACAAAAATCTGACAGTAATAAAATAAAATCTTCTACATATATTAAGAGAGAGCAAGAATGGGAACCACTAAATTATGCCGAACCTATGAGTGATCCACTTATATTGGATCTGGCACAGCCCAAAGAAATGATCGATGCTTCCRTGGGTCCTGTCTGCACTCGTAAAACAAAAAGCAAGGTGAAGAGCGAGCCAAGCCAGGAGATTTCGATGTTCTCCATTCCCTGATATGAACCTGGCTCTGAATGTAGCTTAAAGGCTGCATCTATATTCATAAATAAAACAGGTCAGGGTCTTTTGGTGGTCCTGAGGCCAAATGGCACAGCACAGCCTACATCCATAGAGCTGCTCTTTTACTCACCTAAAACAGAGTATCTTCATATACTGCATATAAGGAGCAGTACTTGGCCTGTGTGAACCTCAAAATAGGCAGCACAGTCATTTTCTGAAAGAATGCTAATTGGCCTGGGACAAGGACAAAAAAAATTAACAGTATGGATGATAGAATTCCGGCATTGCGGAAGTTCCTTGATACTCTTAACATTAGTCTAGATGTAAATAAAACCTCCATATTATTAGTTTGGAAGGAGGGATGATTTCTGGTTTTGTTTTTTTTCTAAGTTTTAAATGTTTCTATAAGGTTAAGTTTGTTTTCTTGGCCATTTGATTAGTTTTGCCAAATATATCTCTCATAACAAGTATAATGCTTCAGGACTCTATAGAAACTACTTATGGAGCTCATTTGCTGCTGATATGACCATACCAGAAGCCTGCTTTGAAACATACTATATCCTCCGATATTCTACACTGACCTGAAGGATGACACCACTCTTGAGGAGTGACCATGGCTGAGGGAGAAGAGTGAGGGACCTGCTGGGAGGCATGGAGGGAGCAGCAATTCTGAAGGAACCCACCTGGGAGCATCCAGAGGAGTGAAAACTCCTTCAGTTTTCCTAGGGGACATCCTGGGAAAAGCCAGTCAGAGTAAGGAGGACTCTTACTGTTGTTAGGGGAAGTCCAAATCAGAGAAGATGTAAAAATGTAGGTACATAGATAGAGTGTACTGGTACATACACACTCATGCTTTTGAGGATACCTCCTGGTTATAGGCCAGGCTGGTGGGGTTTGGGGTTCTGACTCATGATTTTTGAGCTCTTAGATTTGGCAACACTGGACATCCTAAACCGGCCTCTAACAGGTGGTGATGAAGGGGGCTGRGAAATGATTCAGCAAGAACATACTATTTATGACTAGAAAGGCAAACTGACTTCTGGGAAGCCAGAGAATGTGAGATATTTTTAGAAAAGGAGAGACAATGAGGTCTTGTCTACACTGTGAATTTTCCCCAGAACTCAGGCTGGCCCGGAAGCTGTCTGAAATCACTGTGCAAACAAATCCCCAGGTGCCAGAATCAATGCTACTGGCCCTTTAGTTTTAACTGGATTTCAGAGCGTTTCTTTGGTTGCCAACAGAACTTCGTGGGCAGCAGTTCTCTTGGCAACTTGTAGGTTGACCATTACTGCATCCCTGAGTGGTAATGCGTTGTTCCTCACAAACACCCTCATGAAACAAGGCAGAATTCTTCCCTCCCCTTCTGCAGAGCGGGTGGCCACAGTGCAGAGAGGATAAATGAATTATTTAAGGCCAAATATGAAGTACGTGGTAGAACATGGTCACGGTCCCAAGATTTGAACTAACCCTCTAACCATTGCACTACCTTGTTCTAGCAATAGTTCAGACCTTTTAAAACCCACTTGGAAAGACAGAAAATTTGCATAAATAAGATGTTATTTGTCTCCACACACAAGAAGACTGAATAGATTTCAAGTCAACTTTTAAATCAATTGTTCTTTTTCTATACATTAATGTTCCTTATGTTGGAAGAACAAGGCCTGGAAACATGGAGTAAGAGATTTTGAGGAGCCCTGAAAGCAGCAAGTCCCAGGAAATGAGGGTGCCACCAAATAAATAGTTTTTGAAGTTATCTAAGCCAGTCTCGTGACTTCTAGGTTGAACATGGCACATATTGTGTGTCCAAGATCACCYTTCTTCTCAGAGTTAATCTAGTTCCACCCCCCAGCCCCAATATTGAATCAGCTCCACCTAAATCACCCATGATTTCTATCTAACCTGTTCTTAAAATCCTAAAGTGAAGGAGGTTTCAATACCTCATTACCCTCACCATTACCTCACAGAGATTACTTTGCTTTATTTAGTGGTATTTTAGGGTTTTGAAAACGATTCCTACGCTTTCCCTTGGCCTTTTCTTTTCTAGTGTTTAAAAAAAAAAGTTTTATTTTCCTTGGTAGGCTATTATTTCCGTACCTCTGATACTTCTCCTCACCTCCTCACCTTTGGCTGGACTACTTAGACCTACTTAGACTCCAAATGGAGTGTATGACATATCAGGCTTCCCAGATAGTCATAGTAATGTTTTCTTTTCTGAGTTGCAGGATTCATTAAACTCTTGCCCATTATTTTCCATATTTTCCACTCTTTTACAAGAAAGGAGTTGCATTCAGCCACTCCTTTCCTATTCACAAATGTGTSAATGTTGAAATTTGTTTGTGAAACTGTGTTTAAGTAGAGCTGAAGTAGAAGAACCAAATAAAATAGGAGTTTAATTTTCTCCAGATTTTCTTTAATCCCTCTTAGCTATTAACTTCCTGCACCTCTGAAATGCTTCTCTTAAATCCTTCTCTGAAAGTCCTCAAAGATTGAACTGTTGCTTATATGCTCAGTAAATAGAATCAAATGGACTCATTTTTCTGTTTGTCTCTTTTCAGTACATAACAGAATAAAATATGCAGTTTGGTGAATTTGTCTTGAAAGATTTGGCAACATCTTGAGATTTTCTTGGCCAGTGGGGCAATCTGATTTGGCAAACTAGCTAAGAAGTTGTTGAAAGAATTAAACTTTATTACTGGATCAGATGTGATATGGCTGTTTTGCTAGAACAATGTTTTGGCGGTCTCATTTCCACTAGTGGGTATTTTTTCAAATTATACAAGCTAAGTGGCTTTCTTTTATGTGTGTAGTGTAAAAGGCCCTTAGAACCCCCACAGAATGGATTTGTTTGTCTGAAATGAACAGAAAAAGAATATTTTTCAAGCATTCATTTTTTTTCAGACTTCACATTCAATATCTAAGTCACTAGATGTATAAGTCATTAGACCTAAATCTTATCATAAAGTTACAGTTTATTTTATGCGTTAAAATCCCAAAAGACAGAAGATCAGTGCTTACATAAGTAGTATGTCCTTTGTTCTTGMCAGTTCTTGTGCTGGGTTGAATTTTTCATGTCTGCAAAGGGGAATGATTGCTGTCTGAAAGGCTCAAATCAGATACTTTACTTACCCCTTCATCTGCAGTCAGGAAATTGCTCCCCCCCTTGAAGACTTTCAAATCTGTTTAAGGCTTGCAAGAGTCTTAACTAAAACAAAACAAAACAAAAAAAACCAACAAACCTCACTCCATGGGGAATGTAGGGCATCGGTTATATGTCAAAGCTTTGTATTGGACTACAAGGTCGCACAAAGACTTTTGCTGGAAGCAGGGGGCAATGGCTTCTTGAAGAAAACCTGAAATTCATCTTTTGAAAGCCCTGTCCGGTTACTTCAGGTTAATCCTGTTGTTTTTGGTAAATGTAGGAACTCTTATGCACCAGCTAAAATGATCAGGTCAGTTTTCTCAAATAATAGTAACCTTCTGTTAAGTCAAGTATAAAAAAGCTACCTTTTATTCCAGCATGGTTCCACCACATTCAGCCTTGGCTTCTATTCAGTCCTTGAGCTAATGCTTCATCTTTAATTAACATTTAGGTTTCATACTTGCCAGAATTATGTAAGAACATATGTTCCTGGAAATCCTGTGTTACTATCTTTTGCTGGGCAACCCCATTTAATTATATTTACCCTGAAAAGTATATAAAACCCACATGAGGTAGACAGGTATTAACTCAGAAGTGTCAGCAATCCAAGGTCCTCCATTTACAGTCTCCTGGTTATACTTCCTGGCAAATTTACCTCTTTTTGTCTGAATTATGCAGCCCACATTCAGTTTCCTCGGAAACAGTTTATAACTTGACCCACTGTTTCATGCCTCTGGAAACGAGAGCAGTGAAATGTGGCCCACCCTAGAAAAGATCTGGATGGAAATTTTAAATGAAATTGAATATCCTTCCTTACGTCCAGGTTCTGTTTTATGTGGTGTTCCTATCAGAATAAATCTTATGGGCATCAGAAGTTAGCTGTTGTGTGGATCTCGCTGGGCTTTGGATGCAGGCCAGTTCTTGGACACAAAACTGAGTGAAAATTGGGAATTAGGCGTAGGATATTTCTCTGAAGGAAGGAAAAGAAGAAAGGGAAAGCAGGACAGTTGGTTTATGCTTGGCAGATTTTTGCAGCATGACCATGTCTCTGACAGGCAGTGGGGAACCTTAACAGAGCTGAGGCAGCAAGACTCATGTCGTGCTGTTCTGTGGGAAACGGTGTGACTGCACAGGGTGCTGTACAAAAGCAAAGGCTTTGTCCCAAAGACCCGGGGAACACCATACCTCATGGACCAACAAAAGAAAAGACAACASCCCCTTCTCCACCACTATTTAGAGCCTTCCATCATCTACAACTTCCATCAACAGTCACTGACACTGTTAGCATTCACTGTGTCCACACCAAGAGCTCAACCAGACCAAGACACGGGACAAGCATTGCTTTAATACCATCTATGTTGTTAAATTGTTAGCCCAGCCTCTAGCGTGGTTTTGGCCCAGGTCAAATAATATTTTCCAAAACAATTCCTGGGCATTATTCAGGAGTTATCACAAGCCAGGAGTCTTTCCAAATGGGCAATTTGGATGCAGCCAGATTGTTTCAGATTTCAGCTGTATGGATGTGAGCCCTGGTAGGACAGATGGCTGATGGGCCAGGAAACGGGTGTCATTTATTTGCCAGCACAAGGGTATCTCCTGAGTGCCACGAGAACAGGATTTGTGGCTGGAGCTGACAAGTGTCTACGCCAGATTGGACTGTGCCTTGTTATGTTATGGCCATGTAGTTGGGCTGAGAGTCAAATTGTTGGACGTGTGCATYCCTACTTCTACCATTACCACATATCTATGTTTTCCTTTTTCTGCCTGAGACGTTTTCTGCAGGTATTTCAGGCTGCTTACTATCTCCTTCCTTGAATCACTTGACTYCTTTGCCCTTTCCCAGCTGTCTGGTCTAGTGCATACTGTTGCTTTTGAAGATAAAGCTGCAGCTTGGTCTCCTCTAGTTCTGAATTTCTTTTTCTTTCCCTACTGCTGTCCAGCTCTGCATGAGATTCTGCTTTACCCAACTCCCAGAAAGCTTCTGTCTTACCTTCTCCACTATATAGACCTCATAAAGGAGCCACACTAAGACAACTGGGATGCCAAGCAAGGTTCAGAGGTGGGATCCTCAACAGCATGAACAAAGAGCAAATGTAACTGTTTAGCCGAATCCAAAAGCCTGCTTATTTCCCCCTCCTCTGTCACATCACACCTAAACCTGACCAAACCGGAACCCCTGAGCTCTGCCACCCAGTCTCRTCTCACACTCTCCCTCAGAAAACTAGGAACAGTCCCGTGCTCCTCAACCACTCACCAGCTCCCCAGTCCCATGAAACCAAAGTCCTATGCCTCCCCATGCCAAATCCACTTTGGGCAGCTCCCCTCCAGCATTTCCAGGCCTGCAGTCCAGCAGGCACAGCCACCACAAGTTGCTGTTTTACACAAAAACAACTTGTTACGGGGGGAAGCTTGGATCTTTGAGGACCCCCAGAATTAGAGGGCCCCAGACAGCAGTTTGTGCCTAAAGCAAGTTCTGCTCCAGGTCCTGTTGATTCAYGGAACCTGCTCTGGAAGTGAGCTGGTTTTCAGGTTGTACTTCAACACTACACTTCTCCCTTTGGGAATCCACATTCACAGCCCCCCCATCCAGCTCATTTCTTCACAGCCTGCTGTTAAAACAGCCCAGCACGGGCTGGTAAGGACTGTTSCAGCAAAGAGGTCAGCTCACCTCTGTCCCTGTGGTAGCCATGCTGGCTTTTGCCTGTTCATCCCTCTCCTGCCCCTTGGAGTTTGCAGGTGATGCAGCCTGAAGCCTACTTCTCTATCAGGCTACTGATCCTGCTCAGTGAAGATGGGACTTCAGAGGGACATCAGAGTGTGCACCTAGAGATGTGAGAGAACTGGGCTAGGGATCCAGGTCTGATATGGGTGACAAGGCTGCAAGGCTCTTGGTGTTTACCACAAAATCTCTGGATGCCACTTGCAGAGACAGCACCTAAAGATCATTCCTTTGGACTCTTTCCCTCAACCTTGTGTCTGCAGAGTAGCAACAAACAGCCACAGATCTGTGCTATATTTCCAAACACATCTGAGAGAGCAATCTTGGAGGGAAAAAAAAGGACTGGGGCATTCAAAGCCTTGCCCAATTTGTGCACAGGGCAAAGATGGTCCCATGAAGCACCCTCAAGGGGAGATATTGAGGGACTCAAGGGCTGGTATTCCTCAGGCTGGCTGATGGCATGTGCTCCCCAGGACAGAGCTTTCCTGATGTCACTGCTATGAATAACATCTCACTGGTACTGCTCCTCAGCCACATGCCACCTGGTGGGTCAACTTAGCTCAGCTCTCCATACTTCTGACTGAGAGAGAAAATGAAAAGGGGAAATGTGTGTTAAGCCCTTTCATTAATAACCAGAAATGCACAACACAAGTGACCCTCAGTGTATGCTCCACCCCATCCATGTATCTGCTGTCCCCAAAGACTCTCCYGGACGGCACATTCCAGCCAGGATGGGACCTGCGCCCTACACAGCAGTTCTGTGCTTCTCCCAGCTTGGTAACTCATCGGACAGAAAGCCACAGAAATTAAATGATTAGCCTCTATTTCTATACACATGGGGCATTGATCCCAGGGTCTGTTTTATGGGCTGGGGAGGGGGCAAATGGGATGGGGACAGGGTGGAGGAAGAGTGTGAGTGTGTTTCGTTTATAAAGTCAAGCCCTGTTCTAGTGAAAATCTAAGTTCCTGTTTCTTTCCCTCTGTATTAGACTCCCTGTCCACTCACAGGAAGTCTTAATAAAGTCTCCAGGGATGTTTAAAATGAATTAAAAAAAAATCATRATCCCCATTGRCATCGGTAAGATACACCACTGTGTRATAGCATGGAGCCAGGGAATATTTGAAGGTCTGTAAAATAAACTCATTAAACYGGTATTCTGAATGCACTGCCTATGGAGGAAACCCCCTCTAAGCTACTTCCTATCTCTTGAGYGGAGAAAAAGATTTGACTGGGATCCGTAGCTGAGCAGTTCTGAGGGTGGGATGGGGGGAGAGCAGTGCTTCACTGTGTAAAAGGGACAAGGAGCAGGAGACAGACCCTCGCTGCAAAATACAGGGCTGGCTTTCTGCTTTCAGAGGTTTTGTTTCAAAACCATCCCTCATAATAATGAGGAACAAGCTGTACAGATMTTTTGGGGTCAGCCACAGACAGGCTTTCCAAGTCCAAGGAGCTGGCAAGAGGTCTTTGAGTGATAGAAATAGCATCAGTTAAAGACCACCACAAAGGGCCTCCATTCTTGAGAGACTGAGCCAGGACCAGCAACCAAAGTGGTTGGAAATGATGGCCCTGAATGGCTGTGGACCCCCGCCAGCAAGCAGGACACACTACAGCGGACCATAAGAACAGGCTGTCTATCCGAAGGCCATCAAAATCCAGCATCTGTCCAGTGTGAGACTATCCAAGGGTTCCTACAGCTCAGCCTCCTCTCTGGGGTGACAGCACACCAAATGCCCAGGGAAGACAATAAGATCAGACCAGACACATAATGATGCTTTTCWATAGGGCTCTCCCCATCTCCAGGTAAAGGGAGACTTTCTCTTCCCCCAAATCAGACTCCAGAAAGCAGTAAGTACAAGCCCAAGGAAAAGCAAATTACAAAAATCTCTTTCTGTCTTCTTTCTTTTTCCCCCTCACTCTCCTTAAAGCAAAGAGTTCCTCCAGGACACTGTATCACCTCTTCAGTTTCTCAGCAGCAGATTTGAAAAGTGAACATGCATTTCTATTGTGTCTTAGAGGGGAGAATTTCTATTGTATACTATGTTTTGACAGGCAGTTTTACAGTAAGAGAAGACAGGGAAGTTCAGGGAGGCTTCATCACTATTATTATAGATCAAATCCCTGGAGCATCTTAAGAAGGAAATGTGCACAAAGCACTGTTTCACAAGATGAGTGCTCAGGTCCCATCCATTGTCCCAGATTTTGCTTGTGACATTAAGCAGATTGCTTTTTGTGTCCCATTTACCCTGGATGACACTTCTCAGTCTGTAGGAGTCCAGACTAAGGGACTCAGTGCATCAGGGACTCAGCAAAGGAAAGAGATGTATTTTATTTAGCTAGAAAAGATTAGGATCATAAGAGTTTCTCAGTTCTGTGTGCAGAAATGTGGGGAGTGCCATGTGAAATGTCATATGAAACTAGAAACAGTAGAGAGTCAGAGTTATTTCACTGTCTGATGCATCTCTGACTCACCTTAGTGCTTTTGGTGTTATAATTCAGGKGGGTGTGCTTAGCTTGTTGGTGTATTTGCATCAAAATGACCTATGATGGTGAAGAACTCCATCTCTGGTCCCTGAAAAATTTTTGGGGTTGTTCCATTTTTATTTTCGGTCACTGGAAGGGCAAACCCGTGATCTGAACATCTCTGCTTTGCTATGGTCCACCTCCRGTTTGGGACTCCACATGTTCCCTGTTTGGAAGGGGGAATCTCCTTTTCTCCCATTCCCAGGGTAGGTCTCATTTGCTCTTCAAGGGTCTAATGAGGCAACATAGATGATCCAATTGCTTTCCTTGCTACATGTCAAAAAGGAGCTGGACACAGTGAGTTTATGTTCTGAGGACAGAGACAAAACACTGTTCATATTAGATCTGTATTATGGAAGCAATAAGAAACCCYAGTTCTAGTCCAGAGTCCCACTGTGTAAGAAAGCATAAAAACAGAACAAAAAGGCCATCTTTTTGCTCAAGAGCCTCTGGTGCTGCTGTAGTTACTCCAGAGAGCTTCATCCTTCAAAGAAAGCTGGAATTTAATGGTGAAAAAATATCATAACATTTCCTAGCAACAGATGCACCTTGTGTGTAGTATCTCCTGGCAGATCAGTGCAAAACTTATCCTATTTTTTTCACTGCTTTTTATTAATATTAAAAGCAAAGCCACTGAGGAAAAGAGAGGGGGATAAATATGCCTGCAGCTTGTCCACAGGCTCCAAAAGAACCAGAAATGAAACCCAATGTCTCCAGCCCCTCCTGTCAGCCTGCTCATCCAGATTCATGATCCTCACAGCAACCCCTTGGGTACATCTAACTCGGCCAACTTAAGCTTTATCCACCAAAGCCAATGACTATTTTCCTGATGGTTCTTGCATCAGTGCTGCCCTTGGGATATTTAAGGTACTGTCAACTGCACTCTTACCTCTATTAACCAGTGGAAGCATAGTATGGGAGAAGGGTGACAGCTCAGGCGGCCAACTGATACCACCAGAGTCTTCTTTAGACTGAAGAAGAATAGATATAACCAAAGCCAAGCTTCATTTAACACCATGAATAAGACAAAACCTCCCAGCAGGGACTACCTTTAAAACCAGYTTCAGATATTACAGAGGAAGAACAGGGTCCCCTCTAGTGGAAAACTATGGAATATATCAGTCAGGAGATCCTGACAGTCCTTCCTCATCCTGATGCTGTAGTATCTGAATTTGTTTCCTGCAATCATCCTTCCCACACACGCACTGCCAAGCYGATCTAATGAAAGAGGAGATATGTCATTACTACCTGGATGCCTGAGCTTYGGGTCTTAAATCCTGCTCTTGGCATCCGAGATTTGTTGTTCCACTTAAGTTTGCTGAGAATTCAGCACATCTCCAGTTGTGTCATTAATGATTCATTTTGCAAAACCTCAGCTGTGGATGTAGTTTTTCCAATGCAATTTCTCCATCTGGTGGGTGTAAGGAGCAGCTCCTGAGCTGCTGCTGGTCAGCGTGCAACACTACAGCAGCAGTGCTTTACACCCACTGGGATCTGGCATTCGGGTTCCACCTGATCACTGTAATATGGCGGAAGCATAGGGAAAACAGCACAACAGTTTTAGAGCCATGCCTACAAATTTAGTTCTCTCCATGCCCACTTCAGTGAGAGGCATTACAACAAGTTTTGTTAGCTAGGATGTTTTCCCGAAAGTCTGCAACYGCCAGTAATGCATTCCCATCATTCYGCCCACACTCCAGTCACTCCAGYGAGTAAGAGACAAGTTCATTTATACCCTCAGGTGTCCCCGGTTTGATCCTTATCAAAGTAGAAACATTTCTTTCAAAATTAACACAATGTTTGTTTCGATGGCTAAGAATGCAAATTAATGTGACACACTGTGTAAGACTTTGAATGTATTTTGTGTCTGATCTTGGCAGAAATGGATTCAAATTTATTGCAAAGGCTTCAGCAGTCCCAGATGAAGCTTTTATTTTATTTTATTTTATTTTATTTTATTTTGGCAGAGAGTCTTTGGGGAAGAAGGTTGAGGAAAAAGCTGTCTTACTCTGTGATTAATGAATCTCTTCTTAATGAAGAAGTGAAGGGACAGATTTTCATCACTGGAGCTTTCAGATCATGTGCCTGTCTGGCCCTCTTCCATCTTACCAAATAGGTACAGATTGAGAAGAGTCAGCATCCATATTCTGTAGATCATAAGTAACATTAGCAGAAGGATAACAGCATCACACCATGCAATATCTTTCCAGTCACAGGACCTGGAAGCAGTCCTTCCTGGCCACATCACAGCTGGATCCCACCCTACAGAAGTTTCACCCATRAAGTGGACTTTACAAGACATAAGCACCCAATCAAACCCTCAAAATATGTGGTGTGCCAGACAGCGAGCTTGTGCAAGCTTGTGCACTTCCAGGGGAGCAGCATCTGTGCACACAGGCAAAGAGTATGGCCTGGTCTGAATGCAATTCTTTTTTTCATTTCTTTTCTTTCTGATGCCCTGCAAAAGAAATAAATTAAACAGGGAGCCAACAGAAGAAAGCATGTAACTGAAATATAGTGACTGACCCATTATGCTTTTTTATATTGGAATCAATGTGCTTTGATCAGCTCTGGCACTAGGAGTCTCTGCAGCTCTCTAAAGTGAAGATGTGTCCATGTGCACTGACACCTCATCAGGTTTGCTCTAAGGCTTTTGCATCACTCTTCTGTGGGTGCTCCTCCGTGCCAGACTTCCCTTTTTATCAGATGAAGCGAAAGCAACATTTGAGAGCAAGAACCTAAAGTGTACAGACTAGGGTGGTGGGACAGCAAGGACCTGAGTGCAGGTGTCAGATGAGGTACAGGGTGATGGAGACAAAGTCAGGGAGCATTGCTCAGAGAGGGATGCTCCTCAGGTCTGGAGTTCAAGAGATTTGGGCTGAAGTCCTGGTTCTGATGCTGATTTATGGTGTGACTCCAGTTAAGTTGCTTAGTCTCTCTTGTTCATGTCAGGTTAAAAGCTCTTTGTTTTCCAGGGTCTGTGTGTTGCAAAGAAGGTGAGATGGGAGTGTGCTGCTTCCGTTGCTCTGCCTTCTCCCAGTCTGAAGAACATAAGGGGCAATTGCAGGAGCTATGAGCCTCTGCACCTGAAAACAGGTCTTGCACTCCTGTCTGGAAGGTGTAATCCCCACTCATCTAATCCACTTTCATCCATTGAAAAATTAGGTGTGGGACTGTGATTCAGGCATTTAAATGTAGGTGTTTACAATGTGCATACTCACATGCATCTTGGGTATCACTGTAGCTGATGGAGATTTAAATCATTTGTCTGCACAAATCACTTGTCTGCACATAGAGTCAGAATTTCTCACCTAGCAGCATCCCTGACTTCTCCAAACTCCTCTAGCATGGCAAATCATCCTTGGAAGCAGTGAACTGCCACCATTCACTCTCTTGGTAAATATTTCTGTGGATTGTGAACATCTCTCCCATCCTTGCTCCCCAAGTCCTTTCACCAGCTCTGGTGCTTTTTGGATGGTCTCATTAACACAGCAGCAAACTCTTTTGGTTTTGCTGGGTTCATTTTCTGCCAGGATGGGATAGGTAGGAGAGGAGAGAGGAAAAAGGCAAGTTGGGCTGAATGAGACCTGTCTTTGCAGTAATCAACTCACTGCACGAGTTGAAACCACAGGGACAGAAAACAGTTGGGTTAACATAAATCTGATTCGTAGGGTAAGCCTCATAGCCTCTACTTGAGATAACTCCCTCTTGACCTCATGGTACAAAGCTGCAGCAGGGCAGGTGCTCAGAGACAGTAAATCCGATGGAGATGACAGAGCTTTAGTCATTATGATAGCTTGCCAATTATTTCCACTTAGCTTGCACGTTTTGCAATTGCCAGCCTAAATACCCGATGTCTGCTGATCTCCAGGCATAAACTGCTGAGGTATTTACAAAACACATTAGCAGAAAAGCTGCTCATGTTAAAGCTACTCTCAAGAATTCTCCAGGAGGTGAGAGAAACAGGAGCTGCACTGAAGTGCGGTAAAAGCTGTGGTTTCAAGACCGCTCGGGAAGAGCAAGTGAGCAAGCACTCGGCCCGGCTCCCCTGAGATGCGGAGTTTCTGCTGGAACAGGCTGAGCATCTTCACATCCCTTTCCTCCCCATGGACTCTCATCATCTGTGGACTTCACTGAAGTGATGATGAAGTGAAGACAGCTACTGTCTGCAGCAGCACAACTGCGATCTACTTTTTTATTCTGTGTGCCTCCTCTTACAGCCTGATTTGTATGTCTTTCATCGGAAAAGAGAAAAGGTGGATAAATCTTCTGGGAAATGCACAGTTCTTTGTCTAAGGAAGGATTTTCCTTCAGCAGTTCAGCGAAAGAGGCAGAAGAGAAAAAAGGAAAGCTTTCTCCCATGTGTCCAAGCCATCGCTCAGAAACCACATTACCTACGACTTAGAAATGCTTTGAGTTCTTCATTCATTGGGCTGTAGCATCCAGAAATTACTTAATGCCTAAAATTATCCATGTGCAAGTCCTATTTAGGAGGAGACGAGTGCTAATTAGTGTTTATCGAAAGCCATGAGGTCCTTAAGAAGAACATATTTTAAATGAACCATGTCCTCTCATTAGTTTAGGTCTTCGTCTCTGTGCGATACAATACTTATCAAAAGTCCTGGTTCTCACTCCAGGCTTCAGTTCGGTTCCAGTTGTTGTTATAACACACAGTAAATTTTATTTACAAGGTTCAGTATAGCCAGGTTTTCCTTTGGTGAAGGGAAAAAAAAACCAAAAACAGTGATACGGTCTTTAAAAGATAATAAATCTGTACATCCAGTGGCACTCAACAGCCTGAATATATGGAGGGAGCATGTCCTATCTGTTCCCTGTGCTTTACCCACAGCAATTTGACAGTGACCTCCCCCACCCCAAGTCAGGTGAAGACTGTCAGCACTGCCTTGTAGCAGGGTCACTTCTTCTTTCCCGGATTTTTGGCATTCCCACCAGCTTTGCCGTTAGTTTTGGCGCTTCCTCCTGACTTTTCTGCTTCAGCTTCTTTTTCACCTTTCTTGCCACCACCTTGTTTCTTGTCACCAGAGCCCTTTTCTCCTTCTTTCTTCTTGGCCCCATCCTTCCCTTCTTTCTTGGATTCTTCTTTCTGGTCCTTTTCACTTTCCTTCTTCTTGGAGTCTTTGGAGCCATCTTTCTTGCCCTGCGCCTTGTCTACTTTTCCAGATACAGTGGGAACTTCTTCTTTTTTTTCTTCTGCCACCTGAGCTGTATGTGAGATGGAAAAAGAAAACAGGAAGGTAATTAACTTAAGGTGATATTAGCCAAGGAGGGAACAAAACTCCTGCTCCCCCCATGCAAATCTTGGACAAAGGAAAAACACTTTTACTGGGACTTTCTCCATACAGAACTTTTGCTCACTGACCAGCAGCTTTTCATAACTTTGTTTTGAGAAGAAAGACTAATGAGATAAAACAGAAATAGTAATTTCAAGAGCTAAGTTGTGGCTCTATAGAGGAAATTGCTTCTATTGGTAGGAGCTGGTTCATGAAGATTATGAGTGTAGTCCATAAGCATTTCCCCAAAATGACATACAGTGTGGAGCTGTCTCCCAGGAGAAGGTACAGAAACATCTCTCATGTAATTCAATACAACCCTGGCCTGTTCTTTTGTTCTTTTTTTGTTCCTTTTTTTTTTTTTTTTTCTGCATGGGGGTGTGTCTCCTCCAGATAAGAGTGGACAGTTGGGATTTTCCTGGGAATCTTTGCTCACAGACAAGCAGAAGATGACTTGCCCTGCAGAGGGCTACAGTATCGGCTCTGCTCATGTCCTGCCCCAGACCTAGATCCTGCTACTGTAATTAATGGCAGCAACATACCACAGGCCTATAGCAACCCGAGTGCAGATTTGGTTCTGTTTTGTTGTGTTTTAACACACAAGCCATAATAGATACAGGACTCTTATAAYGTCTTTACTTAACCCTTCTTGGTTTTCTTGGTGAGAAGAATCACCTTAAAAGTATCACACTGGCTCGGGTGGTAACTTGATAAGGTGTGATCCCTTGGTAAGATGTCTCAACCCTCACCTGGAGCCTCTGCCATCTAATTTGCTTTAGTAGTCCTGTATCTCCCACTCCTATATATTGTTGTAGTGACACTTTCAGATTGCATCAGTGTATTACAGGGGGGGAATCAAACCTGAATTTCTTATGTTTGCCTAAAATATTCCCACAGCCTGCACACTAATATAAAATATCATCCTTTGGTCTTGGAAGCTGGAAATTCATCTGAACATACAAATGGAAGGGCGATAATGCAGACTCTTCCTAACAACTGCAGGGGAAATCCTGACATCTCATATGAGACAAGGAGAAAAAAAAAAAAAAGATTGTATGCTTCCTGGAGAAAAGCAGTAGGAACCGTGTGAACTCCCAGAAAAGTCAGCTGAGGCTGCCTGAGTCCAGAATACACAAAGATCTCCCAGGCCATAGTCCTGGTACTTCTCCACTTAGAGCAGGAGCCAAGTCCTGCTTGTATTTCTCACGCAAAATGGGAGACAGAAATGCATGAAGGAAATTGTACATAATATTTTATACACTGAACCCTAAAATCCATTTTATTTGTGTTCAGAAAAAGGGGTTGCTGTATATGACACTCAAAAAAGCACATGGAGAGCCATTTGGCAGTTGGAATATTCCGTCACAGTTAATGTGGGATAGAGTCAGAAAATGCCAAGAAATGAAAGTATTTAACCATTATAATGTGTTCATCATTAATAGCATTCGACTCAGAAATCTTTAAAGCATTTAATAGTCATTCCGTAACTGAAATTGTTTGTGTCATCTCTCTGGCCTTGACTGCGACTACCAGGGTTTGTCATGGTATAAATATATAAATAGTCAACTGATACATACATYTTATTTCATTAATATGTAAGTCAAGGTGGGTTGCTAAATGCCAGTGGAGTGACATGGCAGATCGTTACACTCTGCACATCTGCAAACAGTAGGACAGAGAAGAGACCCCAAAGTTTGTATACTTTCCGTTGTAAATGCCTGATTCACGAAGTGAAACCCTTTTGAGTACAGCATTCAGACTAATCTCAGAAGGAGGCCAAACCAGTGAGCTTGATCACACAAAGCTTTTGCATCTAACGTTTAGGGGTTAAGGGTCTTCTTTAGAGTCACTGGAGATAAACAAGCACTTTTAAGGCACAATTTACCTATTATAGTTTAGCATCCCCCCTTACCATGAAAGGAGCCACATCCTTGAGAACCTTTTTCTTTTCACTGTGGATAAAAGCAGTCTAGAGAACTAGCTCTGATGCAGATATCTCCATCTATGCATATAGTGTGCTTGTGGATAGATGAATCCTACCCCAGGTATTGGTTCCTTCAGGGTGGCTTGGGAAGACTCTTGTTCTGAGATTTACTTCTCTTTCACAAAGAACTAGGTAGCTTCAGATCACATGTATTCACGAGCCATTAGTCCACATCAGCAGCCACTCAGCAACCTGTTATCCACCAGGCTCCTTCCCTGCAGCATGCCAGACCCATAATTTAAGGTCTCTTGCAAGATCAAAGAGAGTCAGCTACTCAACCCATGCATTTCACGGGGTGGGAGCTTAGGTAGTCTTTATGGTGCAGCTGACTTCTCAAAAACTGCTGTGCTATGGTAGCTTGTTCACGAGTCCGCAATGAAATATTTTACCATTGTCCAATTAAATCCACACCAAAACAGGCAGTTTTTGGATGCAGCCTGTGGGCATATTTGTGGGATGTGAAGGCTGCTTACAGGGGTTCAAAATGTATTAGCCTTCTGGGGCAAAACTACCATCCTCCTTGCCAATTACCTTTTCTGCATCTTTGGGATATTTTCATCATTATTTTATGGTCTTTCCATATGTAATGGCTATGCATGAAGAGGACACAGCAGTAAATGGTTTAATTTGGCTTTCTGCTGTCTACAGGCATGAGCCAGACCTTCACACTCCCTGGAATCCACTGATAGCTGGTCCTTACGGAGGCTGATATTTCATCTTTTGGGCAGGAAATTGAAGGATACAGTACTAAACACTTCCATGTGTGATTGCTCGTACAAGTAAGAGTGTATTAACTAGACCTTTGGATGACTTTTGACTTTGACTTTAAAGTTTAATTTCAACTACTGACTTCCATGGAAGAATTGGAAACGGGACTTGCCCCAGTGTTTTGCACATCTTTAAGGTCTGAACTCAACAAAGCACATTAACATGAGGTTAACCTTAAACCTGTCCAGAGGATCAGCTTGGGGTAAAGTAACTTCTAACAGCTCCAATGACTGCAATAGGTATATGCAAATTATGATCACAAGCTATTCAAGCGACTTAGCAAAAGTTCATTCGAAAGGCTCAGGTTTTGTGGCCCGTCTCTTCAAAGACTCTGTCTGTGTCAGTAATTTAAATAATACCAACTACTAAATGGTACTACTCTAGTGTAAGTACTAGATTGCCTACACTACTGAACTGCGAGAAAGATCTCTGACATGGTATTGGGCTAGGCCAAGTACTACTCTCCCAGGCACAGTTTAAGAGTAGCATGAGTCAGGGATGATTTCCAGCAGGCCATTTGGATACCTACGCTCTGCTTTGTAGGTGAACACAATTTAATAGTATGGGCAAAAGCTTATTCTTGCCATTTGGGTTCAGTTCCTGAGAATGGTCTGGCCATCCTCAGTTTACAGTATAGGTATAGTTAGGTGGCTAGACACCTCTGAAATATTGAGCTATGTGTAAGTGCCTACTGTCAAGCACATATTTCTGTATTTTGCTGGTGAAGGTCTAAATTTTACCAATTATGTTATCTGCCTCTTTCCCCAGTTGCATGACTATAGCATCACTGAGTTAGTGAAAATCCAAGCTGCTATGAAGCTGTAGACCACGGGTCTTTCAGAGCCACAGGAAACAGGAAAAAAAGAGAGAGAGAGAGAGAGATCTTGGTAAAAAGGAATTGAGAAAACAGAGGTGAAGCACAGAAAGGGAACTGAGAAGCAGTGAGTCCAAGGTGTGATGGATCTTGTTGGAAGCCACAGAAAGGAGAAGCCAAAGAGACAGACAGACAGGAAGGCAGTCCCCCTAATTTCCTTGCAGGGCCATTTCATCTTCTTCTTTCACCACAGGCAGAGAGTTGAGAGGTCTGGACTGGACATGACCAGAGAGAGTTGGGAGACTTTCAGTAGAGCCTAGGGTACAGAATCAGGAAAGATGAGTGAGAGGAGAGGAGACCAGTCACAGAAATACTCTTGGTCGTCCCATTAGGCAAGCCATTTATGGGTAATGTGAAACTCTAACAAACCTTTTTCTTCCTACTGACATTCCCCCCAGGAACTGGTGCTTAACATAAATCAGATTCTCAGGAAATTTTAAACATGAGCTTCAAAGGAGTGACCCTGATTTGTGCCGGTGGAAAAACTAGCTCTTTTATTTAAATGACCATGCCTGCTGCCACAAATTTTCCAGGTTCAGAACAGTGCATGAAAATGGGAGGAGTTTACTGAATCTGTCCCATGGCAAAATCTTCATGATTGTGCCAAGGGAGCCATTGTGATTTATAACTAAGGGAAGACCTAGCTCTTTGCATTCATGCATATGTAAAGCAACCCCAAAGAGGAGATGTTTTTTATGTGTAGGTGTGAACACGGGATGTACCTCCAGGGATCTCTGTCAGCTCGTTGAGTGGTGGCACGGTTTCCAGTTTGTCTGCGTACGTCTTGGCTGCTTGCCGTTGAGCGTATCGTGCCTCTATTTCTTTCTTTGTCCGGGGAATCCGGCACTTGAAGATACAGCACAGGGTGATAACTGGGAAAGCAGAGAGAAAAACAAGGGCACTCAGTGTAGATCAGCAGAGCTCTGTTTAGCGCAGGCTGGCCCCATCAATTTCAGTGAAGTTTCCTCAAGTGGGAGCTGTTTACATTAGTGGAAGTAGCTGGCTGAGCGATATGGTCACACAGCTTGAAGCAACTGCGTTACCCAAAGATAAAGAAATATTGTTCTTCAGCTGAGCTGTGGTGATGGACTGGGCATGTGCTCCCCACCAAATACGATGTAAAATGTTCACTTAAAACCATACACACCACTACTGCACCTAAGTACAACGCAGTCATTAGTTTTATTTTCATGACCACCCTGTAGATTTGTGAAGTATCATCCTACTTTACAAGGTGGGGGAAAGGGTATAAAAGCGCTAAGAGCATAAATTCACTATCACTTTGGAAATGACAGCAGCAACTGAGATGTTACTATCATCCTTCAGCAGTGTGTTATCACTGTTACCAGCTGGAGGTTCCTGAAACCACATTTTAGCCATCCATTTTTGTGTCAGGTAGGCCGTGGGGTTGTGGACCTCCACCTGACAAAAGTGATGAGGAACTGGGGACGGTAGTGTTGTCAACCCCTCAAATTAGATCTAGAACAACAGCTCAGTCTATGCCTTAATTGACTTTCATCCAAATCCATTTTGGGCATGCCAAGAATTGAATCCAGAGCTCCTAAATCCCAACTTCATGTTCTCACTGTTCCATCATGCTTCTTTCCAAGCTCTATGCTTCTTTTCACGACTTAAGGATGCAGCTCATGCCTTTACACCTAGTAAAATATATTTTCCCTTCATGTTTAAACCCATACATTTCTTCAGAATTTCCATCTGTAAATCTAATCATGATTTAGACAATTCATCATAATGAATTAGCTATTGATTGGTTGCTTAGATTATATGAATTCACAGGCTTGATCAGATCACTGGTTCATCCACCTACCACCACCGACAACAACAAAGCTGCAGCTTCAGGGAAAAGGGCAATGAAGCTGTGAAATGGATAATCATAAAATTAGCTGGTCCATAGGTTACTAACACATGTCAGGAAGCATGAGATCTCATAATTTTTATGAACTTTTGAGTTGCTTTTTCCTCCTTCAATCCTTTTTCTCTTGCATCCTTAAAAAATTTAGGGGATTCTTCTAAATAAAAGCATAGCTTTCAAATCTAGTTAAGTTCTTAGCCTCATTTATATACCTTGTGGAAATGGGTTCTGCATGAAGATATGTCATATGACCAGTTTTCCATGTTCTGTCTTTTATTTTAACTGGCGGTCCCCCACCCTGTATCAACGCTATGAGAAAGGAGCATGTGTCCAATTTTCTCTACACCTCATCAGTTGAGTCAGCTCCCCTGGCTTTATATCACCATGAGTGACGTATCAGACCTTTGAGACTAATTCAAGGAAAAGAGAGAAATAATCTGTACATTTGTTTCCAAGAGTGAGCATTTCTCATTAACTAGGAGTAAAAGCACTTTTGCAGAGGACCTGCACAACACCGGCACCTAGATCTTTTGGTGGTGTAAATATTCTTCCCTAAACCAGTTTGTTTTTTATCCATCCAGCCTCTCCTAAGAAAAGGGGGATCGTGTTAGCCAGGAGCAAGCTCTGCATGACCCCTTCATACCCTGCCTCCCCAAAGAAAAGGAAAGTAGAACTTTTCTTAGTGTTTTAATCAAAATTGGTGTAGTGTTACCAAACAAAACGTAGCAGCTCCTCTATCCCTTTGCTGAGTTTTGCTGCCAAAATATATTTCTCTCCTTAAGCAGTTTGCTGCAGAGGTGTGGTAGTGGAATCACACACAAGGCAGCCTAAAAGTCACAACAGGACGAGACACTTGAAGCTGAAGTGAATTGCCTAAAACAGGATGAAATTGTAACAACTTGTAATTGGGGAAGCAATCAAGATGCTTTTATCCTTGCTGTTCTACGAGGATCAGCAACAAGCTGGGGGTAATGGAGCTTTTACTTGTCTCGCTAAAGGAAAGTGAAATGTCCATATGGCACTACTGGCAGCACAATATTGGCAGCTGGTAGGTGGGTAATGTGCCACATCTGGAAAGCGCATGGCTGGCTCTGCCCTGCTGTTCGGTGCAGCAGTATTTCACTGTGCACCTGCCCACAAAACCTGCTACATCGCAGACAGATAGCAGAGACCTCTTCAGCCTGGGAGGAAAAAATAATAATAAAAAAAATCCAGCAGCTGGACTTGGAATCAAGCTAAGGTCAGAATAGAAATAAGTATACATTTTTAATGGAGAAAATAAGCAGAGAAATGACTTATCTGGGGAATGAGGTACGTGTTTTATCTCTAACCACTTTTAAATCAAGTTCTATTGTTTTTTCTAAAAGCACTCTGGAACTCAGCTAAGCAGGGAAATCCTCTGCTTATATGGGAGAAAAAATCAGGAAAATTAGCACCACCTTTCCTGTGGATTGATAAATGATGAAACTGTCAGCTTTCAAGCAAAACGGGGTTAATCAATGTCCTTGAAAGTCAAGGAGAAGATGCCCTCTAATATCACAGTAGTTGGCTTAGCCCTGGGGGAGGGAGCAGGGGCTGTTGTATCTCTTGCACCTATATTTCTTTTCTACTACTAAAGACAAAAATGGTAGTTGCTACATGAACTCATAAGCTGGGCTCTCTGTTTAACTTTTGAATAGAGATGAAGTGGTGCACTGCGGTACTGGGGACTTATGTTGTCTTTGGATGTGAAATGATTCATAATCAGCCCCTGGAGCAAGAGGATTATGTGAAAATAATAGAGTACCATTCCTATTTCCAACCCTACTGCAAGCTATGTTTAGTGCATAGCTTGATCCACGAAGAGAGCTAAGTATTAGACCAAGTGCTATTACCTTGTAAAAGAATAGGCAAGTGAATGAGATTTTGGTGCAGGAGCTTTAGGCCACTGAAACCGGTGAAAGGAACGATCATATCATTGCTAGTGGGGAGCTGCTGGCTGCTGGATTCCTTTGCTTTTCAGACCATTTCATATGCAGGAGACAGTGTGGGTGGAATTCATCTGCACGGCTTTCTGTGTTGAATAGTTAGAGATTAGAGTCTCAGCCATTCTCTCCCAGCTCCCTTTACCACTGACAGAGAGAATGAGGCATCTCTACAGGGTGATTAATCTCATTTTAAGACAGACATTTAAGATAGGTCAGATAAATCATTCGCTGCAGCTGCGTTTCTTCCCATTAGCTACAAAGAGTGCCTAAAATGACCAGCCTGACACATGTGGGAGAGCCATGATCCCCTGCAGCAAGAGCCAGAGGCTGGACAATGTATTGTGGGGCTGCCCAAATGTCCCTAGATATCTATATTTAGGCATGCAGATTGTTCCCTTAGTTAGAACAGGTGAATCTCCTCTATTGGAAGTTGAGAATGAAATGTTTGTTGCCTGTTAGAAGATGTTTGGATCTGTCCTGCCAGCATTTATGTTGTGCCCTGCTTCAGAGCACTGAGATGTTATGTTTGCTCTACTGATAATTTATCCATCAAGCGAACCAGAGAGCAAAGCAAGGTAACCCATGTTGCTTCCTAGGCCTTTGTTAATGCCAGCCTTAACATTACCTTCCACTGGAAGAGTAGAGCTTTTTCCATTTTGAAGACAACCTGGGAAATTTAAAGTATTTGTTAAGGGCCCTGAGCACATCTTCACCATCACCACCCTTACAGGGGTTTGGCTACCTGGGCTCAGGGCCACATTAGAGATGACGTAGCTGGTGGCCTTCAAAGAGTTAGAAGAAGCTTCAGCGGAGGCTCCCCGCTCCATCACTTGGGAACGACTTTAAGCTGGTGCTATCGTGTTTGGTGCCCACCTGAGCCACACTGCAGTGGTGTTGCAGCTGTGCCCGTGCCTGGCCCCATATCTGGTTGTTGCACACCCTGACGCATGGACGTGACTTCACGGCTGGGCCTGCCTCGTCACTATGGACTTGCCTGGCAATCCCTGGGATGCATTTGACCCCAGTTTCTGTCTCTACACCTGAGCCTGACCCTGACTTGCCAACCTGATTACCTGGCTTTACCTCAGACCTGCCTCATCACCGTGGACTTGTCTGGTGATCTTGGCTGAACCTGGCTACAGTCACTGGAACTGTTCTGTCTGCTTTTGCCCTTGTTGAGGACACGGCCTCTGCCATCCTTGCCACCATGCTCGGGTCCCGGCTCCCCTTCCCWTAGGGAGCAGCCTGCCCTTGCTGCCCCCTGACAGGGTTAATGCAATGCATTTCCTTCCCTGGAGAAACGATGCTGCCATTTTTCAGGGATGCAGACTACGGATCCAAAGGTCCGCACTTAGCCTTCATGTGAGGATTGTTATTTAAAAATATCCATTCCCATATAAGAACAGATCTAGAATTGGACCATACTGTCTTCTCTGAGAGTTAAACATCAAATCAACCCCCTTCCACAAGTTTAGGACACTACCAGTTATCAGCTGAGCCATGTTAACTGATGGGCCCATGTTCTCAGGCTAGCAGAATTATGAAATAAAACCAGACAGTTAAAACATTCATGGGGGTTATATATACAATGAAAGTAGTTTAAACCAAAAGTTTTTGTTTGAGGTACAATCGTGTACAGGAATATTAACTACAACTCAGTCAAGTGGTGACGAACTGATCATTTTTGATTCTGGGTCCATAGGATGAAGTATTTGTGGGACCAGTTTGCTTGGATGTTACTTTAGAATTAGCTGTTATGCCTCTCTTCTGGCAGAGAGATGACCTGACTTCAAGTCTTGAATATTTATTTTATATTAAATATTCACCAGATCTCTTATTCCCTGGTGAGTGCTTTAATCTTGCTGTTATCAAACAATATTTAGTCTCATTCTCTCATGCTGTGGCTCTCCTTTTCCTTTCCAGTATTTCAACTTTCGTTTTGATCATTGAGAAGGCTTCTAAAATGCAGCCTAAACTATTACCTTAATGCTTGTCTGACACTGCAGGGAGCTTAAAGCAATCTCCCTAAGATGCATCACTGCCCCATTAGCACCATGGAAGAGCCATAAAGATAAGCAATATCGAGAACTGAAATGGTGACATTATTCTTGGTTTCTCTGCTCATCAAACTACATAAGGCAGAAGAAGAAACTTCCTGGGCTAGAAAATGTAGTGGGATTATTTGCATTTCTCTCCTTTTTTCTCACCTCCTCTGTATTAAGAATATATGGCCTTGTGATACTGTGATAACAAGCATCTTCCATTAAATGCACAACTAAAATCTAAGTCTTGTCTTTTTTATTAACATGCTGTGGATTGTTTTGCTGTTTAGCTTCTCAAAATCACTTTCTCACCTTTTTTCCTTTTCAATTCCCTGACTTACAAGGTTGAGCTCAGCCATCTATTCTGAAGGAACATTTATATTTTAAATTAAAAGTCAGGCCTGATGCTACACATGGTGTTCTCTTTCCACACTGAAGAGTCAAAGTTACAAGATGGCAAATCATTTTTCATTGCTTCTGCCAGGCCGATCATTTGAAATGTAATTTTTCAACTAGGAAACAAATAATTTGTGAACCTTTATGAAATGGGATTTTGAAAGCAGTCAACTTTTTGCCATCTATGGTGACAAAAGAAATATTATAATTGATACGTTTATCTTCCTTCAGCAAATACTAAAAAATTCTGACTTGAGAAATAATAAGGAACTTGGAGACTTGTTCCTTTCTGGATTTTTAACATGTTTTTGTTATTTTTATATCTTCCTAATATCCATATGCAATATTGCAAATGGTTGAGGACCTGAGAAATGGCACCATAAAAACTGTAATTTGAAAACATCACCTGAAGTACAGGCTTGGAACAAAAGTTAAATACATAATTGCCACCAAAACCAATTAGATGCCTATGACTAAATAAGGACTGTATGTATGTATACTCTAGCTAGCTTAAACTAAAATATTTTGTTTTTTAATTGGGGAGAGCTAAGAGCATACACATAAGACTGTGAGTAGCTATACTGGCTTAAACCAAATATACATGTGGCCAAGTTACCCTGTTCATGGTCTCTATTCTCTTCTCACTAAAGCCAATTTAGCTCATCAGCTGTAACACAGTTGCTTCTGATTTAACTGGAGAGTAAATTTAAAAAGCAGAAGGACTTGGCTCTCTTAGGAGCTGGGAAAGATATAAATGAAACATCTTCTCCAGGGTCTGTTTGGTCTAATTCAGCAGTGCTATGATTGAGAACTGAACAGTTCCATAAACTGAATGGAAATTGGTTGCAATACACAGTAGGTTTGCTTCCTTTGAAGCTGAAAAAAACCACAGTCTGGCAATGAAGCATTTAATTAACATTTAGCAAAGTAGCCTGTGCTCCTCTGAGTTAATTAGGCAGCCATTCCATTGTTAATAATGCAAGCAATTAATGCAGATGTATTCAATGGCAAGTTAACTGCAGCACTTGTGTGTAAATGCTCTTTGAGAAGCCTGGAGAGCTTCTTGCTGTATGAGTAGGAAGTTGTTTTTAAGGAATGGGTTAGCGTATTTTAGGCAGTCCAAACAACTCACAGTGGTGTTAACAATAGATTAGTCATGATAGCGCAAAGTTCAATAAGAACTATTAAAGTCTTAAATAAAACTAGTCAGTGCTTGGGTGGCTGCTTGTCGGACTGGTCCATCCTGAGCGCTCAGCTGCTGTGACCGTGCTGCTACGAGTGCCTGAACCATCCCACTTAAAGATGCCACAGCAGCTACCAAAGCTCCTGCTGAGCTCCATGTGTCTCGGAGAGGGTCCCTGAACCCATGGTCCAGTAGAGTGAGGCTTTCCCTCTAAAGGGTATGCAATGCTTCGACGTGGTGACCCAGTTTGGGGTTCAGATGACAGAAAGGGAGACTCAGGAACTGCTTTCTTCTAGAAAAGAGAGTGAGGCACAGATGGTGAAAACATCAGTTTTTTAAAATCCAGGTAGGAGATGGATTAGATGCCCTCTCAAGATCTTCTTCAGCCCTGTGTCTTTTTCCACTCTGTTACATACAGCTCTTTCAAGGAAAATCTACTGCTTTGATTAGGTACTAATTTCCCAGCAAGCAAAACTAGAAGCCAAAGAACAAGGACTTTTACATTGCAGTTACAATATGACTTCAAGCAAAACATGTTTTTAAACATGTGCACCTTTGCAAAACGCCCTGAGGATATTCTGAAAGGACTGCTGCAAGGGGCCAAGGCTGCTCTAATATTTGCTCAGCCGTCAAGCTTAACTACACCGCTACATGTGATATTTTCCTGGTGTCTGGAAATGAATGCTTGTCTGCACCATTAGATCACATCATCTGACCTCCTTGCACATCACAAGTTACTATGTTTAATTAGGGCCTCAGTGAAATAACTTGTGTTGGATTGAATCCTGCATTACTCTGGGGAAAGGTGGAGAATGTGGCAGTGCTAAATCACTCTCCCTGCCACATTTATTTCTCAAATTCTCATTTGAATTGACCTGATTTTGATTTCCAGACTCTGCTTTTATATCTACCCATTAGCCTGAAGAGACCTTTAGTATTTTTTTTTTCCTTCTAAAGTCCTTCAACGCTGCAATCAAGTGGCCTTTTGATCTTCTTTCTGACAAGCTAAACAGACTGCGTTCAGGGAGAGGCCTGCTGGAAGACCTTCAGTGCCTCCAGGCATTGAATAGAGGTGAAGGTTTTTTTGACTTTTTTTTCTACAAGCCCTGAATTTTTCAGCATTTGTTTTAATACATAGGCACAAGCATCTCACCAGGACAGCAGACAGAGGTGAAAAGACCTTCCTCTGTCTCACCTACCCTGGTAATACATCCAAATAGCTCTTTGTTGCAGCATCACCCTGAATGGGTTTGTTTAACTGTTTGTCCACTGTGCTCTGAAGATATTTTTCAGGCACTGAAAGTCCATTTATTCTGTATTCCTTGCTTCCACCTGTATTCACTGTATTCTTGTTTCAGTAGACTCAGCTAACTCTCCCCGTCTGGCTCCTTCCAACCCTCTTCCCACCCTCCTGTCTACTGGCAAGGAGGAGGACAGCTTTAACAGCAGCCTTTTTGTATTTATTTTGAGCTCACTGGTGAAAATGGGTAGAAATGGGTAGTCACTGGGGGCTCCCTGTCCCATCTGTGTAGATCCAGTCAGGGTAGTCAGTGTGCTTGAGGGCACAGTTCATCTCATCCTAAAGTAAACATCTAAAACAGATTAATTTTCCCAATTTTTCTTTCCACTGGTCGCTAGAGATGTCTAACCCGAAGGTGTCTTAGATGGTTGAGAGGAATCCTGGTGACAACGTCAACATTAGACACTGTTGCTGGTGATCTGAGCTATTAATTAACAAAAGCCCTTAATTAACAAAGCTGCTGATATCTTAAACTTTCTGTCTCTTTCTTGGGGGTCCTTTACACCCGGCAGAGTAACTTCAGAAGTTAAGTGGAGAGCTCTCTCTAACCTTCTTGCAGGGATGGCATTTACCATCCCAGGGTGTAAGAGATGTGGGACTGAATCTTCTCCATTGTGTCCATGCAAGGAGAGGATCTGTCACAAATAGGAGCCAATACTGCAACCGTGTGAGGCAGGATCTAAGAATGATTCTTTTGTCTAACAAGGAAAGATGCCTGTTGTCAGGCATTTATTCAAAACATAGTCAACAAGCCGAGCCTGTCTTTTCTGTCAAACTAGAGCTAGGAACAAAACCCAGGATCCCTACACCTGCAGCTCACCTAGTGACTTGGGTAGATTAGAACCAGACTGGGATCCAATCTCTGCAGTTCAGACCTGTCTCCTCACTCTCACACACATGCACAAACTTTGTGTAGTCCTACATTTACACGCAGATCCTAACTCATAATTAATTGCAAAGAATATATGTCTGCTACCTACATTAATTTTCATCAGCTGAGGAGCAGGTTATTGGATGTTATTTACCCCGTCTCAAGAATTAGCAAAATCCTTACGTTCTTTAGGTTTATGTTAATTGGATTTTGCATGAGATAGTGGCTTTTTACTGATTCTCCACACCAGATAGAGATAATGCCCAGGTGAGTCCAAGCATGAAATTGCACATGAAAGGCGAATGAGACTAAAATTTATGAGGGTCTATTGAAATGATAACAAGTGCAATAGTAAATCAGAACTTGAACAGTTAATCAAGTGGTGAATGGAGTTTGTCCAGGAAGGCTGCAAATCTGACTTCACTTTCAGATCCATGAAGCCATTCCCTGCAAGACATTCATTGTCCCATGCAGCTCTCAAGCCTGTACACATGCACCTCATGCACTGCAATACGGTAAGGCAACCTTTCCTCACAACCCCCATCTGTGACTCCACAGTCTGCATGTGCACAAATCTGGATCCCTATTGCCTTGGGCACATATGGTCACTGAGCAAGAGGGAGGATGAGGCAACAGGCCAGGCTTCCAGCTGGTGGGGAAACCCACACGAAGGAGCTGTGCTGAAGACATCTGCCCCTGCTATAGTCCAATATACCTGTCCTTCCCCTTGCAGGCTCCAGACACAGCCCTCTCCATGTAACTGGAAAGCTGCCACATTCAAGAGAAGACACTGCTGGCCAGCGGCGTCTCCAATTCTTTTTAGCTGTTGGAGGTCACAGCAGCAAATTTTGTAGTTGACCTGAGTGTGTTTACATGTGGGTGGGTGTGTTGATGTGCATAACAGTGGAAGCTACAGATAACATTATTGTATAAAACGAGAACAGCATAGGCTATTTATTATCAAGATAATAAGACAAGACTATTTAGTTGTTACTCATCAGAATACAAAAAAATGGCCATTGCTTTGTAAAGGACCTTGTCACTTTCTCCTAAACATCCCTTTTTGTTCTCAGCTTGAGGTGCATATGCTGGTGGCTACAAGTTTGGGAACTTGGGCTATTATCCAGGCATGCAAATGCACAACAACTCTGAAAGACATTCAAACATTAATAGAAAAGGCCCTAAGAAAACTTATTGCATTTGGTAACAAGATTTTGTGTGGCACCTTGGTCTCAGGACAAAATGGGGCTTAAGCTGTTTTCCCCATGATAAGAACCACCCCTTGTCTCATGACTTATCCATTTGGACAAGGGACAGTACCTCCTCCCCTTGTGTTCATATCTGCATGTACTATTCTGTGCACCCTGATGAGTGTTTCTCATATGCTAGGCAAGATGTCATCTTCTTTGCTGCTGGTGATGCAGCATTTGAAGATATATAACCAAAGCCTCTGTCAGAATCAGCATGTGAAGCACCCCTGAGCCAGTCTCCATCACCTGCATTTCACTGGAAATTCTGCACATTAGTGGAAACATCTGTCTAGTTTTGCCATCCAAAAAGTAATGGTTATTTAATGATGTAAGTCTTCTGCTTGGTATTTGCACTTCAACACCAGCATCAAGAAGGTAAACAAAACCTCTAACACTTCAGATTAAACAAGTTGAATGCAATTAACAGAATGCAGTTCAACAGCTTTGCTGATGCCTGTTAAATAATACTTGTTTCCTAGGAACCTGTTTGTTCAATGTGAGCCTCACCTGTGCCCTCACACTATTTTATACTCCTCTTGAACCAGGTTCATGGGAAGGACTCAGTTTACACGGGGAAACATGCAAAAGTCTTGCTTCTGTCAGTCCTAAGCATTGCTCCTCAGGGCAGACCTGGTTCTTCAAGCTTTCGTGCCTCAGGCTATGTATCAGAAAAGAATCACTGCTGCTCTTGGTTGGGGCTCCGTGTTACCATTTGACTGGCATGGGTGAGAATGGGAAAGTGTCTCTAGTAAGTCTTGCAGAAGGACACAAATGCAGTAAAAAAGAGATCGGAACTGGGCCTCCTACTTTTGCAATAAGCTTCTGCTTTAGCTCACTGTCCTGTCACTGCTCGTCCAGGTAAGCCCTAGTCCCCGGTAGCACTAAGCCTGCTGAAGACTACATGCCCTTGTGAGCAAACCTATTTCCATGGTCCCAGAGCTGTTCTGATGACAGTGATGCCACTAAAACACCAACCCTGAATAATACTGATGAATTAAAGGTCCCTCACCCATGGAGATAAGGTGATCTAGTGCACACCCTAAACTTAGAAAGCTCAGCGGTTCTTTGGCATGATAATCAGGTACCTTTCACAGCCAGCTCAGACTTCAGCTTGAGCAGAGCACAAAGCATGAATCCACACTTGGAGAGCTGCAATGGTATGTGATAACAGCTCTGCTGCCACCCCACCCCTCAGAGAAGGTTCCTGCCAGAAGTCCCTTAGACCATCCTAACTTCTCCCTCACACTGTCTCTTCAACTGTGTAAGGATTCAAAGCCAGATGATAAGAGGTCTCTCCCTGCCCATGGTACCTGAAATACAGCTGGTTGAAGGTCTACATCTGGCTGGCACAATACAGGTGAAGGTGGACTTTGGGAAGGAGCTGAAGGGCACTACTTCCTATTCGTAGCACTGTCCCTGCTTCCAGGTTCCTCTTCATGCCCTCTCCCTTCTACTTATGCCTTTCACTCCAAAGGGATGTACCAGCATGGAAATTGAGGCCTTTTGCCCTGTGTCCTGACCTATTTGTTGGACCATTCCTGCAGAAACCAGTGCTCAAAGAGGTGCTCCCAGATTTGGGAGGCATGTGCAGCGCTGCCTACTTCTCTCCCTGGTGTGCTGCTGCCAACCCCAGACCTGGGAGTGATGGGAACATGGAAACCAGCAGGCTTCGGACCTTGAAACCAAAGTAAAACCCAGTAAGGAAAATAAACAGCCCACAGGCCTGCTTAAAAATGTTGATGGTGGTTGTGATAGCTCTGGGGAAGGAAAGAGGGAGTCAGTAGAGAGCACACTAGTCAAGTCTTGGTCCCAGGTGCTGGCTCTCCCAAAGACTGATCTGGGCCACCCTCTCCTCCATCACAGCACTGTAGTTTTCAAAGGATAATTGCTTTTGTGCAAAACTCTTGAGCTCTGTGGATGAAAGAGGCTATGCAAGATTCAGGGACTCTGTCCCATCCCCTCAGAGCGACACTGTTGGGCCTCAGTCTCTCATTCAGAGGTTCTACAAAAAAAAAAAAAAAAAAAAGCAGGCGCAGCAAGAAGATAGCAGTTCTCCTGAGCAAATCAAATCCTCCTGACAGCTAATCTCATCTCGGGTGTCCCGCTGTTGTCTTATCGCAACCTTTCCTAGGAAGAGAGCCAGATGCCACAGCTGTCACTGCTAGATGCTCCTGCATCCTGGGGGTCTCTTGTCTTATCAGCCGGTACTCAAATAAGCAATCCAGTGTGGCTGAATTACGCTAGATGCTGAGAGGCAGCCTGACAAGGATTTAAAGGCACACTGTCATGACGCTTGCCAGGCATTAGGCCTGTCTTGCTCTACCTGATTAAAATGTCTAAAAGGAAAAGTTTCCTTTAACCAAGGGCAAATGACTGTGTAAAAATCTTGTGGGCAGAAGAGCAGCAGTGACTTGACTTGCTCTGTGCAGCACCTGAAAAAAATTGCTTTTCTTCCTTCCTTTCATTCCAAGTTTTCCATTTAGAGGGTCTTCTTGCTTTGAAAATGAGCTCTAATGTGGCCTTCTCTGACTGGAGCAAAAAACTTAGCATTCCTGATTTTTTCAGTAGATGAATAAGAATCATGTCATGATCGAGCAGCATGTCCATGACAGTTATACCTCCAGCACCACCTGAATGCTCTGTGTGTGTTCTGTGAAACCACATTTCCTCCAATGGGCTGCCACATGCCTGAAGTTTTATTTGTGGCATGACTTTTATCCTGTCACAGATCAGAAGCAAAGGAAAAAGATGGAGAGGGATGGGTTGTTGGACAGAAGGAGGCTGGAAGATGCCTTCGTATGGCATCTGAGAAAGCTGGCCATCAGCTGCTCCAGGAGGAGCAGCAAAACTTTCTACTAACAGGTGTGCAAACATTTCAGCTCTTCTTCTGGTCTCTGGTGGTGAAGAGTCATGAAGCATCCTGTTTGGCTTGTAAACTGCCCAAAAACCTTGTTGTGGATCAGAAGACCTCCACAGAGACTTGTCATTCATTTCAGTGACATGTATTAACAACATAAGTCTTTATGTGTTCTTTTTCTTTTTTCCCCCCTCTTCATTAAATAAGGAAATGTAACAGGGTTTGGAATTTGACCATTTCCCCACCATTTGTTATGTGATGATGCCATCTTGTGGAAGTTGCTAAGAGCAGTTTGAAACTACACCTAAATCACGTCTACGTTTGCAAGTCCTGCGGTGCAGCAGGAGTGGGTTTGTGAGGTGAAAGCACAGGGGACCTGCCATCCTTGCTTGGTGCACTTCACTGGAGTAACTCTAACCCGGTCCTGCTGGTGTGGGTGCTGTTAGCAATTATAACAATGCCAACTGGTGCATAGTGGGACCACGTCTTTCTGGAGCATATCTTCTACTTCCATTTCATCCAAAAGGAATACAGTTTGAGTGTCCCACGTCCACTCTGATGAGAATCAGTGTGAGGTAGGAAGGGACATTCGCTTCAAATCCATACTCCTCATCTGAATTCAAATGACAAAGCAGACACACCTTGAAGGCCTTAAAGCCCTGATAAGGAGCTGAGCTTGTAAGCCAATGGGATCAGGCCTAGGCCCTGGGAAGGATGCCTCTGGTTGTGCCAGCTCCTGCTTTGGCTGGGAGGGTGATGGTGCTCCTGGAACCAGAGAGAGGAACCACACAAAAGCTCTTCTCCAGCTGCGGTCACCTTGGAAAAGCTAAGTGTTATCCTGTGTTCTAGGCTGATATCAAGACAACTTCCAAGACCCTGCTCACACGGAAAACCTGTGTCTGCTGCTGGGAGGTGAAACTTTGCTGGGAAAACCTGGGGAACCACCAGTGCTTTGGGGAATGCAAAGGAGAGGAGGAGGGAGATGTGGCTGGAGCAAAAGGCGAGAAATGGGTGAGAACTGACTGCAAAATCCAGTTAAACACATGTTGTTAGGTTCAAGCCTATCACATTTTGACTTGGATGGCTGATGTGGTTATTTTGGGGTAATAATTGTTTCCTTGTATAATATGTTGTTTTCATAAAGCTGGTTGACTATATAGCTCAAGCTGGTACAGGTGCTTTCAAATTCACTCTGTCCTTTGAAGGAAACAGTTTCTTCAAACAAAAAGACTGTATCAGAGAAGCAGAGCCTTAAACTGGCTCTTTTCCCTGTTGTGACATACTGAATCTATCTATCTCTCTGATGAGAGCTGAGACTTAGCAAGCTGAAAACCTGCAGTTTCCTAGAAAATACCACTCCTGGTAATATATAACCTAAACCATCCAAGTGTGTCAGTGGGAATTTGAACCTTAAAGCAGATGGTACTTTATAGTTGAATGGCACATATCCCATTTGTTAGTCTGGCTAAATTCAGATCCTCAAAATAATATAGCTTCTCACTATTTGCCATTTTCATTGTTTCAAGTACCTGGGCTGTAACTTTCTTTTTATGCTTTCTGTAGTAAGTTTTGTTACTGGGATGTCATCAGAATGATGAACAGTCATGAATGTTTGCTTCTTGCTATTGAGATTTTTTTAGGTAACTGAAGAAAATTTAGCTTCTTTCCTTCAAATGGAACATCTTGGTGTGAAATCTGATGTGTTAGTTTGCCAGCACGGGAGATTTTTCTTGCTTGCATTAATCCTAAACAAGTTGGTAATGCCAAAGCCATTTTCTAACCAAAAAACAAGATAATCAGACTTACTGGGGGTGGGGGAGGGGAACTGTTTACAGTATGATGCCTCCAAACCAAAGACAACCAACCAAATAAACCCCTTCACAAGACTACTTGTATTTTAAATGTGCCAGTGTTAATTTTGATCTCTGCTCCCTGCATTCTAGGGAGTCCATAGGGTTAAATATTTGGCTGTGTTTACTTTACAGAGTTTTTTGCAATTGTTTGCAAAGGGTGTTGTGGCATGTGACGAATTAACATATGCCTCACTGATTGAGAACAGTTAAAAACCCCTAAGAGCACTTATTCTGGAGGCTTTGTTGGATGTAGGGTGTGTTATCTGCCCAGAAAGGGCAATGAGGAGGGAAAAAAAAAAAAACAGAGGAAAAGGCTTGTATTTGCTTTGAAAAGGTGAATGTTTCTGATTTAAAAAGAGCATGGGAACATAACAGGAAAGATATTGGGGACGGACTGATAGAGATTATTTACAGCAGCCAAAGTGGAGACTCTGGTAACAACAGGTGGCTTTTTTCACCCATATCAGCAGAGAAAACAACACAGCCTGTTAAGTTCTTTGAGTAAACTAGGGCTACATCTAGATACTGCATCAGCTGCAGTTTTAGCAGTAAATTTAAAAAGCAGCAAGGAACCTTAGAAATCAGTTGTCGACACTAGGGTGTTGTGGAGTGTGTCCAGCAAACTCATGCTCTCCCAAACAACAACTGCCCGTAGGTCAGCATTGGCATGGCCCGGGATCATTTTCCACCAGCGGTTTGCATGTAACCACCCTGTTTTGGAGAGTAAGAGGGTTTAAAGATTATGGACGTGGCTATTTCATGCCTGCCGGACTCCACACCAGGAAATGTCCTGCACAACTTTAACTTTCTAGTATGGAAGGAGCCATTTTTCTCAGGGGGAAGCCTATCCTATTTTTTTCTCCTGACTTTCAGCAGGAAACATGCTTAAAAATGAACAGGGGGAACGACTATTAATAGACAAAGTTCACTGCTCAAAGCAAAGAAAGAAGAGCAAGTGAGAATGCACGCAAAAGAGAAGGACAGAGTGAAGGAGAAGACATGGGAAAAAGAGCTGTTCATGAGGGTGTCTCTAAGAAAGGTGGAAAAATATAAGAGAGCAGGAAAGCTGGCAGGGGATGATATTACTCTGTACTTGTTGAAAGGAAGTCTGGGGACCAGAATGAGAGACCATTAGAGCCTCAGCAGGAGTCTTTCCTGAGCAGAGAAGTCAAGAAGTAATCATGGGAAAATGAGAATAAGGATGTGTAACAAAGGATGAGGGAAAAAGGAATAGCCGGAGCAGAGCAGTAAAAACTGGGAGGGCTCAGGTATGAGTGGAATTACAGTTAGCCAAACTGGCCAAGGCAACAGGAAAGAAGAGACCCGTTACTTAATGATGAACAAGAGCAGAAAAAGTGATGCAGAAAACTAAGGCACTCAAGGCCTTCTTTCCTTTAGTCATCTTAAAATGGTTTGTTGTTCTGTGTATGAAATTAATTTTAACAAGCAATTAGGACTACAAGCCAGAATCAGAAGAAGGTTAAAAAATGTCTAGGAGATTCAGGTGTGTCTAAAGCCATAAGGCAGGATGAAAGCCTTCCTAGAATGGGTAAGGATTTGTGGCAATCTCTGAGCTGATAGTAATTGCCTTCAAGGTCTGGAGACAAGCTCTGTGTCTGTGCAACAGGAAAAAGAGAACAATCAAGGGAGTTACTGGCAAGTCAGTGTAACATCATTTCCTGGAAAGATGCTGGAAGCAATGTATTTATTAAACACTTTGCAGATGCCTAGAGAGTAACACGAAGATGGGAAGCGGGAAACAGCTTATCAAGTGCAGCTTGTATCAAATGGATCTAGTTTCTTAGTATGACAGTATAACTGGCTCAAGGAGAAAGCAGGAAATCTCATCTTCCTTGTAAGGTCTCTTCTCATAAGGTCTTGACAGTGTCCTGTGTGACATTCCCAAAAGCAAGCCAGTGAAAGTAGTGTGCATTGAGTAGTGCAGCTGGATTAAATACTGTTCCCAGAGTGACCTGCAAGGGGGTGAAGCTGGATGAAGACTTTGTGGTGGGGAATCAGTCATACCCAGACAGATCCTCAAAGCCTGCTGGGGGAGTGCCTGATCCTATCCCACTGTAGTCACCAGGTCTGAGCCAGTGGTTTCCTAATGCCTGGATCCAAAAAAGAGATTTAGGTCATGAAACACCTAGAACAGAGGCGAGGTGCCTAAATGCCAGATCTGGTCCAGGCTGCAGACCTCTTGAGGTTTCTTTGCTTTGGCATGTGGGACAACCCCACAAGAGATCACACATAACCTACAGGGCTGTGTGAGAGGGTGGGACTCCTGCCAAATTGTGTGACAGGGCAGGACCATGGCTGTCATGTGCATCTTGGGCTGCATGTGGTACTGCATCTGGCAAAGCAATCCCAGGTGCAGCACAGCCATACAGCCTCTCCTCTGCTCTGAGATGCCACCAGCTGGGACCCACTGATTCATGCATTACCAGACGAAGCCATGGTGGCCAACTTACAGGTCCTTCAAAGATCCCATCCTGCCTGCAGCAACCCCTCATGTGTAGCCCTGTGACTCCAGAGACCAAAGAGCCCCAGCCATGGCCATGTGGTCTGTAGTCCTCCTTGGGTCAGGAACAGGTCCTACTTGGGGAGGTGCTTAGTTGGTGCAAGGCAGAGAATTGTGACTTACTGACTGCCAGGACAAAGATGGCAAAGATTCCAATCACCTGCCAGAGACGCAGCCCCCAGATCACCACTGTCTCTGAAGTCACGGGGTCCGGCTTCTTTTTTGGGGGTTCTGTGGTGGCCTGGAAAAGAGGGGGAAAAAGAGAAATGTGGTTTAAGAACTGGGTCACTGTAAAGCGGCACAGTAGTACAGAAACTAGCAGCCTCAGTTCTCTGGGCCTCCAACAATTTGGAGCCTTCAGGGAACAGGGCTTTCAACAAAGAGCTTGTATTTACAGTTTTTGCTGATTTAAAGAGTGTCTGAAGTGTTGCCAGTTTTCATGATTATAAAGCAATTCTTTTTGCCTTTATTTCTTAAAATCCCAGCTTTTTCTAAAGACTCAGGCTCCTGAAGTCTTTCATATTTTGTATACATACTTCATATTTTGCAGACATATATCTAGAACTTGATTTTTAAGACTTGGCTTTGGTGTGGGGAGGGGGGTGGAGTGGGGTAATGACAGCCAGAGTAAACAGAGAGCCCAGATGGCTGGACAAGTTTGTGGTGATGAGGCAGGTCTGTGGGTCAGGGCCCACAGCCAGGCACAGGCAGAGCTGCGCTCTCTCCAAGCTAACACGGAGCCCTGGCGGCCAGACCTCTGGGAAGGAGGCAGGATGCTCCTGGGACCCTGGAAGTAACTTGCTGCATGACTGAGCCTTGGAGAAACACAGCAGAAGGACTGCTAGATCAAATAGGACAGAAGGAATTGTGTATGAGATAGCAATTGATGCTGACCCCCAAGTTGGACCATTCTTTCTTGTTCTCATCATGCGCTTATTGTAAGAGCTGCTAGCAGAAGAGGGAAGCCTGCTTTCCTGACTCTGGCCTTGGTTTTGGTGTTGAAATCTATTGGGTCTGGTTCACTTCTTGCTATGCATTCCTGTCTTGACCATAAGCCAATTTCTTTTCCTATGTCCAGACTTCAGGGGGAACCTGAGAGAGGGCTAGGACATGGCATACCCTTAGTTCTTCCTTTGCTCACCTTCTTCATCCTCACGGCGGCGCCAGTAGGCTGCAGCTACCCTGCTGCCTGCATCTCAGAAGCAGTATAGGAAGGAGCTGGGTGGTTTGCCTGCCCCACACTGGCCCCGCTGCCACTGCTATGGGAGTTGCAGTGGCAGAGAACTTGTCCTAGCAGGTGTAGTCCTGGCCAAGCCCATCTCATCAGCCCTGCAGGCAGGGCTGGCTCTGGGCCTGTGATAAGGAAAGATGTGAACCTCCAGTTGTTCTGCCCTGGAGCTTCTGCAGGCATGTGCCTTGGTGTGGGCTCATGTCCAAGCTCTCTGAATGTCTGTACTCTGAAGATGCAACAGATGTTGCCTGAACTTCCCTTTTCTAGCGAGGGAATGCTTCACAGGAGGCCAGGAGGACTTTGTAACTTGAGTAGCAAGCATTTCTGTAGTGCTGTTTCAGAGCTCCTTGGCATTAAAGATGTGAGTGGGGGTAAGATTCGATCTCTTAAATGTAGGCATCTAGTGTCATCTGAGGTGCTGTGGGGTATCCTCCAGCTGCCAGTCCAGCAGCACGTGGGTCTTGCAATGGTCCTGCCACATGTGCCAGCTGCTGTATGGATGTCAGACACTCGAAGACATCTCAAATGGCACTAGGCAGCTGACTTCACAGCAGTGGCCTCATCCCCAGGAGATATGAGACAAAGTCAGGACATCTCATATCTATACCTTGTTCTGTCTGCCTCCTGTTGGATGAGCATCCAGCACCTCAGCTTCCCCACAGATAAGAGAGGAACATTGCCGCTTCCCTACTTCTGCCTTGAGGTATTTTGAAGGAAAATGCTGTGTGGATTTGATACAGGAACAGATACTGTGGCCCAATTATAAGTTGGGGAAGGGCACTTGATTTAAATGCCTGCTATGGGGCCCTGATCCCATAACCCTTGGATAGTGAAGGGTTGATGAGTTCTTGAAGGGCAGCAGTACATACTGGCAGCAATTCCCACACACAGTATTCTGTAGCTATCAAAATGGCAAAGGAGAATTGGATAGTTACTTAAGTTACGTTTAAGCACTGGGGATCCAAGCACGTTGTCAGCGGACTCTCCCTATAAGGGAGTCTGCACGCGGAATGCAGATGTCAGATTTCATGAAATACAAGAGAAAAGGGTTCAAAAGGTGGTCGCTCTGGAATAGAGGCTCCAGTTCTGCAGCCCAGGCTCCGAGTCCTACAGCTCCAGCAGTATGAGAGATTCATGTGATTCAGGAAGGAGTATGTATCATAGGGAGATTAAACAACACAGACAGCGTTGAGGAGTCAAGATTAAAGCTTAGACCAAGGGATTCCAGCACTTCTTTTGTGTATAAATAACAGCTGTGAACAAACAGCTGTGTTTTTAGACATACAGCCCTCAGGCAACCTGCTCTCCAATGCTCTTTGCAAAGAAGTAGTTAGCTAACCCGTATGTGCTGAGAGTCCTGAGGTTACCTGAGAGCACATGAAGTGTGTAGAGACCAAGCTGTGCTGTGGTCCAAGAGAAAGGTCCTGGCTTCTCTCTTAGCTTTTTCCCTTGCAATAATAAACCACGAGCCTGCCCAATGGCAAGGTTGTGCCGTTTCATTTCTTTTTATGATGTAGCCCACAGGATCCTTTTGTAGTTTCAGCATATTCATATCATGATCTGGCAAAGAATTTAAGTAAGGGATATGACCCCAACTGCTTTTGTTTACTTAAAAATATTTTCGTTTTAACAATTAAGTGGAAATTCTTCCTGCCAGCTGAAAGCGTACATTTTCTTTCAATTTAAATTTGGCTTGGGGGCAGTCAACTTCTTTGTGTGTTCTTCTCCATTAAAAAAAAAAAAAAATCTTAAAATGAATTAATAATTAAAAGGGAATTTGAAAAAACTATGAATTCTCCAGAGTTTCCTCTCCATTCATAAACAGTAACTTTAATCTGACTTGCTTCTATGTTTTGGGTCACTAATGACAAGTCTGACAAAAGAAATGTACTCTTAAATCCTCTTCTAGAGGTCACATCAAGCCTGGTTGTCTTTCTGGATAGCATATCTTAAAGAGTTATCCGGGCTAACAAGGGGGTCTTTGAATTTAAGTTCTCTGGCTTGTATTGTATCAATGGTCAGAAGAGATGTGAGAATGTCCTGTTTGGTGCATGTCTACAAAAAGAAGGGATTTAGCTAAAGGAGTGTATTTGATGCAACATGAAAAGTGTTCTGGTTTCCAGCCCCTCAAAAAGCTCTAGAAGGGAAGCACAAGGGGTCAGTGAGAAAATGTGTGAAAAACAGGAAAGTAACCATGATAGCCTTATCTTGTGGTGTTGTCAGCTTTCTTTATGTGGCTTACTGATGATCTGGCTAGTACAGAGGAAGAGCCCTGCAACCCATAGCTGCATCTGTCTCTTCAGCCTTCAGGATTGTTTCAGTCTTAGATTGCCACCTAGCTGCCTTACAGATCACACAGTCACCTTGCAGGACATTTTGGAGGAGGCAGAAACTCATCGATAATGTAGGTGGCAGTGACCATTCTTTACACCATGGAGGTTTTAGCTCTGCCTTCATTTTATCCTGGAAGTCAGGTGTCAATGGACCATCCCTTTAAAGAAACACCTGGCCTTTGATATATAAGATAGAATCCAAAAAAATAGAGCTAGAAATGCCTCAGAGTGTCCAGCCCATCATCCTGCTCTCTGTAGGCTTTTGATATCTATAGCATTGACTTCTCTGTCCAAACTTGTCACCCCAGGTTCACTTTAGAGTCACTGAAAGGAAATAGGAACATTTATGATGCAATCTGTCTGACCTATATTAGATACTTGAGAAAAGGGGAATTGCATCCTCAGCTCTTGACTGTATTGAGTAGTTCTTCAACATCTATAGGGAGATGCTGGGGTAAATAGCTGTAGAGGTGCATACTTTCTGTTGAAGAAACCTCTCCAGAGTGACCATTTAGGTGGAAACTGGACAGGGATATGATGGCTTCCATGACAGTTAAGTGTTGGACAGTGAGGTATCGAAGTCTCATTGCGGATCCAGTTCTTAATTTTTTTTCTGTGCCTCAGTTTCCCACCTCCGAAATGGGGATAGCCACATTTTATAGCCATGTTGAGAGGATAAATGTTACAGGTAATGAAGTTTTCAGATGTTGCAACGATTGGGGGGCTACCTGAGAAATATATTGGGTCGATGCATAGTAGGAGAGATATCTCACTGTAAAATCCAGGAGGTGAGTTATGGTTCTGCAGGAAATTCATGCTTAAAGCTATTTGACCCGATACCCACAAACTAAACCTGTGGTACGGTGAGAGCAAAGGTGATCATCTGTCATGATCAGAATTCAGAGAGCTTCAACCATACTAGTCAGACAGGTTGCCTAGGCCAATGTTGTGGTGCTAGAGCAGCAGAGATATGGTGGGGACACGCACACCAACAAGAAACACTTGTTCTCTCAGACAATGGCTTAGAAGATCAGAGGTTAACAATCCCTCACTTTGGGATGTGTTGTGTTACAGTAAATCATAGACTTAAAAACCTGCTAACGACCTTTTAGAACAGTTGTTAGCAAAACACATTCACTGGTTCATATTTGAACTTAAGGCCTGATTTGAATCGACAACAGCCTTTTGATAGAAGCTAAAAACACTTCCCTTCTAAAAAGTCTCCTAAGCACACTCATCTGATTCCCTGCAGTGCCCTTTCCTTCTAAGCCCATGAAAGTGCAGTTAAAACACAGCTGTAATGGATACCAGAGAGAGTGAATTGGAGCTGTTCTCCAATTACTTGCCTATTTGTGCAATACAAACCATATTTTAGTCCCTTCTTAATGAAGGATGTTTCCTACTGAGTCTGGAGTGCTTTGTTTCCCAGTGGGATCCCAATTACACTCCATTTGTGGTGGATAGGATTGCTGTCTGAGCTTGTCTCTTCTAAACTGTCTTAGGTACTCAGTATCACTTGGTGCAACTTTATTTCCGTTTGCTCCAGCTACCCTTGTTTGATAGTGCAGGTACTGGACCTAGGGCATCTCATGCTCAAAAAAAAAAACAGCTGAACGAAGGAGAAAGTCTATTCAGAGTGGTGTGATCTTGTAGATGAGTCTGGGAGAATCGAAGTGGTAGGAATCTGCAATACTCATCACTAAAGGACCTCCTTTTTAAACTATAGGATTTCTTTATACTGGTTACAAAGCAGCCGGCAATAAAGAACAGAAATGGAAGAAGCCCTGGGGAGCAATTAGGGCACCATTTTAGGCTCTGAAAACTTTGTCTAATTAGAAGATCCCGGAGATCTAAGTTCACTTCCTGTCTTGGCTCTGGCTTTCCTGTGTTACCATGAGCTGCTCGCTTACTACTGATCCTGCAGTCAACCTTTAGCATAGCCTCAGTTTGAATCACAGGAGACATTTACTTTTGAAGTTCTCAGTATGGCTTTCCTCTTTTTCAAAACTGAGCTCCCCAAAGGGTCTCTCCTACCAGTCTTGTCTCTGGGCATCTTGGAAAGGGAGTCAGGTATAAAGAAAATATCCCTCAGCAAGGGAAACTGCGGGATTTCTGCTGAAATCCTGCACATCTGGATAAATTTTAAGTATACATCAAGAAAGGAGAGAAGATATGGAAAGGGGCATGGCTGGTGGGGCATGGGCCCATTCAGGAGAGTTCCCCAGGGTTGTGCCAGACAGGATTAGAGAGGAAGGGTTAGCTCTCTAGATGTCTGGAGGGGATGGGTTTCAGGTTGATTGTAGCTATTGCTCTAGACAGTTTTCGGAGAAAGCCCTCAAAGGATCTACTGTCAGTGCAGGGAAGGGGGCCTGCAGCTCTGGAGGTCCAAAGATTTTTCACATGGGTACTTCCTGCTCAGTCAAGCCTCGCTCATTGGTAATGGTCCTTCCCTTTGCTTTGCTGAGGCACTTGCAGGGGTGCGTTGCACACAGCAGCATGACGCTCCACACTTTCTTGACTGTGGCTGGGCATCTATGAGGAGTCCTGAGGCAAGAGAGAGGCTTTACTCTGCAGCCAAGGACTGTGTTTTCTCATGAGGCTCAGCTCTGAAGACAGCCATGCTTGCAGGCGTATTCCCCATCTACAGCCATGGAGAGCAACCCCTCATATAGCCTGACTCCCTGTCTCATGACCAGCCACAGGGCATCTTGTGCACCAGAGCCTCAGGACATTCAGCAGGCTGGTGAAGTTTAGCGTATGGTATTAGTCAGCACTAATCATAAGCACAGGGTCCTCTGAGAATACAGTATATAAAAATACAGATCTGAAGGTGAGGCAGTAAGAATCCACCTTCTCCTTTACAACTGGTGAAGGCACCAGTTTTTCCACATCGTACACAGGTTTTGAGTCCCATGTGTTGTCCCCAGTGCCAGTCTCCAGCAAGAATGTCAAGCGGTATATAGTCATCTCTTCATGTGACACCCTTGCATAGGACTGGCTCTACTGCAACAACAGCAGAATAATTGTAATTGGAAGCAACGAACCAAAGTCAGAGTTTAACAGTACTGAGCATGGAGCCGTGGGACTGGAGATCCTGGCTGCTTTCCCTTCCAGTTAGTCTCTTTCCTCTGGGGATCTCAAAGCACTTAAGGCATCGCCCTTCTTAAATAGAAGTAATATTTCCAGTTCAGAGTAGAGTAGCTGAGACAGGGCAATTAAGAGATTTTTTCTCAAGATCACAGCACGGATTAACATCTTTGGGAAACGGAATGGATTCCAGGGTCCTCCTCTAACTGCAGTACCACTTATGTAGAAAACATCATAGAGATGCAACATGCAGTAGACATTTAGATGTTTAAATGTCCAAGTAATCGCAAATTAAAACATAGCAAGGATGAAGAAACTGGTTGATTGGTAAAAAAAACTGCGTGACAATTGTGGGAGGGGGGAAAAAAGATCTAAATATACATGAAGGTAAGGGATGAGCTGACATACCAGGTGCCCAGCTAGAGGCAATTGTGTGCCTCAAAAGGAGAGCCTAGGTCTCTGGATTGATGTAGGAGCATGTGCTTGCTGTCAGTCAGTATCAGGAAGGTTAGTAATGGGAGCACTTGCTGTCAGTTTAAGGCTACTTATACACAGATTTGCATCAAACCAGGCTGAACTTGCTTTGGAAGAAAGAAACAAAAACAGGGTTGAATTTCTGTCACTTTCACTGGTTTCATAAAAGGTCTCTGTTTGCCACTTTCTGTAATGCTTTGGTTCAAATTGTTGCATATTTAAGACAAAAGTGCAAGGGGAAAGAGTCACAAGCTGTGAATGAAGACTGCTGCAGAGTCCTGAGCATTCATGTAGATACTTGGGTTTAACCACTGTAACTTTTCATCATATGCTCTTAACCGGGCATTGAGGACGCTAGGGTTGAAGCATGCAATGAAATTACCGTATTACCATGGTCAAGCTACCACGGGTCAGTAAATCATCATGCAAGCTGACCTGTGGCAAGTGTCCATGAGCATGCACTGTGACTAAGTAGCAGAGGGCTAAGTCTGCATTACTACACATGCTGACTGGACAAGATGTCTGAGCTCCTAAATGAGTTGAAAAATGCAGCACTGAATGTCCCACACTTAATCTCATTAGCTTTTGGAGATGATATGTATGATGGCAAAAAATCTTAATGGAAGCAACTCTTAGTAGCTTTAGGAGATCGGAGCTGTTCATTTGTGCACGGGGATAAATGTCAAGATTTGGAGTTGCTGATTTGTGCTTGGCAATAAATGTCAATATAACGGAGTGATTGGACCAGGGACAAAGGAAAAGATGTAAAAGGGTGAAACCCAGCGGAGATGGAACTGTGGGATAAGGCAATTCTTACATGGTCATAAATAAATAAATGAAGCTGGTACTCACGGTTCAATCGAGGATGGATTTGAAAGGTGAGGTGCCCTTGGCCACGAGTGTGGTCCAAATTGAAGATGGATAGATGGATGAAGAGGTTGCATTTAGTATTAAGACAAAGCTGCCAAGCCAAAATACTGACAGTGTTGCTTTATAGGCTGAAAGCAGCTGCATTAAAGAAAAGACTCCAGAAGACTGGAGGCAATAAAGACGACTGCTGCAAAAGATGTCAGGTTTAAGGGGAGTCATCTTTAGATACGGGAGGGTGTAAGGAATGCAGAAAATGCAGGCAAGAAGCAGCATCAACAACACACAAAAATAATAGTTCAATGCGGAGACATTTCTGGAGGAAAGCAGATGAGAAGATATCAAAGAAAATTATGCAAACATACCCAAGGCTAGCCTCATCTACAGTATTGTTACCAAAAAGTGGCTGGCATTGTCTACAGAAATATGGAAAAGTTGGGCCTTCAGGAGGGAAGGAAAAAAAAAAAAAAAAGGCAAAGGGAATAAATGAAAGGTTACAATGTTCACTGTCCCTCCAAGGAGCCTCTGGGCTGAGAGAAAGTATAATCATGTTATATCAAAAAGACTTAGAGCTCAGTTTAGGAGCCTAAACTTAATGGAGATGTTGATGTAGACCTTAGCAAATACTTCACATAACACTTGTGGAAGATCTGCATTCTCTAGAGTGGCAGCTGGAAAATGGGAGGAATACAATGCAGTGCCTAAAACAAGATTAGACTTCTAATTTTAGACAACTGAATCCTATTTGTAGTTAATACAAATGACCAATACCAAAGATGGACCATGGATGTAGGTGTCTTGCAGGGTGGTTGAGTAGCCCCCTAGGCTCTGCTGACTGTAGTGACTATAATAGAGGCCAGGTCACCTGGGTCACTTACCAGCACTTACTGCAGACATGCATATTTAAGTGTCTTCACCTGCAGGCTACCTTGCTCCCTTAAGTTAGAGCAGATGGATTTCCTTTTAGATTATTAAAAATATGCTAGTTAAGCCTGAGCTAGTTACTGTAAGGTTATGTGATGGCTAAGATAAAGCAGGTGCTTCCAGAGGGCCGTTCATCCCAGTCTGAGGCAAGTGACTTATCTAGATCTGATGAATAAATGATTGTCTCCCCACTATTATAAATGGAGCCTGTGGTGACTCACTCGTATTGAGGTGTTTAATTTTTAGATGCCCAGCTTAGAGAAGGTAAATCCTGCCCTTGACACCCAATTCTTTGCTTGACTTCTGGGAGTAGGGACGAGAAGTGATGGGATTTTGAGCTGTCCCATAGACCATACTGGCCTCTGGCTGGAGCTGGAACAAGAGTTGGTGCCTGGTTACTGCCCCATGCTTCAGGCTTGCTGTGACTTGAGCCCTGTAGGGCTGGTTTGGGGGATGTTTTTGGGGGGGGATCTAAAGAGAGCTAAGGCTGGACCTGACCTCTCCTCTGCTTCACCACCCCACAGGGCAGGCTTCCCTGGCTGGGAAGACCCAAGATCTGCTTGTGCTCCAGACCGGACTATGCCAAAAGCCTGGCCCCCAAACCCTGCTAGGTGGCATGTCCCCAGGCGCAGCGGAGGCTCAGGCATGTCCCCCCATCCCAGCATGTCTCAGAGCTGCCTCAGGCATCCAAAGAATAATCTCTGCATTACCTACAGGTGTTTCCTTTACAGCTCCTCCAAGTGCCCAGCAAGGGCAGGGAGGAGGCAAAACCTGCTCCTTAAGGAGCAGAACCTAAACTGGCATTGGACGCTCAGCACTGTAAAACATTAACTAAACCCCCAAACACTAAATCACTTCCAGGCAAGTTGCGTTTTTAGGTCAGAACAGCTTGACACTGGATCTTTTAACAACAACAACAACAAAAATGCTCTTTGTTTCTGATTCATTCCCGTCAGACAAACTGTTAACAGTGATGGGGTGTGTGTGAAGGAGGAGTATCAGCCCCAGTGGAAAAGGAGATAGCTGCTGGAGACAGAAGCTTTATTCGCTTCATCAAGCAACAGCGAAGAAAAATTGTGAAAGGCACCACTTTTCAAGGTCTCTTTAAAATGCTCCCTCTAATTAGTCTTGACTGGTGTTGCTGCTTTGCCTGCAACATGGCTGAGCTTTGGGAAAAAAAACCCAACTAACAATGTTTATTCCTAATTGCATTTGATTGCACATATCTAAAGGCCACAGATGGTTCTGGGGGACTGAGTTTTAAATAGGCAAACATGCATGCTCCCTCCCTTCCTCTCCTTCCAAGTAGCAGGAAGGAGACGGGCAGTCTGACGATGACCTCAACGCCAACGAGGTTCTCTGTGGCGGTGGGGAAGCCATGGCAAGGTCCAGCTACAAGGTCCAAAATACAGCAGTGCTAATAACTGAGACTTGGGTTCATAGGCAAAGGCCCCTCTATAACGCAATGATGTGCTTAAAGAAAAGAGACGGATCATAACTTAACTGTTCTAAATTATGATTAAGGAGACAACATGTTTACGTATAGATGTGCTTACTCCGCAAATAACTGAAATGTGCAGAGAGCATGTCCTTTTTTTTTCCCTAAGATTTTTTGTTTCTTTGGGTCCAGTGACTTTGCATACTCTACAGTCTCTCTCCCTCTCTCTGAGCCTGTCTCCTTAGCTGTGATATGGAATTTTCCAGAAAAAGGCTTTGCAATTTTCTCTCACTTTTTGAATCCAGCCTGGCCCACAATACCTATACCTTCCTTAAAGATACCCTTTTTAAAACCAATACTTACCTCTCAAAACATCATGTGTTGCTTGTGTATGTCCGTCTCTTGAGATATTATTTTCCTATTCGATCTCTTTATTGTCAGCTATTGAGTTAAATCTATGCATTCACATAGGGAAGTCAACCTTAGGAGTCCCCTAGAACTACTCGGTAATTTTGCCTGCCTTCATTTGAACTGTAATCACACCTCAATAATTTTAGATTACTGCATACAACATTACATCTGTCACATTCGCTTGGAGGCTACAAATGAGGGTTGCTGTTTCCTGAGCCAAACAATACACAGCTAAGCGTAATATAAACTGAACTCCACTTATGTTTGATCTGGAGGACATTGTCATGCATCTATATGGCAATTTGAAAGTGGAAGGACTTGGAAAACATCTGAGAACATTTTTTTTTTTTTTTAATGGCCTTCAATTTATCTTGCAGTGAGGGAAATTATCTTCTTACCTAACTCTATTGGGACCAGCCTTGCTTTATTTCACTGAAGCTTTTCCTAATGAGCAGAAAAGGTTAGGGTTTTCTTCCCCTATTCTCAAGCCTATGCTGCAGCTTTTGCATGGAGTCCAAGCTAGAATAAGGGGAGACCGGAGACCTCTTTATTTTTCTCACTGTGTTGATAATGAGAAGAATGCAACCTTTTCTGGTCTAGTAAAGCTTCTGAAATGTTTCTTTTGAGTTGCTTCCTAGAACAGAGTTTTACCTCCTGACTAAGGAGCTCCAAACTCCAGTCCAGAGAGAAAGAGCTTGATAAAGGAGTGGCAGCAGGAGAATTCAAATCAATAAGGGGTTAATTGATTAAACCCAATGCTACATCCCAAACACCTGATATATCTTCTCATCCCACCCTCCAACTTCCCACTCAATCCAAGTCTCTTAAGAGCTGATGGAGGTGCACCCTGATTCCTTTCTCCGTGAGGATTGCATTAAAAGTGATGCCAGTCCCCCCATGATAACCCTGATGGGCCTAAACTCCACCCAGAGGAGGTGGAACCCTGCTATAAAATGCTGGAGAGTGCTGAGGTCCAGTTTTCAGACTTTTTTTTTATATTCTCTATTTGTTTCCTGTTTATTTGTAGCCTGATTCTCTCTTTCTAGAGTCTGCAAGGAGATAGAAAGGTTTTTAACAGAGGAGAAAATTCAGGTAAAAGAAATGAGGACTAAGAATAGCCTTGGGATAGGAATGAGAAAATAATTGGGTCAATGAGGACATAGGGATGACTGGGAAAACATGGTCCATTCTAGCTGGTTTATCAGGCCTTAGTATCAATAAAGTGGCTCAATTTAGCACAGACTTCTCTGTGCTTTCCCAAAACACAGCCTTAATGGTTTTCCTCTTATGCTGCTGAGTAGAGTATGCCTTAAACTAGGTACAAAGTAGTCATAAAAAAGTTACGGTGCTAGTTTTCAGGCCTGGCCTAAACAACAGCTAAATCTAAGAAGTGATGGTGTTTATATTAGCCTCTATGAGAAGAAATTTCTGTTCCGGGGCACCGGAAATGTTGATGCTCCTTGCTACCTAACTTGTCCTAATTCTGTTTCCAGAGCATCCCCGGGGCATGTCGAAGGTCTGATGGGTAAAAGCAGTAGCAGCATGAAACGTGCTATTGCCTCGTCCCTCCTTCCCCGTGTAAACCGCCTTGTTCTTGAAATACAGAGCTTGTCCTAGCTGGGACTCTTGGAGGGATGGTGAGGAAATGGTGGGAAGCTAAGGAATGAGCCAGTGCTATGTGCGTTTTATTAAAAGGACGTAATTTTATGGGAGCTGCGTGCATCGTCTGAGCAGTTCTGTGCAAGAAACAGAATAGCCAAAGATGTGTTCTATGTTATTTAGCCTTGTCCTCAGTGCTAGAGCCTTGGTGTAACGCTGCAAAAGAGCTTTTCTCCTCACTTCTAGGTGCTCATCTGGCGCCAGGTAACGTCTGAGTGCTTCACAATCATGAATGTATTTTAAAGGTGGAGTGTGGAGGCACTGAGAGGTACCTAGACAGAGCTACTAGGGCATTTATCTTCACAAACCTGTACGTCCTAAAACTGAACGAGGACATGCGGCTCCTGGAGCAGAGTCCCCAGCTCCGGGTGAAATGCTGAAAGTCTCTCTGCAATGCACCTTACCACAGGGCTCCTAGCAGTTGGTGCACTGAATGGGGAAGTGCCTAGGGTGGCCCGTGGATCTAATCCCAAATTTATCCAGTAAGAGGGTAGCTTTCTAATCCTTGGACAATTAACTTCCCCCCTGGGGGGGGGGGGTCCACATATTCTTCTAAAGACCCTATAAAAGAGAAAAGCTTTTTGTCAGTGCAATTAGACTCACGATTCAGAGGCTTTTATTGCCCTTCTCTCCCAGGTAGAAAATGCACTGGAATCTCCACATTTGGAAATCCTTGAACACTGTTAAAAAAGAGTATCTTATTTCTTCACTCTTCCTTACTGTGATCTCTTTTTTTTTTCTTTTTTCATAAGCTCACTGAAATGTTCTGATGTACAGTCCATTTGATTTTCTCTGTGTTTGTTTTGATAGGCTGGCTTAGCATAAATTTAATTATTCAGGATAACTACATTGTGTGATTGTTTAAAGCAAAAAGTCCTTGCAGAGCTTCAGAACAGCCTGTAATTCATCTGCCTTTAGAAATACAGAAACTGACTGTTCATCTAATCTAATTTTTGGATACCTGCTAGTTAACCTGCTGTGCAGCATGCATTTTCAGATGATATTTTCTCCTTCCTAAGTGCTATGAGAAGTAGACAGCTTTTCAGGAAACTCTGGTGTAAGTAAAGCCGACCAAAAAATTACACCTGTTCTATAATGATTTTTCCTAGTTTTGACATTTAACGTTGTTCTGCTTTGGCATGAAGACAAAACCCGCAAAGTGAGTGTCTGTGAAACATAATGATAGGGAACATCTATCTTCAAATTGAAAATGTCAGGCTGCTTATTCAGGTGGCTGTCTCAGTGTTTAGAAACGGCAAGAAAGTAAAAGTCTTCCTGTCGGGGCTGGTGCTGCGTCTGCAAACCATTCTGGCTTCAGTGAAGCGTATTTTGTCAAATGTGCTCTGTAAGAAAAAGTTCTGCCTCACTTGTAACCTTGAGAGCCCTTGTAGACTGAAGGGCTTGGAAAAATCTCTATGAATTCATAGACTGCTATAAAGGAGCTCATAGATTTGCTTTGCTGGTGGGTGTTATACCAGGAGAACCTGGTTCTGTGTAGGTCAGATGGGATGTCTTGGTAGACCCATTTGAAAATATTGAATTAAGTGACTTAAACAATGGGTCGGTGGCAGAACTTGGTTCACAGGATGGGTGTATGATCCCAAAATGCCTGTTGTTGCCTCTCGTGTTGTTGGTGGTGAACTGCTAAAACCTGCAGACCAAAAGCTGCAGAGATCAGACCTGGCCTGATGAGAACCTCTATCGGGTAATTGCTAATGTGGATGTTATAACCTGGCTTCATTTCCCCACAGTGTGCTTCTGTGGCTGATCCGTTGCCGTAGACAGGTCAGACAGGTGGTTTGTAGCCCTGGTCCTGCCCAGGGAACCATTTTCGGCCATTGGTTTCTTTAGCCACAGAGGCAATGCAGAAGTCCCGCTGCCACCTTCTGCACGTCACCATGTGCTTGGACCCAAGAGCTGCCACAGCACCAGTGTGGCTTGCGAGGGAGGTCCCCAGCCTGGCACAAGGACCAACAAAGCCAGACTCACCTCATCCTTGCTCTGTAGCACATGTACCAATTACAGGTCAATTTGGGTGGATTCATCTAAGATGAGTGCATTATAGATGTCCATGCTGTCTTGGGGCTGGTCCCTTGAAACTTCCTTTAGAAGCAGACACAGGATAACTGAATTTTTGAGCTGCGCTGACATGAGGAGAAATGTGCTGCTAAGGTGGTAATGGGCTTTTGCTATGCTCAAGGCTGTGGCCCGTTAGACTCTTAAGTCTAAGAGGACTGAGCAAAACAAGTTCTGCTGTAAGAATATGCTGCTCCTCAGCACCACGGTACCTGTGCACTGGGGTTCAGACCCTGAGCTGTGAAACTGGTTTAAGTACGCTCTTCCCTCCCAGTCCAGCCTGGCCTTACCGAAGAGAGCTGGGGCCAGGGGAATATGTAGACCTTTTCAGGGGGTGAGCTCTGAAATTGAGCCATGAGCGAGGAACATCACCTCAAAAGTCAAAGCTTTGGCTGAACAAGATGAAATGAGGGAAGGCAGAGGAAGAAAAATGCAGCCTGGATGTTTAATCTGGGATGGTACATCCAGGTGCAGGACCACCTGCGCATGCCTGTTCCCGCTCTTCTTTCCTGAGCCTCCGATGTCGGACACTTGTTGGATATGCAGTACTAGGCTAGAAGATGCTGTGACTTTAGCCTCTTTGGGAATTAAGCCCTCTTTGGGGATTAAAGCAGCCCTTAACTGCTTACCATTTTCAGCAGCAGCTATTGGCATTTTAAAAGTGGCTTCCTCCTTACACTAGGCCTGGTAGAAAGCAACAAGTGTCGCCCAAAGAAGCCTCTAACTCCTTGGAGCCACCTTAAATTCTCTGTCTGCCATACCTGTCCTCCCTGGGTATCCTGCATGGAAAAAACATGATTCCCAAGCACCCTCAACCCCAGATCTGCAAAGCAGGATGCTCCTTACCTCGATTAACTGTCCCATGGCAGCTCTGGAGCAAGACAAGAAGAGGGAGGAACACCTCATCCAGGAGAGAGGATGCTGCAAGGGTGGATCCCACGCCATCTTCCTTCCCTGGCGTATCTCCGGCTTGCTCCGCACTGTAGCCCAAGCTGGAGAGGTAATGAATAACGGAGCTCACCGTCGGCAGCGTTCAGCATTTAGCAGAAGCAGTCGCCTGCTGTCCCGTCCCTTCTTTACTGCCTTCCTTTCTAGCCCGGCAGTCGCGGAGCTGACGCCGGGGAGTCATTAATTAATTAGACTGGTGTCGCTTACAGAGTGCTCTGCTGCTCCTCAGGCCGGGCTTCATGGAGGGGGAGCGCAGGGAGCAAAGTCGTGTTCAGAGCTCTCGCCGCTCCCCGGAGAGGAAAGCTTATTATGACCCTGTTTTTTTTAACAGCTGCCTGACTGATTCCAGCTCTCTTGCTCTTGTTTTTCTCCTGGCCTGTTGAGAGAAGTCTCTCCCCTAATGAAAAAGGGCTGTAAGCCAAGCAGATGCATCATCAGCATCGTAGCTACCCTATGCTCGCAGAGGCCAGTGTTACTGGAGATGAGTATTTGATGCCTGGGGAATTTATAAGCATCTTTCATCCCTGAAGGATCTTGTGGATGTGTTGCTGCAGTCTGCAACTTCATCTAGTCTTGAGCTCTGGATAGGGCTGAAGGCAATGGGGAAGAGCATCTGCAAGGGAGGCCGTAGCAGCTAAAACTGCAGGGCAGCCTTTGGGCTGCTCCGAGCTGCTTGTGGCCCACGAAGCAACCTGCAGGTGGTGAAGAAAATTGTCAGGATGAGATGGTTAAAGAGAGCAAGTCTCAAGTGGGTGTGAGGGACTGTGGGACTGGCAGCTGGACTGTTCTCCAGCCAAAAAACAAATGAAAACTTCCACTACAGGGTCAGGAGGTGGCCTGCTCTGCTAGATTTAGAAAAATATTAATAATTTTAGGATACAAAAGACCAAGCCCAGATGAACGCCCTGAGCACATCGCTATGAACTTCTCAGCTGTGGCTTTCTGTTTCCAGTAAAAAAAATCATGCTGCGGCTGAGAAGTTTTTCCTAGTACAGGACATCGTGTTACAAAGATTTCTCCAGAAGCATTCAGTTTTGATGCACTTTACTGTCACAGTTTTGCTGGAAAAAAAATAAAAACAAAGTGGGGCAGCAGGGAAGGAGTTGGCTCAATTCAAGCAGCAGGCACTAACTGTCTAGTGTTCTGGTCAGACTCCAGCATGGATAAGTCAGAGCTGCTAACTTAAGTGGTCTTGTTCTTTTTCTCTTCCTTTTACAGTTTTGGGATATTTGTTGTCGAAGATCCAGTTCTGAATCCAGTCACCAGTAAGCCAACAGGAATCATGAAACTGTTTTAAAATAACTCTCCAGTCTTCCTGGCTAAGGAAAGCATAAAGCTTTAACATCTTCTCCACCTCTTTACCAAGAACTCAAAAGAAAGAAATCAAAGATCCTAAGCTTATTTGCTTTTAAAATGTCACGATTCAGCCATAAGAAGGCCTTGTAGAAGGCATGGCTTATCGTGTTTTGTAATAATTGAGATAACTACATCTTCTCCTACTAAAAATAGCTTTTTGTAGCATTCTTTACTGGGAAAAGCCTGGGATTTTAGGTAAGAGAACAAAGAATGAGATCAGGGAGGAAACTCAGCTTTTCTAGTCGCTTCTGCTAATGTGTTCCAGTACTTCAAAATAACTAGGTATAATTTAAGGAAAAATAGCTCCATAGCAAATTAATGTTTTATGAGCTCAAATAGGCAGGCCAGCTTTAAGGGCTGTGTTACTGATTAGATTCTGAAGATTAGAGGAAGGTGGCACTGTGCCAACGTGTGGCTTGCACTGGAGGAAAAGAAGCCGTGCAATTCTGTGTTGCGTTTGCGCTCTCTGCAGATTTATCCGATGACTGCTAGCGGCTGCGCTTCCCTACGTTAGACAGAGGGCAAGCGTGCGCTCGGAAAATCGGTGTCAGAACGGGGCACGGCGGGAAGGGGGAACGGTGGGTGCTGTGTTGCAAGGCCTCCGCGCGAGGCGACAGACGGTGGCAGTGTGGCTGCAGGGAAATTGCGCGTCTGCTGCAGAAGTTGTGCGCTTTGGTCGCCTCGTGCCCTGCCACGGTTCACTTTGGGTGTTGGGAGATCCCAAGATGTGGTACATCGAGCTGGTCTTAATGTTCTTCAGCATGACCTCTTAAGGAAACACGGCTTCTGGGCTTGATAGTTTCTTCTCTCCCCCTTCCCCTGGACTTGTAAATTGTTAGCTTAATTTAGCTGAAATTGGCCAAGAGATAAAGGTTTCAAAGATACTGAATTTATGTGCTTTTCATTTAAAAAGTATGCTGTTGGGTAGAAGGTTAAATCAGTTGTTGTCCCTGCTGAAGGAAGAAGCATGAGAAAGCAATGAGTAAGAAGTATGAGAGCAATTCGTGTTAGACAGTCTACGTAGGGTAGAGCTGAGATGCGGGAAATGCTGGTTTGCGTCTGCACCTTGCTAGACACCAGGAAATCCAACCACAGGGCATAAATCCATGTGAAAATGGGCTCTCTTAATTCTGCTGCTTGTGGGACTGCTTTTTTCTAGAGTAATTTGTCTAAGCATTGGCCTGCTAAGAAGGAATCTATGGAAATGCACCTCCTGTGCCCTGGGTCAAATGCAGTATGTTCTACCTAAACCTCTGAGGTGGTATTTCCAGAGTGGAGCTTGTTCTTAGTGTCTCGCCTATGGGCTGGGAATTCAGCGCTGCTCTCTTCCTTTTTCTCTTTTTTTCTTTTTTTTTTTTGTTTTGTTTTTGTTTTGCTACATTCAAGGAAGTTAAACTGCAACTTCCCAGCAGCCTGCAGGGAGATGTCTCCCTGCTGGGTACTGATGAACCAGGCTTGCCATGGCATTGAAACACTGCTGGAAAACATCTGTGCCAAGAGCTATGCAAAAATAGCACAAATAAACCTGCAGTGATCATTTTTTTCCAACTTCCAGACTACTAATTCTAAATATGAGTCACCAAAACTGAGTACCTCCTTTAGCTTTTAGGAGGGAAAAAATATATAGATTTTTTGCAGTCTCCGGACCTTGTCACACCACTTAGTAACTTTTTTTAGGCTTCTTGCCTTGAAAACACCTGGAGTAGGACTGAGCGGAATCTTTTTTTTTTTTTTTGTGATTTTAAATGATGAGATTTCATATTGACCTTCTGTTTCTTTGAGCTTTTAGAGTTAATTTCTGAAGTTTTCCTTCATGACAAGGAGGACAGGCAAACTCCCTATATGACACTGTCTACTTCTAATTTGGTAATCTGGCCCCTGGAGCTGGGTATTTTGTAGAGGGGAGGGGAAAAAGAAAAAAAAGAAGTGTTGCAAAACTTGTGAATTTAGCAACAGCGAGGAACTGGGCTTTGCAGAGAGAAGGGAAATAAGTGACTTTTTCCCACATACAGTCCCACCAGCAGTGACCCCTTGCTGGATGAGGTTTATCATAGCCCAGACTGCAAATGCTCTTATGTATTCACAGACCACTGGATGACCACCAATCTCTCGGTAAAGCCACAGATGCTGCTGAACTTGTTGTCAGCTTCCTATTTTTAGCTTGTATCTTTCGGAGCCTCTTGGGAAATAAATGAAATGTTGATCTTGCTAAATATGTCATCTCGCCAATCACTGGTGTGCTGGCGTTGTTGCTACGCAGAGGGCGATAATGTTGTTTTGGAGAATGTTGAGTTTCTGAAGTGCTTGAGTTTGTTCAGCATTGCAGGAAGAAAAAAAAGCATCAAACCACTGAAAGAGGATGGAGATGTGGCTCCTGCCTGCTCTGTCTTGTCCTCTGCCCCAGGGCATCCTTGCTCTCTGCCACTGGCAGGCAAATGGCTGAAGAGTCACGTGGACCGCAAGGTGTGGAAATGCACAGAGAGCACAAGATCAGGGAAGTGAGCCTGCTTGCTTCATTTGGACTTTACCGATACCCATCTCTGCTAAAATACCTGGGATTTCTTAACAGAGATTTCCAGTGCAAGCGTGTTTTGCGAGAATGTCTCATGGAGAGAAGTTGTGCATCTGGTACATGTTCATGCACACTTATGCGTCATAAAATTGTTCTTGGGCAGTGTTGGCAGAAATCTGAGAGACTAGCGCAGTGGGTAAGTTTTTTGTGCAAGCCGCAGCCCTGTTGCGTCACCAGCTCTGCAGGGTGACCACCACTTCCCTTCCTCCAAGCGATCTTGAAGCACCTTGAAACCACAGCGATGGGCACTGTGCAGGGTTACGGTGTTTGGAGGAAAATGACCGTTCCCCAAGTAGAATGCATGTTTCTGAATAAGTGAGGGAAAAGGGGTTTTAGGGAAGATGAAAGGTCTGCTTTCCTGCCCGAGTCTGGGATCCTCATCTCTATTTATCAGCCCCAGTAACCTCCATGCCCTCGAGCATTGAATTCCAGATTTTCACTGCTCTCCTCGCTTGTTCCCTAGAGGAGTAAGGTCTGTACGCCGTAGATCCGTGACATGTTTCTCCACAGAGCTGAAGAGAAACAATAACGTGTCCACCACAGCCGTGTCCTTTTAGAAACACCCCTAAAGCTCTGTGTACGGAGAGCTGGAGTTGCATCGCCCATCTGTGGCTGCTGTTTCCCTTTAAATTCCCTAAAAGCCGCTCAAGCATCCAGTTGCTTGCTGAAACATTGATGTGGAGACCTGCCAGCGCTGGCAGCCTGCCAGGGGTTTCCATGTCTACCAAGAATGTTTTGCAGTGCACCTTGGGAGAGGAACATTACTTCCTTGATTCTTTTATTTTCCCCCCCCGACAAAGTGAGTAAAGAAAGCAGCTGAAAAGTTAGAGCAGGCGGTTTTTGTCACCAGCTCATCTTTCCACTCGCATGGCTGCATATCCAGGCTGACGGCTCGATCTGTGGTAAGGTAGGCTTTTGCTCCCCGCGGAGGCAGCGTTTGTCTTTGTGAGATGTTGCCGAACTGCTACTGGAGTGGTCTTGTGGGAGATGGAGTTGATCGTGGTCCTACTGCAAAAGATCTCGCTCTGTGCAGTAATGAAGATCTCCGAGTTATTTCTTTGGGACTGAGGTGATGTTCAGCATGAGCCGCTCTCCCCACCCAAAAAGGGTATTTCATAGGGCCAGGAGAGGATACAGTCACATCTAAGGCAAGACAACAAGGGGAAGAAAACCTAGGTGGGTCAGGCAGGCTTTGAATTCAGCAAACTCCAGCCACCTCTGCCTCTGTAAAATGGGAACACAGCTCGTTTCCTAGCTACATGGAGCCAAAATGCTGGAGAAGTCCTTCCCTGTGCTGATAGGGCACGTGCTGTGGGAAGGGGGGTATGATGGTGTGATTCACCACAGCACCGTTGGACAAGGTGCCTGTGTTTCTTCGTCACCGTGTCTCCGGTTGGTTTGACTCGTTGCGCAGTGAAGCACCTCGTGGTTGCGGGTGGTTTCCAGCCCGGCGGGGTGGGAAGTCACCGTTCCCATTCAGCTGCCGATGGGAGAGATCAGACCCAGCTGGCGTGGTGCCTCGGGAAGGTCACCCAAGGAGAGGGCCACCGGTCTTGGGTGGCAACAGAAGGAAAGGCCCCTTGTCTTGGGTTGCTCTCACTCTTGGCTGCCATTTTAACAACAGGTTACGTAGCAGGTGGAGGTACCTCCAGGGACAGTATCGTACTGACTAATCATTGCTTTTGCTGCAAAGGTGGGTTACGGATGGTCCATCTGGTCTATCCTGCTGTCTCAAGGGGGGATTTGGGACCTGGGAGGGGTGGGGGTGGGGGGGAGATTGGACCAAGACTTGCTCCATCCACTCTTCTGAGTTGCTCATGTGGTGGCTAGCCCCTCATAATCTTCTCCTACACTGCTGGGGTTTGCAGGTGAGGAGGGCCTTTTCCCACCCCTCCCAAATCAAAAGGCAGCTTTCTTGTGAGACAGCTATAAAACCCAGCTGGGTGACAGGTGGGGACCTGGTCTGCATTGGGAGAGAAAATCTAATTGTTTTCTTTGCTGTACACCCTCCTGCAGCAAGGATTTCACGTACCTGTAGCTCTGCACCCTTGCTCCTCTTTCATGTCCCCACGCGCCAGATGCCTCTGGCTATTGGATTCCTCCGATGCACCAACTGGAGGCATCTGACATCGGTTGCCAGGGAGTGGGAGGAAGGCCCCAGTGTTGCACCTGGGCTTGTGCCACCCTGTTCAGAGTGTTTCAAAGAGACCTAGGAAAAGTCACCGTCTTCCCTCCGCAGCTAAGCACTGGGGACCCCCATGCTGTTTCCCAGCTGGGACACTCTGCAGCCCCAAAAGACTCATCCAATTGAGTACTTGCTCATCTCGCTGGTGCCACTTCTCTGCTCCTACTCAGACAAATTGCACGTCATTTTCAGAGCCTGAAGGTTTGTAATTTTTCTGCTACAATGAAAGAGCAATACAATGCTTTTTTAGTGTTATACAGCATCCTGGAAACTTATCCATGCAGCTAACTGACTACTGCAAAGCTCACACAGTTTAAAATACCTTTCCATGAAGGAAGAAGCTGTTCTGAGCTGAAAAATGAGGGTTTGGTGCTGCCATAGGAAAGTGGGTTTTTTGTCTGTTTTTTTTTTTCTTTTTCTTTTTTTCCTTTGTTCTTGTTTGTTTTCCGTCTTTCTGCACGTATAACATCTCCTATGGAACTGGGGCTAACTGCCAGAGGCTGGTGTTTGTTTTCCTCTTCAGCAAGGCCTGTGGTTAGAGAAGCTACCGCAGAGTGGTAAATAGTTTTGAATAGTGAGTCATGTTTCATTCTTACAACTAAGTGGACATGATAGGTTTATTTAAAGAAGCCTTCATTGTTTCTGTTCTTACAGAAAGAGTAACCCTCAAATAGAGTCTCTCTGCCTCTCTTGGCCTGGTCAGCTGGCACTGTAGAAGGTAGCTGCTCTAAGGACTGGTATTTCTGATCCTTTTTGTTCTGTGGAGTATGAGTTAGAATCGCTTTATTGGGCAGTCAGCATATTAGTCATGTTGCCCCACGTGATACAGTTCCCCAAGTGCACTTGAACTGGTGTCTTTGGGTATGACGTAGGGCTTGGTGCAATTGCAGAGGAGCCCGGTGTCTTCCCAAAATGTCTGTAAACCATCTGGGCCTTCCAAGGTCCTAAGAGTAAGGCAGCACCTTGACCTCTGGAGGGCAGCTATGGCCAGATGGCTGGGCATCCTCATCAGCCTCTCTGCTTTCAGGGTATAGAAGTGAGTATTGTAGGTCACACAGAAGGGGCATACCTTGAACTGAAGACCATCCCCTCCATCATGGCCATCTAGTTCTCTTGCCTTGACAACTTCATCTTCTGGGCTGTGTGGGACAGGATGAGTGTGGGACCAGTTGGTGCAGCTCACGATGCAGTTTCAGCACCACCTGGTTACAGCTGGAGTTTGTCTGACAGGCTAGGAACTGGTACAGCTTGACTAACAGGCACAGGGAGATGTGCTGCTCTTGGGCATCTTTTGGTTCTTGGATCAGATGTTTAGTCCATTATGATAATGGCTTGGCCTGATGATGGCCCTACCCTAAAGAGAACCAGGTGCTAACTGGTGCAGGCAGTCTGCCAACAAGTTTCAAATACCAAAGCTACCATCTGTCCAGAGTCTGTCCATGCCTTTTGGATGACCTTGCACATCTACTAGTTAAAGAAGTGGTCATGAGTCCCTGCTGGTGGTGTACCTTAGGCAATGGTTGGTGCTGAGAACTGGGTCTGTCATACAATAGACACTGCGTGGACGTGTCATCAGAGACAGTACCAGGGCCAACTGCTCCCTAATAGAGAAGAGCACAGGTGGGGTGGGCTTGCCAAAGGCCACATAACCTAAATTCCACTTCCCCAGATGTTTATCTGGCTGCTAGACCAAGGCTGAAATTTCGAGACCGTGCCAACTTCCAGCTATTCTTTCTCTCAACTTTTCAGGCTGAGAGCCTGTTTGGGATAAGTACTGTGACATCTAGTTGCATCTGATCTCTCGGTCTAGCAAACACTGAGACTGGAGCTTGTGGGAAGAGTCAGCCTCTTAATGCCACCTGGGGCTTGTCTGCACAACATAACTAGAGTGTGGTAAGGAAAGGTGTTGATGTGCAGTACGCTGTGCTAATTTTTCCCTGCCTTCTGTCCTTATGATAACAACTTTTTCTGTGTTGGTCCTGCTCCTGGCCAGTCTTGTGTTACAATCCTGGTCTTCTCTGATCTTCAGCCCCATCTCTCATGGAGAGGAATACAGATGACTCTTTGCAGTGTATGTTATCTGAAGCTTTTTGTGCACCCTGACCTAATTCTGGAGAATTTCTGCAAGTGCTTGCTTTCAATAGTGGTTTCCTATTGAATGGTTGCTCAAATGTAGGAAAACATTGCGTGTTCCCACTGTTTTCTTGTACTTTCTTTTCTAATTACTGCTGCTGTGCAAGTGTCTTTAGTGGAAAAGCTTGTGTTGCCTCAGTAAAAAGAACCTGGAGGAGTTTGATTATCCAGAAGGTTGTGAAACTTCTTTTGCATGAGATATAAACAATTAGCACCTGTTTCCATGCACAGTTTCCCAATAGTATGCACAAATGCATGCTTCTGGTCTTGCTAGGCACGTGAGTTAGAGTAAAAACTTTGATCAGTTGCTTGATGTTGATGTGTATCTGAGACTCTCAGGATCTCTGGAGATGTGAATAGAGCTACTGATTTTTTTATTTTTTTTTTTAAGGCTTTTTGGAGGGAATGGAAAGTCATGCAATATTGGGATTTATGCTGGGAGGAACTATCTTTTGTTGTAAAAATTGTATTTTACACCTGCAAACAGCCTCTGCCTGGGGTGGGCAGGAGCTGAGGTTTCACCGAGTGAAAGCCCGTGGGAATGGGAGGCTACAGACTGTTTGCCGCTATGCTGGGGCATGCTTCAGTAACCCTGTATTGGAGCTGATGGAGCAAAAGATAGTCTTCGCACTGAGTCATACAACGGCAGTTCCTAGAATAGGCGGTTCTTGTAAAACGGGGTGGTATTGCCTTGGTGATACCCGGGACCTGGTTTCAGTAGAGGAACTTGATCTATAAATCAGCTCTGGTTTCCTTGATGGAAACGGCCACTTCTTTCAGGGAAGCTGTATTTGGAGGAATGGAGCCATTTCCTCAACAGGTGTAAACTGGGGCAAGATTTGGTGGCGGATCCTGTTTCCATAGCTAAGAACCCTCAGCGGGAAGAGCAAGGTGAGCTCTTTTTCTTTAGAGGTTTCTTTTTCAAGCCTGTTTTATATTTCTAAAGGTGTGAATGCTTTTAACTGCCTCGGGTGGTTGCATGCCAACTTGCTGTGCCATCTATTTAAGGGCAAATCTCTTAGTACCAAAACTTTTTTTTGCCTGATCTCTGGAGCACGTATTCCTAGTGACTGTGTTAAGTCTGGCTTTAAACCATGTTCCCCAGAGCGCCACTTGCAAACATTAGGAAATAGAGACTTAAAACTGCGGTTGAACATGGAGAGAAACATAAAACCCCACAGGACCATGCCTCGACCGGTGTTGCTGGCTGCAGGCGGGTGAATGCCGGTGGTAGTGCCTAAGCTCCAGGCTAGAACTGGTATCAGGTCTTCTGTATTTAAGATCTGTGGCTGCCAATAGCTAGAGACCATTTCAGTAATAAAGATCTGGTTAGATAATGAAAGGGAGACCTGGAGCTGATAGGGAAGATTTCTAAAGGCTTCTGTGGGAAACCACTGACTTCATTGAATAAAAAACTGTTAGAACAGGCTTAGTTCTGACAAAACTCAGGACTTACCCTCCTTTTTCAAAAAAGAGAAAAGTGCCAGTTGTTAATGTGTGGCTGATTTGTTTTGGTTTGCTTTTTACAATTGAAAGTCTCCTAGGCCAAAATACATGTATAATGTGTGTGTGTGTATAAATATATATATTTCAGGCTGACCAGGACTAAAACTCTTTTGAGGATGTAGCTATTTGCAAAATATGTCTTTGTTCCCTCTGACCCTGATTCCCAGGAGGATGGGGAAGCATTAGCAGTATTGCATTCACAGGTGGGAAACGTTTCGTACACAGCTTCAGGTGCTCTTGAAACATCTGTGCTCTCATCAGTGTCCTGTCTACTGTAGAAATGTACTGGCCAGCAGAGCGTTTGTCTACACTTAGCCTATATTGGTCTATATCTTTATTGAACGCTAATGTATATACTAGCTAGGTGATGGACCACACTGTTTCACTCTCCATACCCAGCCCAAGCTTCATCTGGTCCTAAAGGCTGGATGTGGAGATGACCACAGAGTGCTTCGACTCCCCCCACAGCCACAGTGGGAGCCTTGAGTTTTCTGAGCTCTAGGATGACTCGGCTGTTGTTCAAGCAGCAGCAAATTGCTTTAAGGTAAACCAGGGCTGATTTCCGTTCATCCTGCAGTCTGTAACTTGTGATGATCCAGTAGTGGCTATGCAATGAGTGGAGGTGTCCATGAAGGGGGGGGGGCAGATCAGCTGAGCGTGCAAAACACCCTGGTCTAGAAGCTGGAGGTCTCATCTCCACCGAGAGCTATGTGTAGGGAGAAAGGTATGGGAAGAGGGATGTGAAACTCTTCAGAGGAAGATATAGAAAGATCCTGGCTGTCCAGGCTGTTGGAACTCCTAGGAGTGAGAGTGACCAGGGCTGGGGAGAAGAGTAAGAGCCACAAGTGAGTAGGAGAGTACTGAGAACTGCACTGCACAGATGACGACTTGCCTTGTCCACATCCAGGAAGGATGCCTCAGTGGTGAAGTGCAAGGAGGCAGGTGTCAGGGCTTGGGGCTTCTGCTGTTGCCCACCAGGGTTAAGGCTGAAAGCCAGCCTGGAACTCTCGGGCCGAAAATGACGTTGGTGCAAACGCTGAGCGTTTTGGGAAAAACACCTGAATTCTGATGAGAATCAGAATTCTAATGAGGACATACAATCAAACCAGAAAGAGTTGTTCAAAACCACATTGTTGAAAAAGTCTGTCAGCACAGTTTCACCACTGTTTTAAAAAATGCAGTTAGAGTGACGTGGGAAAAAAAAGATGAACCTGAGATACAAGTGTTAAGCTGCTTGTCTAGAACTGTGCAGAAACAAGTCACAAAGCTGAGCATAAGGCCCAAGCCCAAATGCGCTCAATGAGGCTGACTTGTCAGGTGGGCTCTCCAGTGGCCATCTCCCCTAGCGTGGAGCAAAGTGCCTGGGCCTTTCGCGCAATGCCTCAGGGGAGCTGGAGATCCCCAAACCTGCAGGCATAATCACTGGTACTGTCATAAACTCTGCCGGGGAGAAATCACCCTGCAGACCCTGTATGGAAGGAGGAAAGCCCTCCTGGGGTCAGGCCAGGCTTAGAAAGGACTGAAGGCTCATTCTGTCTAAAATGGTGAGATGCCTGCCTGCCGTCTGGTCCCTGGTGGCTGGAGCACTTGCTCAGGATGTGGGAAACCGTGTTTCATGCCAGATTTCAGCTGGAAGGAGAAGGTCTCTAAGGGTGCCTAAGCCCTGATCGCTAGCGCTCTGCCTTCTCACGGGTTTGGGGAGCAGATAGGCCAGCCGTGAGCTCACGGGGACCTTGCTCAGCCTTTCCCTTCTCTTGGTTGTATCTTCCCTTGGGTTGTCCCCTGCTGCATGCATGGATTGCCGTTCTGCCTGCCCACATAGCGAAAGCTCTTGCATTGAGGTAGAGAGCGAGTTATGGGCACATTCCACTCTGAAAAGACCCCGGGAGCCCAGCAAAGTGGGAAGGAAGTCGACACAATAGAAAAACCTCTTCGAACAAAAGGCGACTGCTGCACCCTGGGCATCTTCTCTTTGTTGAACCAACTTGTCCTGATCCTTTCAGGCCACGGTGAGTTTTAGTAGCTTGTAAAATTCCTTGAAAATCGTAGAGCTGGGGAGGAGGAGAGCCGCTGAGTCGTAACATGTCAGAGCATCTGGGAAAGAATGGGGCTTTGTTAACGCTCTCCAGCGTGCTCTGAAGCAGAAGAGGATGGCGTGGGGCTTTTGTTGACGAGCGTATTTACTTTTTTTTGATGTGGAGAGTGTCTGTGTGTGTGGCGGCTGCTCCCGCTTTGACCAAACCCTTGTGATTTGTGAACTGTGGATTGATTAGAAAAATCCAGGGCTTTTGTGCTCCAGCTTTAAGAGGTTGGATGATGGCTGAACTCCAACAGATGAGCTGGAAAGGACTCTAGGTTTTGGGTGGGTTTTTGTTTGTTTTTTTTTGTTGTGTGTTTTTTTTTGTTGTTGTTGTTTAAAGCAGGGTGAGGATCGTGACTGTGGGCTGAGGTGTGGCAGCTTTTGTATTGGAGCGGGGAACAAGCTTTGCACACATCGCACGCAGTCTGTCACACGCTGTCTGCAGCAGGCTCTGAATAGCAGGAAATGTCCCATTTCCCAGGGTTTCAGTCCGGCTCCTGTGAATTTTAGCAAGCGCAGAAGTCGCGCAAGGGGGGCAACTGGCAGAGCAAAGGAGAAGTCCAGGAGCTGCATCTGGCAAGCTGCCGTGGAAATGCTCTGTAGGTGAAAAGGGACCTTGCCCGGATTACGGCTGAGAACTGGCACTCCACAAAGCAAATGCATTCTGTCATCTTCCTTCTCAATTTATATTTTCCATGTTTCCTTACTACACGTGCTGCAATAGCCCATGGCTTGCATCAATCAAGAAACGTCTGCTTAGAAAAGCAAACAATAAGCAACTGCTTTAGAAACCCTATTTACGAGAGTTTCGTAACCGTCTCCCTGGGCACTGTGGGTGTCTCATCTAATGAACAGGCCCAGATCTGTGTTTCAGCAAAGGAGGCGACGGGATGTGGGAGGGAGAGGTGGGTGGGGTGAGCGGCGGCTCTGGAAGCACGGAGCATTTCAGGACTCGGAAGCTCGGAGGAACTGCTGCTCTGGCGGTTACCGCGGAGGAATTTTAATTGGCCCCCTTATGTAAGGTACGTTGCTCTACACGCTGGTTGTTTCTGGGTTTTGCTACCGGTGGTGTTTAGCTGGATGTTTTCCCCCAAAAAACTTTTAAGGCAGGCTCGGTTTTATAGTGACACACGTACTGGAGGAAGGGCGTAAGATCACCCTCAGCAGGCTGACGGGACTGCTGAAGGTAATGTGCTATGAGTAAAACTCCTGAGGCAGAGTGAAGTTTGGGAGCGTTTTCTACAGGAAGAAATTGTAGCTGTGCAGGTGACCAGAGGTGTGGCGTGCGTTTCCCTGGAGTGGAAAATGCAGTGGCGTTTCTCACCTCCACGTTTCATCTAGACAGCACGTTGGCTCCATGTAAAGAAGGTACGTTGTCCTTGAGGTGTCTAATTCCCAGCGTGGTTCAGGCTTATCTCAGCCATGAAACCCTCTGCTGCTCTCACCTCGTGTTTCCCGTGAAAGGATGCTGGTGCACGTAGCCCCTCGGCAGCTGGCAGAGCCCGCGTGTGCTGGGACGTGCTCCTGGGTGGAAGGAGGGGATATTGTCCCGCATGGGGCAAGCGGGCACCTCACCTGGCAATATGAGCCTGACAAAAGCAGGTTGGAAACCGTGCATTTGTGCTGGGGTTGCATAGCTTCCCTGGCAGAACAAAGAAACCAATACCGGCTAATTAGTCAGGATGAGAGAGGCTGATAAGCTCTCCTGGGTTTCTGCGAGAGAGGTATGTGGTCAAGAGCTGGCAAGTGGCTGCGGTGTTTAGTGAAAAGTCTGGGTCAAAGGCACAATTATAGGCTTAAGACCTTTAAAAATTAACAAACAACTATGTGATTAGAGCCTGACAGAAGAGGAGGAGCTGTAGTTCACGCGAAAGATAGTTGTTTTTAAACTTTAGATTAGTTTAATTTGGACCGGAACCAAAGCTGCCTCTCTTTTGTCTGTGGAAATTTCCTATGACCTGGAAGCTTCCTGGACCTTGCAGCTGCTTCCTGAACGTGGTAATTTCCTTACTGCTATTGCAGTGACTGAATTCACAGCGAGCTGCAATATAAGATTTTTGAGGATTTGTTTTGGCGTATAAGATGAAAGGAAACCAGGCAGAATTGTCCATCAAAACCCTGTGTTCAATTTAGTGATGCATTTTGGAAGCAAACAGTATAAGCAAGCTCAAAAGGGATAAAATAAATTCAAGAACAATAAACCCATACACAGATACTAGAAGTATCTAGGGTTGTATAGCCTTTGACATCCTTTATGCAACAGTGGAATGGACCTCAAAGTGGCCAACCTGATGTTCTTTTTCTGAATGACATACCTTATTGCTGCTGTCAGACGAGCTGGATCACTGGCCTGATCTAGTAGGGTATTGTTTACATTCTTGTTGAGTTGAGGAAGACTCATGCAAAGTACTTTGGGCTCAACAAAGAGGAATTTTCTTGTAAAACAGTTTTGTCAGAGCTTCTGACCAGCTCTTCAGGTCATCAAAAGACCTGGGTTTTGGCACTCAAAGCACCTCAGCGAACTGTGGCGTCTTGGAATGATGATCAAGGTTAGAAAGGCCTGATGACTCTTCGCAGGTCTGCTCTGCCTTCTCTGGCTTGTAATTTGTCCTCCAAGAGCACTTGAAGGCTTTGATTAAACACTGGAAGCTTCCTACTGGAATGAGTCTTTTGTAAAACCTGGTGCGCTAGAGAAGTTCTGCAGTTCTTCAGTCGGCAGATGGGAATGGGTTGGTGTTAATGTTTCTGGTGTCAATATTGAAGGGCACTGGTGAATTCAGAGGACCCAAACAGAAAACAGAGGGAGTCTGGGTGGAGTGATGACACTCCCAGGTAAGTCTTTTGTCTCCATTCCTGTTCTTAAGAGTGGACTTTAGCCCTGCCCTATTTCTGACAGGTATTGGGGATGCCGTGCTAAAGACCAAAGTGCTTAGGTACTGCAAGGTTCACTTGGGAGGACAGATCTGGGAGGTTTTGTAAGTGGCATTTGACAGTGACATCTCATTAGCTTTGGGGCACTATCTCTAGCCTAAGTTAATGCCTGTGAGATGGGAGGAGAGGCAGAAAGTGGTGCCAAAAGGCAGGACAGCCAGAGGATGGATCTGGAGACTCACATGTGAACATTGGGTGGAGACAGTTATCTGAAAAGTAACTGCTGCTCTGGTTGTTTTATGGCAGTCCTCTGTCTCTCAGCGCAAAGGAAGTGAAAGGACCTCTCTGGTCCTACCCAAATTATGGAGGTCCGAAGTGGAGAGGATGGAGCAGGGGGTGGCGTTACTGTACATTGAACTCCATCTCATCTAGGAAGCAATCGCACTGTCAGCTCTTCCACTGTCCTCCAATATTGTTTGTGTCTTTGGATCAGCTTCCAGGCTGTAATTCAGACTGACACTTAGGGTCTGACTCAAAGCTGCTTTGAAGTAGATGGTAACACATATTCTAGAATGGTGATGTATAGCACTTCCTTCGTTATTCTTTACTTTTTGAGGCCATGCTGAAGTCCCATTTGCTCTGGAAGAGCAGAGTACACGTATTGTAAGTGAAGATCAAGGAAGAGGAGAGGTCTCTTGAAGACAGACACTTAGCTTCCCTCCAGCTCCCAAACCTGCTACCAGAGCCATGACACAGGAATAACAGGAAACCTAGCCATGGTCCTCTGAGCTTCCCATAACTTCTCCACTCCAGTGGAAAATGGATGAGTTCTCTCTTCTCATGACCTCCTTCCCTTTGCTACCTCCAGGCAATCTGTAGTTGTTTCACATTAGGCTTGGAGTTATCTGGGAGGGTTTCATCCTCTAACTCCAGGTCATTTTGTGGTGCATATAAGTTTCTGGATCAGAGCAGTTCTGTTTCTGCAAGCATATGCTGCTTGCAGGTATTTTTGATAAAGGGAGGTGCAGGGCCGTGAGGGATTGAACCACCATCTCGCCTTATCTTCCTTGCCATGTTATTTGCAAAGGTTGAATGATAGTCTTAATTGCAATGAGAGTGATCTTCTCTAGCCTTAGCTGTTGATAAGTAAAATATCTTATTTGATCTAACTGTTTAACTCTTGTAGTTAGTGGACAGAGACCAAGTGAACACAGAGGCCCACTCATCTCACTTGGGCTGAGTTGAACTGAATTTCTYGTGTGTCTCCTTCTCTCTGTTGATTACAAAGGGAGTCTAGGGTGGATAGTTCAGCTTTGGATACTCGGCAAGGGCAGATRGATTCTGTCCTTTTCAAGTCAACTGGAGGTTCACCATTGTCTTTGGGCTTGGGAGTGAACTTCCTAAGGAAGGCACGTGAGCTCCTGGTTTGGATTTGGGGGGAGAGGGGAAAAAAAAAGTTGGATTAGATAAGGTTTCTATAAAGCTCTTGTGTTTCCTGATTTTGCATAAAAGGGGAAAAAAGCATTCCCCTCCSCCACCCACAGCTTCCTGTTTTTTTTCCTGTTTTTCTGTGTTGAAGATGGATGAGGACAAAAAAAAAGATTTCCTCCCCCTCCCCCCCCCCAAATTATCTTTGGGCTGAAAAATCAATTACAAAACCTTGATGCTTTCTGCAGAAAGTACTGAATGCTTGTTTGACCCTTCTTACGCTCCTGGCTACATGCAGCTCTCGTAAATCTGTTGAGCTTCAAATGTGGTCAATATTCTGAAAAACTGGCATTGTCTCTTCTTTCAGTGCTTAGGGTCCTGTGATGGAGGTGAYCAACAAATGATTTTTAAGCCTGATGCATAAAATCAGTGGTATTAAGCCAGGCTATCTCACCTCTGATAATGCAGAAGAACAGATACCCAGAGAAGAAGAATATAAAAACTGGGAAGTGTTGTTGTAGTACTTCCTTCATATACACTTCTTGCCTCCTCAGGGATTTCTGAGCTGGAGTTGATGTCTGTCTTTTTATTAGCTTTTAATTGTTTTTTTTCCTCCATGGACTTGTCCAGCTGCTTTTGAGCGTGGGTGTAATATACTYGTAGCAAGTACAGACTCTTGTGGCAGCGAGTTCCACAGTTTAATTAGACATAGAGTACAAGGTAGGGCTTCCTGTTGTTCGTCCCAAGCCTCCCCCATCGTTTGAGGGCAGAGGCGGTTGTGCCGTGTTCCCAGTGTCTGCTGCGTGGCGTTAGGTATGTGGGAACCTACACCAAAARTCTGCGGGTCTTATGTTTAATGTGAGAGGCTTGATGGGTCTAGTAACYCTGTTTTTAAACTGCCATGGACTGTGCCTGCCTGCTTTTAATGCTTCCTGCTCAGCARTTTCCCCTGATGGCAGACCATCTGGTTCCTTCACAAAGTTTTGCTGGTGTCTGCAGGCTCCYTCTATCCCTTACTAAAGCCTTATCAAAATAACTTTGCTACCTCAGTTTTTCTCTTCCTCCTTTTTGCTGGTAAGAGCTGTCTTGGGATTTTGGGTTTTACTGTCTTTCTGCTTTCTTTATTCTCAGTTACCTCTTAACTCACACACTGGGTGTTTCTGGCTGCTTGTGAGGTGGCTCCAGTAAGCCGAACACTAATTCACCCTGAGTCATGACGGATCTGAGGTTTGACAAGAGCGGAGTCTGAATGGGAGCGCTCGCTTCRCTGTGTTGGTGTTGGTTAAACAAAGCTTGGAATTGTTTTTCCGCACAACAAAACGGTCTTTGTGCTGGACATAATGCAGACTCAGCTGGAGCGTGACACGTGAGGGGGAACATAGTTTGGAATTGCAATTAGCTGGGCTAGAAACTTGGCCCYGGCAGAAAAGGAACAAAGGTTTGGATTGAGGGAGAAACGACGTCTCGGCGTGGGCCACTCGAGTTTGCCCCYGTGACCGAGGGAGCTCCTGAGTTTATGGACCTTGAGCTGTCACTGCAGATGAAAGAGGAGGTCCCATCCTGCTAGYGGGCATGTTTGTGCGATTGTATGTTAAATAGAGCTGGGGAACCGATCCATGTTAAAAACTAATCTGGTAAAGATTAKTTTTTAGGCTAGGCTAGGGTCCAAGTTCAGACAAACCTTTCCTCCTCCCCCAAAATCAGCCCTTAAATTTAATCCATTCCTCCTCCCTACCCCCGCCACAAATTGTTATTTTTTTTTTTCAGGCAGCTCTTTGGTCAGGTTAATCATGATGGCACAAATGTTGAGCTGACAGAGGGGAGGAAACACATAGGTAAGCCTATGTTCAATTCARTTTAAGGTCCCTAGATTCAGCTCGGAAACATCACTGTGATGTTGCGTAAAGCGTTGATCTGGATTAGCTAGGTTTGATTAAGTTTTGAGGGTGAAACTCTACTGGCAGGCTTTGCACAGAGCTGTATGTTATTCTGCCCTGTAACGTGCATCCTTTGGAGCTATGCACTGCTTGGGGAAAGGCATAAAGCTCATGCAAAGGGTAAGTGCACTGGTAATCGTGTTTTCCCTGCAGAGTTAACCCAGGTGTTGCTCACCTGGGTTAGTGTAACAGGGGCTGTAACACCTCCGCGATAAGGTCCTACCCAAACAATTGCATTTTTGCAGTGTCTCTGGACATATACATGGTTCATAGCAGTGTGGTCAACAGCTCAGCTGCTTTCTGGCTTGTTCCAGTGAACAGGGGAGAACTTCTCTGTCCTTCTGGATATCGAGACAACAGTCTGGTAAGAAAGCACCTTTAGAAAGAAAGCACTTTTTAGCTTTCAAATGCTTTAGGCTGCATCCCGCTGCAAAGCAGAGGGGCATTTACCAGTTCAGGTGTAAGTGCTCGTGCTCTACAGTGCATCCTCAGAAGGGTTCAGTCATTTTCGGTAGAAGCAACACCATTGCCACTATGAGACAAAGCAGGCCGGAGAGTGAAAGGCAATACTGGAGAAAGAGAGTTTGGGGATTACTCTAATGGAGAAATGGCTTTAGTACCCTATAGGCTTCAATTTAAAACTCTTATATTGTTCCTGAGCTTGAATTAAAGCAGCTTTATCCCTGCGTCTGTAAAGATAATGTATTTGCTTGAGGCATGGGCTAGTGGAAAGGTACGTCTTCAGCTGAGTGGCAGCAACCACTTGATGGTGTCTCAAAGGGCAGGGGAGCAAACACTTGGCCTGTTTGAGGCCTGGAGGTGATGGAGTGATAGGCTTGYCTCATTGCTGAGGCAACAGGAATGGGAGAAAAAGATCATGAGCTGCAAAGACAGATGAGATTGGCAGGGCTGAACGGTACGGAGCAATGAAGGAGCAATGCTCTTTAGGAAGGCTGATGTAGGGAAGAGAAATGTTTAAGAACAGGATGGGGCATAAACATGGTCATGGCATTTACCTTTCACAGGGTTTAGTGTTAAAATGCCCTGAGCACACCCTAAATCTGGCACTGAACTTGAATTCCTAGCTGAGAAGTTTTTGTTTTCATTGATTGCTAAATGCAAGTTCAACACAGGGGAATTCACGAGAGGAAGACGGAAAATGAATAATCCCTGTTTGAAGATCCACTTTGTTCCTTACTGTAGAGAAGGTGACAGGATTGTCTGACTGGACATGTGTTTCTGTGAGAAACTCTGAGTCGCATCTAATGTCTAGGGGTTTTCCAGCCATTTTCCTGGCGGAATAGCTGTCTCAGAGCTACAGACTCCGAGTAGATTGCTGTTCTCCACAACTCTGACAGAGAGGCTCAACAAAACACCAAAACGTCTTTTTGCTTGGTTTCCTATCTGTTCCAACCACCCTTGTCTCAATTTTCTCAAAATGGGTATAATACCCTGTTGTAGCTCCTCAAGAGCTATATTTTCTTGCTAAAATGTGCATGTAGCAGCTTTGGATAGTCCCTGTTGAGGTCTCCATTCAGATGTCCTGGGCTGCTCCCATCTATCCTAGGCATCTCCTGTCTATCTTTCAGCAACTGCTTGTCTTGGTGTTAGCTGCTGCATCACCCTTGYTTCTGCCCTCATTGGCATGCTTAGAAGAAAAGCCAAGAACGTGATGAGCTGCAGAGATCTAGCAGCTATTACAGACATTGTTTCTCAAACTCATTTGTCCTGTTTCTACATGAATGCTGCTATTTGCATCCTCTCCCTAATTACAGACCTGTGCTGATACGGATTTCCATGCTGTTCATTGGCTTATGCCCTCCTGTACCTTCATTTAGGGAGAGGGAACAGATAGGTCTCCCAGTTCGGAAAACATTCTTCTGGAGAGAGCTCATCAGTCCTCATTAGAACCTGAAGCAGGCTGACGGCTGTCTTGCTTTACCAATGGAAGACTCCATCCTCAAAAGCCATAGGAGACTTTCAGATTTTGCACRTATGACCAGAATTGAGACAGCTACACCTACCAGCAAGAGAAGCTGTTATGYTTTGTGCAGCTAGTGAACGCTTCCTTGGAGGTGCATGTCTTTCAGTTCTGGCTGTCAGGAGTGCAACATCTGAGAAGGGTTTTGGTTCCCAAGCAGCAGCAGAGCCATGCATGAAGTGCAGACCAAAACACTGTAAACAGACATGAGAGTGGCTCTAAACAAACTTCCCTTGCCTTCCAGTGAACAAACACAGAAGTACAAAACCACTGAGTCGTGTGAAAGCTGGCTCCAAGCGGGAGGGAGGCAACATGTGACAGCCACAGGTTTCTGTTTGGTGCTCCCATCACCCAGCGGCTCTGCAGTTTGCATTTGTTTTTTCACATAATGCACAACGTGACCTCCGCATGCCCTCGGATGGACTCCGTCATTTCTTTCACGCTCTGTGACTGAGTCAACATTTGGTTTTGTTCACCGGGTAACTAACTTCAAACCCTCTTTGCCTGACTGGGCTCGAATAAGTGTGCAAATGCTTTTTTTCACATAGCTGGTGGGGAAAGGCTGGAAGTGGTGGCTGAAACTCATCCGTACATCATTGAGTGAGGTGATGTGGCAACTTCGGACTTTTTGTGGTGCCAGAGCAGCTATTTCGAAAGCTGACTGGTGCCACTCACTCATTCAGCAAATGGTCTGTTACTGTCACGTTCAGGCTGAGACCACAAATTTCCAGCGAAGGGCAGGCATGTGACTGCCAAAAAACATGTTGTTAACTCTGTATCAGGTGGCAGAAAAGGTTGTCACACTTCAGGTAACAGAAAAGGCTCTCCAAATGCTTCTGGTTTCTGCAGAGTCAGCTTGGGTGTCTGTACACTGTGCTTTCTGTTGTGGCTGTTACAGAGGTTTCTCAACCCAAGTATAGCATCACGGGAATGCTTTGGGGCAGTCCTGGTAAAGTMTGAACTCAGGTCTGCATGAGTAATAGACCCTCAAAAAAATGGGCTTGCAGCTGGCTGCATGTGGAACCAGCTCATGTTCAGAAGGGGCTTGTGAACCACCATGGCCACGAAAAGCAAAACTGTGTGCATCTGCACYTGTGGGTCAAATCATTCAGTTTTCATTAAGCCATCTGTATGTAATGGATGGTTGGGTTTTTTGGTTGTTTTGATAAGAGGAGAATTGGGGAAGACCTTTGGAGTTTGGCATCTAGCATCTATTCCTTTTGTTCTGCACTAGATAAAACCTTTTCTTGCAGGACTGAAGAAGCGTAGGTGGAGAACAAGCCCCTTCCCTAGCTTGAGGGATCAGAAATGGTGGAATTTTCTTCCCTCCTTCACCCAAAATGGACAAAATAGGCTTAAAAAAATCATTAAAGCCCACCAGCTTGCTAACTTGGTGATCTTAATACAACACAACTGACTGCTTGCTATTTTATTGAAGCATTTGAAAATGAAATGCTGTCACATATCCAGCCTGATTTCACTCCTTGATTAAGCAAGCTACTTATGCTTAGAGGTTTATAACAAGCTTTAGTGCTTTCTAGTACCTGTGAGAGGAAAAAAAAACAAAAAACAAAAAAAACTTTGTATCTACAAGGCAGAGGATTAAGTGGCAATGGAAAACAAACTTTTAGATCTGTCCTGTCCTCTTGGTGCTCTGGGATGGAAGCTGGCTGGCTGCTGCTTTGTTTTGCTTTTTTCCTGGCTCAGTTGTTCTCCCTGGGAGGGGACAGGAGGAGTTCAGATTCAAGGTTTTTTTTACCTATTTGCATGCATAGAGATTCCCCTGGGGCAAATCACCAGCATTCCTGCAAAAAAACAGTCCTACAGTCTAGGACTGGCTTGCCTCAGGGCTTGATGTATGAAAACCTGCATACTATGAGATATGGAAGTTTTTAATGCTTCCCACTTTGCACACAGAGGAAATTTAAGAGGTTGTGGATACTAAGGAGAAAATTCACCTGCGCAGTCAGTTGTGTTTGGACCTGAACATCCATGTTAAACCAGGGAAGCTGACCATCCACACTGCAAAGCTTCCCTTGTTTTAAGACACCATCTCAGCCCAAGCTCCACGATGACCTGAAAAGGGAGCACGTGAGCAAGGTTTGGTGGTTTTAGGGAGCTCAAACTTTAATTCAGCAAGGAATCCAACCCCCTGAGAAGCTTAAGTGAGGCATTCGCACCTAAGCTAGTCACCCAGATGTCCTTTCCATAGTCCATGGTGAGATGCCTGAAGCATTTCTTCCCATGAAGAATGAAGTAGTTTTAGGCTTAGATGTCTAACTTTCAGACATCTCAACTCTGGGGGAATGAATCTCACCTGTGGTTTGTGCAGATCAGGGTAGAGGTGAAGAAGCCTCAGAGTAGGCCACCAGGAGCTAGTCTGACATCAGCTCTTCTTAGGGACAGTGCAAATATGCTATCTATGTCTCTATTAGTAAATAAATGAGACCCGGTCCCCACGGCCAGATGGTTACAGCATAGCCTATGTTCATATAGCTGTTTGCTCCTTACCTCCCAAAATAGCATGGCTACATGCATACTGCCCATTTCAAATGGTCCCTGGCCAATGCCTGAGAATTGCTGGAAGAGCACACACACCTGTGCCGAAATCTGTGCTACCAATTTAATGTTGTAAATTTTTGCAGCATCACGCCATGTACTCATCAGTTTACTATTGTAAACATAGCTTTTGAGAACGCACTACAACCAGKCTGAGAATAAATGCGGACAGACGATTTGCAGTCCCTGGGGTTTGCTGTCTTGCTTCACTAAGTTGAAAGAATCTCGAGGTTGTAATTTTTTTTTTTTCCCTTTAGTAATATCAGCCAACTCTGCCGATGGTATTTTCACTACCTGGGCTTTTTCCGTATTAGTGTCTTATGACATGCTATTAGCTGGCTGTGGAGGTAGGGCTAGAAGGAAGGAGGAGGAAGCTACCGGAGTTTGTTCACATAGGTTTGTTGCTTTTTTTTTTCCTTTTTTTTGTGCTGCCCACTTCCATTTTAGGCAAACTCTCTCTGTTGACCCAGCAGTTGTGACATATAACCAGCAGTGCACAGTCCTACTCGGAAAGGAGTAACACCAGACCTTTGCTCCTTTGGAGGACTGGGTGCTTCGGCATGGCTCTGCGGCTCCGTATGACAGCTTTTAATGCCCAAAGGTGCAGACTGCGGCACCTAGGCAGAAAACTGGTGAGCGAAATGGGAACAGACACTCTGCTTCATCTGTTGCTGCCTTGTACTCCAGTGACTTTCTTCTGGAATTATGGATTTGGCACTAAGCAGGATTAAGGCAATTATCAAGTTTAGGACCTTCCCAGTCACGTAGAAAGGTATCATAGTCCACGTGAGAAGGTCTTCARTTGGAGAATCAGGAAAACTAGGCTGTAGCTTCAGTGGGCTTCTGTGACACCAGCTCATGTTGAGCTACTGGGTTTCTATTTCCTCTGCAAAATTTCAATTGTTTTTTGGGGGCAGCAATCTTGCAGCTCTCTGAGTGTGCTGTCCAGAACAGGAAAGCCTGAATGTTCACACTGAGCTTGGAAGCCGTTGGTAGGTGGATATTCATGCAGTGAGTTTACATGTGGCTTTTTTATTGTCTAGGACATGTGCACAGCTGAAGCAACTGCATCTCTGCTCCAAGCAGAAGAAACCTTCTCGGCATGCTTGGCACGGATAGATGCCCTCATCCTCAAGCCTTTGCTCCAGGCAGGTAGGTCAGAGAAGACTACTTTTTTTTTTGTCTCTAACTCTTTACCTTGAGTCACCTCGCTGGTGCACCTATGAAGAGAATTATAATTGAGAACTGAGGACTGGCTGAGGACTCACTAGAGGCTGATTCATAGGAGTAAGTGATATGTAGAGTTGTTTCATTTAAGACAGCGAGGTCTTGAGGCCGCATGTGACCTTTCATGCAAGCCTAGAACTGTGGTTCCTGTTGTTTTTAGAGGATAATCTAGATTCTGACCGCTGTAAGCAGAATCATATACTGGGGAAGATCTAGAAGAGACAGAATTTCTCCCTTCAGTCGATCTGGCCTTCTTGAGCATTCAATTCCTTTACATATGTCTGCTCTGAGGCTTGTTTCTATTATGGTGTGTGGAAATCAGAAATGCTTCTCACACGTGCGACCCCTAAACTGTGCCTATTGTGCCTCCATGTTCCCAGTCTGTAGTTGTGTCCATCTGGGAAAGTAAAACTTGTGAGTGCAGCTTCTGGGATGGCAGTAAATCAGAGCAGCTTCACTGAAACAACAAATCTATGTAAATATTCATGAGCTCTTTTGGCCAAAGTGGTGTGACTGGATTAGGCCCCTAGGGTAGTTCCTACTCGTGTCACTGCCTTTTAGCCTCCAACAAGGCTGGGAACAGCTGTTTGGGCCAGGGGCAAAACCTCTCAAGATTTTCCTCCCATGCTCGTGCCTGAGCTGGGGCTTAGCCTTGCAAGCTGCCACGACCGCATGCCCTACAAGAATGGAAAGGAGAAGGCCTTAGCATGGGTAGCCCATACAATTAATTACAGGAACCCAACCTGAAATAATCATCACCTCCTTCCTCCCAGGAATTAATTTCCCATAAGAGCATATGTACTTCACCTTGACAACTTGGGCTGAGTGCTAGATCTGGGCAGTGTCTTCCACAAGATTTCTTGGCATTCAAAGCTTTCTGATGGCCTTTCTCTTTCCCTCCATCTTTTCCTCAAAGAGCCTCATGACCAGAAAGGAAAGGACAACTTCAAACTCTTACTGCTACTGAATGATCGATTTCAAGCTCTCTGGAACTTCACAGAAGAAAATTACCGGATACTCAAACAAAAATGCAGCACTTCGGAGTCATTCTGCATCCAAGACTTTTACACCGTCTGGAAAGGAGACCTATTTCTAAGCCTCTACATTCAGTAAGTACAGAAGCATTTCAGACTAACATAAGGGACCCAACTTATCAACTGCTTCTACCAACTCTGGTAGGCTGGCGCAAAACTGATGCGTTTAATTTGTTCAGTACTGTTCATTTAATGTTCAGTCATTAAGCAAGGAAGTGGTCGCCTTCAGTGCATGGGCTAAATGCTACAGACTATAGGATTTGTATAGACCATCTAATAGGTAGTCTTTTTCTATCTGTGACCATGCTTTGGAAGAGGTGTAAAAGGCAGGATTTTTTCCTTGCAAGTATTTTTTAGGCATCTTAAAAAACGGGAGGAGGAACAGGGTAACAATTTGTGACTGGGGAATTTATGAGAGCAAAGCTTGGGCTGTGGTCAGGAGCAGAAAGGCATGTACAAGGAGGCTTACAGGACTTACAGGGATGAGGAGAGGAAGATGTCAGCAGAGACAGTTCATAAACCTGTTTTTACCACGCTTATTTGGTTTTGGGAAAGGGTGTGATAGTAAGTAATGGATATAGCACGGTGTGAAAAACATACTGCCCATAGCTGATTCTGTAATTAATTACATACGTGTTCCCCATCTGTCTGCAATGCAAAGTAAAACGTTTGCCAGACTCACTGGAGTGTGCCTAACCTGTGCGTTGATATCCCAGCATGGAAAAGGGTTTATGGGCACCTGAGGTGACGTAGAGATCAGACAGTGCTCAGTCCTCCGTTCATCACAAATGTGGCCAAGCCACATGGGCTTGAACCATCTCCGCAGTTTGGCACTTGAAAAAGGAATGGGAGGTGAGCAGACAGGGTGCACTGGCTCCTGGAGCTTGCTGCTTATCTAGTCTTGGTTTTGTTTTTTTATGGGTGTGCATGTGGATGGAGGCAGAAGGAAGGAATATGGGTTTTTTTGTTTGTTTGTTTTTTGTTATTGTATTTGGATGATAGCACTTCAGAAAGAGGTGAGCAAGAAACTTTGCCATTGCGTGAGTGGGATTTGGAGCAGCGTGTGTTGCTCATCTTGAAATGGATTCAGTGAATTGAAATTGGTTTGCCTTAAAAAAGGCAAATAAGAGTTGGAAACTTGTGCTGAGATTTCAGCTGACACAAAAGAGAAGCTTATCTGGAGGAGATCCCTTCTCTCCTCATTTTGAAATGAAAACTTTTTTTTTTGCGTGTGTCCTGTAAAAGAAGAGCTGGTTCCTACCTGCTTCTGCTGACTCACTCTGTGCAGTCCTGATCCTACTATGTCTCATGCTTATAGGAGCAAGCAAAGACCCTCTTTAGGGTTCTGAAAATCAGCAATAAATAGATGATCCTGCTAGATGTAATAAATGATAATTAGTTGAGACAGAATACATGACTTATGCCTTCTTCCAGTAGTGATTTCACACGATATTTGCTGACAAAATATGGCTCGATCTCCCTCTAGTGTGAGATGAAATACATTGACATGAAATACACTGACTAGAATTTATCAGCAGTAATAGAGACTTGATACTTCTATTTCAAGCAGCAGAAATTCATGCATCTGATGCTGATATCTTAAATCTGCCAAGGCTGAGCTTGCTTTCCAGGGTGGTTGCACAAGATTACTTCTGCTTATGCTAAATGCCAGGAAGATTGACTTCCTGTAACAAAACTAGTGCAAGCAGTCAACAAAGCAGTTAAACCAAGGAGCTAGCTTGGGGAACAAAAGTGGAGTGAGCCAAAGTGAGAGGGTACGATAGCTACCTCTCTTTTTACCCCCCTTGCAAAGGTCGAACTGACCATGTTTTTCAAAAGAGCTTGCTCCCGCTATTGCTTAAACCTTGTAGATTTGCATCTCTAACTCTGTTTGTGCCTGTTCTTTTTTTAACAGATATTTCGTCACTTTTGCAAACTATGTTGTAGTCCACGGCTTCGAACATGCCACAAAGAGCAGAAGGTCAGTGGGCTGAAAAATGCTTATTTAGCAGCTGACAGGAACATAGTAATGTTGCAGGCAGGAAAGCGATTCCAAAGGAGCAAATGTCAATATTGATCTGGGAGTCTGGACCTAGCGGAATGGAATGATCTGCAGGGAAAACATGGGTTGAGACACTTAACAGGAGAGAGCAGCAGTGAGCCCTGCCCTTGCAGTCATCTCGGCCAGCTGCCGCTCCTCTGAACCAGCTTCTCCTCCGTTCTGCCAAGACCACCGGACCAGGTTTTGAAAGGTTTCCCCTGCAGTTCTCTTTCCCCCTCTTTTCAGCCATGCACAACTCGGAGATGTTGGGGGGAGGAGTCCAGTAAATTTTAGGGGTTCAGACAAGTAGTGAGAAAGGTTGGGACCCTAGAAAGGATTCTGTGAGAATCTGGCAGGAGGATCCACATGGAAAAGCTAAAAATGAAAACTTTCCTCTCTCCCCTTGCAGTCATAAGCGTATTGTATGAAACGTGCGCCACAGCCTATGCACACCAACTAAGCAAAACACATGCAAGGGAGGGGGATGGGGCTCTGGGGTGCTTTTACGGCAGCTCTTGCAGAGCTAATCTTGTCCCGGAAGGGTTCCCGCAGTACAGGGCCATGACTACTTATTGATCATGTAGCTCTGTTTGGTTTCCCAAAGGATCAGAAACCCYGAAGTGAAGTCTTCCAGGCTTGCTCTTTAGAGAGGTAGATGTGACTTCTTGTGGATACTAACAGAGTGACCCTGAACCTATGGCCAGTGTGCATCCGTGCAAACGTCTGTTAGCCGGTCACTGTTTAGGCTTGGAAGGGGGAGGGAGGCATCTGGCACTTCTACCTGAGCTTGTGCTGGTGCCTCACTTTATAGTCAGTGACAGGCACCTCTGGGATGTGACTCACCCTATCCTACTGTAGATGCCTAAAATAGGGCRGGTGAATTGTGCTATAAAATTGCCCATTTGTCTGCCTTGCCTATAAGGGGATCCTGGAGCGCCCAGCTCAGGTGGAGGTTCCCAAGGKCTGTCTGCAGTGTCTGTGCTTTGCTGTAGAGTAACTGAGCTCAGGATGGCTATGGATGAGGCAGTGCTGTACTTCTGCCTTGCTGTAGAGCAAAGCCTGGCCACTGCTGAAGCATGGAGGATGCCTGAGCTACCCTCTTACGAGCGCTCCAAAGCTTGGTGCGCACCTCTGGGTTGAAAATAGTCCCACACTGGAGGCAAACTGGGATTTGCTTAGCCATTTTCAGCTGAGTGCAGATGTATCAACAGCTCCTTCCCTCCTTGAAGCCTTTCTGTAGGTTTGCTCAGAGGAATACCAAAGCTGTCCTGTCAACTCTCCCTCCTTCTAAAGGAGGAAAGTGTTGTATGCTCCTTACCATTACTCCTTATCAGTTTTGCTCCAAGTTTACTTGACATCATCCACTTAAACCTTGATACRTTGACTCAAATTATGGTGTTTCAGTCCCTCTGAACAGGCTAACAGTTGTACGGAATTAACTTTTCTGTTCAAGAAATTTCCACTGCTTGTCCCAGATGTGGTCAGAGACTCGTGGAAATAGCAACCAAAGGGATGAGAGCTGGACACGAGTAGATTTGCAGTCACTTTATCTGAGTCACTCTTTGTTGTGATTGTAGAAGTCATGCTATATTCTGTATATCTGTGGGTGTGATCCCTATTTGCGAAGGGTGCTGGGCCAGAGGCAGAATGGATGGAGCTCTCGTTTGCCTCATTGCCTTATTTCTGTGTATGTGGTGTGCAAATATGTTTGCACAACATTGTCTCCTGCTCTTTGAGGTCTTTCTATACCATGTCTGGGAGTGAGGTAGCCTATCATGTTTGGAAGGCAGGGGTGTAGCAATTTGCAGAAAGACTAGTTAGTGAACCTTTGTCTTAATTTGCGATCTTGCAGTGAAGCCTGGAAGCATCATAAGACAGTGCTGAAACAATTCCTCACAGACTTCACCTCCGAGACCTCCATGTCACTGGCCTTGTACACTGTACTTCACAAGCCTATCCGGGATCACGTTGAGCAATATATACTGCTCCTTACCAAGCTGAACGAGGCTCTTAAAGAGGTAAGAGGCTTTATATGATGTTGCTTGACTGGCTCACGTTAACATCTCATGCAGGGCTGTGGGGCTTTGTGATGATGAGTGAAAAAGCTGCCCTCTTGCAAGTGCTCCAAAGCTTGGTGCACACCTGTGGATTGAAAATACTCCTGGACTGAAGGCAAATTGAGATTTATGCAGTCAGTCTCAGCTGAGTACAGATGTATTGGCAGCTCCTTCCCTCTCTGAGGATCTGGAGCTGCTGAGATTTTTCTGCAACTGTAGCCCAGAGAGTGGAGGTCCTGCACAGTGGTGCCTGAAGCATTTCTCAAGCCCTGCTTTCCTTTATTAGGGCCCTGAAAAAGACTTGGTTACCAGTGCTATCAAGGAATATGTGAAGCTAGAGTCTTTCATCAGCCAAGTCCTGGATGAAGCTTGTTTTACCAAGGCCTTATGGAAATCCCTGGGCTACAAATTCACGGTGAGTCAGAGAAACAGGCAGTGGCTTGGTGGGGGGCTCCTTTGGAGATCTTGCGCTTCTGCTTACTCAAGGGGGGAAATTTAATATGAATCAAGCATTCAGGGCTTGGTTTGGAAGCTGACAGTTGGAGCAGAGCAGTTTGGAAGCTTTGGACAAACCTTCTGATCACAGGGTGCTTCAGAAGTTAAGCCTGCTGTCACCGTGCTCTGTGTCACGAGTCAGTCGGCCTCTGTGGGAACTGGTGTCTTGAGTTGCATGTCCTCTCCCAGATCCTGATGCTTCTCCTTGGGAATGCAAGAGCTATCTGTTTACCATCTCTAGCTCTGTGGTTCCCTCTGCAGGACATGCTCTGTGTTCCCGAAAGGAGGCTGCTGGAAGACAGCAGAAATCTTCCCATTTCTGCCAGCACGAATCGATCAGACCGAATTCTGCTCTTTGATGATGTCCTTGTGCTAATTCAGGTGAGTCTTGAACCTTTCAGGGTGTTTGGAAGGACAGCAGAGATGAATGGCACTAAGATTAAGAATCGTTTAATGCCGAGACTGCAGCAGAGCTCGGCTGTTTGCAAAACCCTGTCTCAGATCCTTGCACCTGTGATTTCCACTGGAAAATAAGAGAAGAAAGCCCAGTGAAGCAGGAAAAGGGGAACACCCGCATAACTTTTTTCCCCCAGTAAATGCATAGGATCCAACCACCACAGGCACCTTTCTAATAACCCATGCCCTCACCTGCATAGGAATCTGTTTATTTCTGTCCTTGTGCATTCAAAGGATCCTGACGGGTTAAAAATCTTATACTGCAAACGCTCATGCATAAGACTAAATCTGATGTTTTGTGGTTGACTCTGCTAGTGGCCTGGGAGCTGGAGTTGATGATGCAGGTGTTCTTGGGGCTATTTCAGGAATTTGAGGCCTGGGTGTGGAACAGACAGGGAGTGTCTATGGCTGTGGACAGCTAGATAAGTAATATGTGTTCAAAGCTGTTCTACAGCATGTATTAACTAAGTCCAACCTGGCTTGCTCTGACTGACAGCTCCTTAATGCTGTGGTGTTCTTGCTAGGAGCTAGTCACCCCAGGCTCCCTTTTAGTTAGAGGAGAGAAAAAGGCACTTTCTGGGTGTGGTTCATCTGATCTGTTTTAGATGCCTACATTTAGGATGAGTTGAGTCATGCCCTCAACTCCATTGACTAGAGCAGGAACCAAGGATAAGCAGCTTACATGGAGATATCTGCATTGTAGTCATCTCTGTTCAGTCAATGGTTCCCGCCCACTATGTTTCATCTGCTGCTATGACTGTTATTAAAGCTTGTGGAGACATAACTGGACTGGTATGGAGCTGGCTAGCTTGGGATGCAGAAAGGGGACTGCCAAAAAGGGCTGTAGAGCTGGGAATTTGAACCCCCCTTCTTACACTGTTCCCCCAGATCCAATAGATACATCAGTAATTAACTCATGGTGAGCTCCATGGTGCTTGCTATGGAGCCTGAACTTGTTCAACCATGTTCTTGCAGACAGCAGCTCTGTAGTGTAGGCACCTGGTATTTAGACAGGGAAGGGAGATGTAATCTTAAACGTAGTTTTTAACTAATATTCCAAACACTTTATTTTCTTCTGCTTGGTGTGCTATTGCTTAAAACAGTGATTCCTTAAATGTTGTACTTGCAGGCCACTGCATGGCAGTGGCATCTGGAGTCCAGATCCAAGTCAGATCATAAGCAAAACTAGAGCCTGCTGAGTGCCAGGGATGATTCTGGTGGGTTGCCATGTGATAAGGAAGAAATTCTTGTAGGGATAAGTGCCATYTAAAAGGGTGTATTGAAACAGTCTGTTACTACTAGTTGTAGCCGTGGTTTTATGGACCACCATTTAAAAGTGATAAACTAAGAACTTCCTTCCTTCTCCTGCGTTCCTTCAGTTTCTGAGCTCTGTCATCATAGTGTGAGACAGACGTGGACCAYAGAGGAGGGAATTTACACTGCTGCCCATCTTGCTCTGCTGTTCAGTGGATTGAGAGGGTGAGGGCAAAGTGTGATATTTACGTCAATAACAAGAATGTCTTCTCTCTTTCTGGTTCTCCAGGGKAACAGCTTTCAGAGTTTTGATCTGAAGCTTGTGTGGGTAGACAAAAACTGCAGAGAGAAGTCTGCTCCTGGAGTGTAAGTGAAATACTGCCACTTGAAGAAAAAGGGTTCAGCTTGACTGTGGAACTGAGAGATTGACTCAAAACCTTGCCTCATCTCCTTTCCATTCGTGGAGGGAGTTGTTTCTGGGATATGGGTAATCAGCTTGCATCTCAGATGGGATCACAGCAGCTCAGACTTGCATTGCTTGTGTTTGCTGACATCTTGAAATCAATCAATAATAAAATGCTTTTGGCTGCAGACCTAAGGAACAAAGTTGAATTGATTAGTTGAGTACTTCTTCAGAAGGGGGGGGGGGGGAAGAATGTCTGCGAAAGTATCATTAGCCTCTTCTGAAGAGGGATGAGAAGAGCGGCAACTGCTGCTTGACCAAGAAACGTATTTTTCATAGTCTCTCTAATGTCCTTTGCTTCACAGGTATGGCCTCCACATTATTACACCAGAAGAAACATTCTTTCTGTCTGCCAAAGATCCTCAGATGAAGGTTAGTTGTGGGCAGGGCTTTTCTGTTCCTCCTGCAATACCATGTACCTAAACATTGAAATAGGAGAATGGCACAGAGGTGCAGCTCCATGTTGGCAGCCCCGTTTTGGGTACAGAAACATTGGCTACTGAATGGAAGCTGAAATCCCATTTAAGCATTTTAGCATAAGGATTTTAGCTTCCTGATCAGAAGACAAATTAGTGACTCTGCATCTGCTTAAATTAAGACCTTTTCCTCTGTGATTTGCCAGAGGTGGCTTAGACAGTCAGTGGTAGATGAGTGGTATCAGGGCCCTGAAAGTTGTCTGATCTGGGCACTGGTGTGTGGTGCAGAGGCCCAGTGAGCTTCACAGCTGGGAACCTTGCAGCTGCACCAGCATGGTCCCGTGTCAAGGGCAATTAGTGACTGTGGGAGTCAGGCTCAGCTGACTTGGAAGTGTTAGTGTCTTTTTGCAGCATCCAGTTTGCAGGACCCAAGCTAATACCTCCTACTGGTGCTGTAGATGGGCACCAGCATGGCCAGCTGGACAGCACAGAGTAGGGGAGAACCCAACCTCTTGTTACTTCTTCTGGGATGTCTCCTCTTGGGACCCGTCTTGCTTTTTTCGCTTGTTACTCCATCACTCCTCTTCCTCCTCTGCCCTCAGGCTGTTTGGCAGTGGAAGCTGAACCAAGCCATCCGCCAAGCTCTGAAYGGGAAACGCGATTTCCCCCTGTGGGGCAAGACCGGGGAAGGCACYGAGCCTCCGTCCTGCCGCTTCTTCACCTATGTCTTCAGGCTGGAGGGCAAGTTCAAGAACGCRACCTACGAGGGCAAATGGCACTGGGGAAAGCCTCATGGCAAGTAAGGAGCCCTTTTTGCCCGCCTTCCTGAGCAGGAACACGCAAGGATGACCCTGCTGTTTTGRTACAGCGCTGCCTGGATCCAGCCAGGATAGGCGCAGACTAAGACTAATTTCAAGAGTATCTGTGAGCGTGGGGTGCTCCATCCTGGGCTGAGGGCTTGGACCGCAGACTGTGGGCTGGCGACTGCCCTGGGTGTGCCAGCCCGTCTAGTTCCTGCCTCACTTGTTTCCACAGGGAGCGAATCTGGTATGGAGGACAAATTCAGGGGGCAATTGGGACACATTTGCTTGTTTTCAGGGCTTGGTCAAAGTATGAGTCCAGGCATGTGATCTATTGTATGTGTCTTAGTAGCAATACTGGGTTATAGGGTAAATTTTAGAGGTTGTCCCTAATAACGTGGTAATGATCACATTGAAGGCATTGCATTTGGTTGTACCTGTAATTAGACTTGAGATRATGTTTAACATCAGGATCTTAGCCTGAGGCATAAAATCTTACCCTCAGGATGACAAAAAAAAAAAGCCAACCAAACCAAGCCAAACCAAACCAAAAACCTCTTTGCTTGCTAGTGAGGGAAAAGCTTTCTCCTGCTCTATCAAAAACTATTTGAACATCCAAACTTTTATCAAAARAAGAATTGTAAATAAATGAATAAATAAAACCTTATATACAAAAGTTGCTCAAATGCAGTTTTGGGGAGCATTAGAACTATTCACTAAATACAGCCCAAGTTTAAGAATGAATCCTGTCAAAAGGGAATGGCTTGTAATTTAAGGTTAAATAGCCCCAACCAAGATCCCTTTGACACAGAATTAGAGCATAGTCTCTGTTTTTCTGCAGAAGCCTGAAATATGAGTAACTTCCTCAGACACCAACACAGGCTGATTTGGGAGTTTTATATTTCCTGAGTTTTGTGCAGTTTGTTTACAGTTGCCATTGAAGCAAAAAAAGGATGTAGAGACTTGGTTTGAAAGAGCCTTCTTAAAACATTCAGACTATCCAGAATCAAAAGTTTAATATCGAATCTTCTGTAGAAGAGCTTGTGCCTTGCTTCACAATAGCATAAAATAGGTGTTTGGGGTAGAGCTTCTTCTGGGCAATCATCACACCTACTTTCCCCAGCATCTGTGCTCCCAGCAGAGATCAGAAAACCACTGGGGTGGTGGCAACTCTGCAGACACAGCACCTCTCTGTGCATTGTCTCCTCCTGTCTTAGGTTTGAAGGAGTTTTGTGATGAAGAAATACCTTTGCTGCTTCAGTTGACAAACTTAGATTCAGTGACTTGAGTGAGGTATACCAGGAAATTTGTGACAGAACTCAGTGACTTCAAGTGCATTTAATTGCTGGGCTTTTAATCRCTTAATTACTAGGCTGTCCTTCCTGCTGCTGAAATTGCTCTTGTATGTGACTTGCTACTAATACGTGATTACAGGCCAGCAAAGTTGGCCTTGATAGCTTGTCCACCTCTGAAGGGGAAGCTGGCATGGGAGAGCACATGAGCAGAAAGCTTCATGTATTTCACTCTACTCCTCCTTTCTTCTGTCAGCAGTAGTGTGAATCATGGCTCTCCAGCAACTGCTTCTGCATTCTTCACCCTTCTGTCCCACTACTCCTCATGCCTTGAAGTGGAAGAAGTAGATCAGTCTGGCTGACAAGTAGCTTAATCCATCTCCATGTCTGGAGCAGGCATTCTCTCTGGCTTGCTCTCCTTTGCTTTGCATTCATAACAGCAAAGCAAACTGAGATGCGTAAGTCCACTTAAATGGATCCAACCACTTCCCTGTATCTTAATAACAAACCCCCAATTTCTTGGCCTTTTACCTGTCTTGTGTGGGTGTTTAAAGCAGCAGCCTTGGTGAAAGTCATGCTGATGCGTCACAGTTTTGGTTCTGCACCGTTTAGCATTGTCTTTGGATGGGGAATGTGTAGGTTGGAATGTGTAGATGGGGAATGTGCATCATCTGTGCTGATGCAAGAGTTGAAACAGTGAGTGGGTGCAGGTGGAGTGGGAGACGGGGAGGAAGAAAGAACCCATTCACAAGCGGGCATGGCCATGCAATAGTTTGACCATTACATTGACCATTCCAGTCTCATCGTTGCGTCATTACCTTGCATAATCATGTCTACAACCCACATACAAAACAGATGGAAAGATAGGAACTCTTTAGGCTAGCGGTTGTCTCTTCTGTTTTCAGAAAGCCTGGCACAAGAAAGTTCCAGGCCATGCTGTCATTAAGTTGTCTGTGGGGCTGTGCACTGTTGAAATTTTGGCTGGCTTAATCACACAATGTACTGTAATTACAAAACAATCGTATTCATTGTTCTAAATTGATGATCCAGCAACACTGCAAAATGCTTTTGAGATTTATGAATTTGGAAGAAGATTCTACCAGCTCATTCCAGGGCATGAAAACCTGGTGGTGTTAAATCCTTACAGTGCAAACCGAGGTCCCAGTGGTTCCTGGAGAACTTCTCTGTCTCTGTCCCCCGAGGAAATATTTTGATGTTAACAATCCCTGGGTTGAGCCTTTATGCGTGTCTCCTGACGTTGAAATTGCAAATGTTGCTGGCAGTCTCCCCTGTGTAATGCTTGCCTCGAATTGCAGGGGGACACTGAAGTGGCGTGATGGACGGAACCATGTTGGAGATTTCAAAGAGGGATTGGAGCATGGGTAAGCCTTAAAAAATAGGGTGTTTCTTGCTTTCAGAGTACAATATTGAATGGTTCCTACTAGAGGTAAAGTCACGCTGGCGTTTTGTAGGGTGGTTCTTCTCCTGGTGTGGAATTCAYCTCACTTAAATGTGGCTGCTTCTAGCTCAGCTAGTTTGTTCCCTTTACAGTCAGTGGAGAGAAATATTCACTGTTACAGTCCAATTCACCTGATCTGTTGTAGACACCTGCTTTAGGCTGAATAAGGACTAGAGTGACTGGATTGCTAGTTACTACAGTAAAGGGAGCAGGCTCAGATGATCATTTCAGATGGAGACATCTCCATTTTGTCAGATGAATCTCATCCCTAATCTCTAAATCTAGGTGAATTTATTCATGTGAAATACCTTGAAAAAGTCATAGAAATATTCAAAACCCCCCTGGATGTGATCCTGTACAATGTGCTCTAGGTGACCCTTCTTGAGCAGGGGGGTTGGACTAGATGATCTCCTGAGGTCCCTTCCAACCTCAACCATTCTGTGATTCTGTGATTTTTAGATAACTTTAAAAACTTATTTTAAATGGGCAATTGCTTTGGTAGTCTAATTCAGCCCCTAAACTAGGGAAAGGGGGAGAAAGGGTGGGGGGGAAATCACTGCAAATAGCTCTGTAGAAAGGAGTAATGAGAAACTGTGACTGCAGCTCACAAGGTGATGAGCTAGAACAAGCTCTTCCTTGGAGCAAGTCAGTAGACACCTGACAGTAATCTCAGAGTTAGAGCTGACCTTAGGTACATAAATTTGTTTGGGAGTGTGGAAGGTCTTTAGTTTTTATACTTCATGAAATACAACCGAGTTGCCTTTCCCCAATGCTGACCTCTGTGCTGACATCTGCTGTATGCACCCTCTAGGTTTGGAATATGCCTTGTCCCACGTCGATCTGAAGACCGGTATGACTGCTACAAGTGCCACTGGTATGAGGGCAAGATGAGAGGCTACGGAATCTGTGAGTAAGTAAAGCACAAAGACGTACTCTGGGGGAAAGGAGGTTTCACATGCTTAAAGGGTGAAATGGCCCCACCTCACTGAGGAAGGCCCAATTACAGTATAAAGCACAGGGTAATGCAGACCCCAGAAGCTAATGCTTTTGCTTTTGGCCTTTTCTGGTTTTGCTTTGGAGATGGGCAGTATGGCTTTGGCAGAAGCCCTGAGTCTCCTCAGCATCAGGGTAGTAAGCCCTTCTCTACAAGCTGTAACCTATGTAGCTGCCAAGCACAGCAACCTCTGAGCCCTATAGGTGTGGATGTCATTTTGCATTCGTGCTTGTAGTTGTAGAGCAGAGTGTCTCATCCAGCTTTCGGACAGGACAGACTTAGTGGAGGACGTAGCTCTCTCTCCCCCCTGTCTGGCCATGCTGTCTGAACTAAACCTTGTACAGAGTAACTTCTGTAATGGTAGATGAGCTTCTTGGTGTAGGAGTCGTAACTCATCCTGAACTGCTGAAACGGGCTGCTTCTCCCAGTTTGCTTGGATTTGGTTTTCTTGCTCACTCAAATTCTGAGCTTAAACCTGGAGCTTAAGACATGCAGTTCAAGATTTTCTTATTTAATTATCAAAATGCTCCTGGAAACACTAATTTGCACGCTTGTGTCTCAAAGTGCTGTTGGGAATTTGGAGGGAGCCCAGTCTGTAAAGAACTGTATTGTGGGATTATTGTGGTATTCCAGCCTTAGCCTCTTTCTCCCGTCCGTTCAGAAGGCCAGAAACTGCAGCTGAGGCCTGTTCAGCAGGTTGTAGACATAAACCAGTTTCATTTGCAGCCTGTGGGGTTAGCTGGACAGAGCCAGCTCGCTTTGTTTATGTAACAGCAAATACGACTGCATCACATCTTTGATTAGCTCACACATGGCTTGGAGTCAAATGTGTTGGCAAATGCGAAGACTCATCTACCCATCATTAGCATGCTTTTGCTGAGCCAACTGTGGCAAAGGAAAGCAAAAAAAAMCCAGTTCCTTACTTCAGTTCCTTATCATGGGGATAAGCCATCATCCTTCCTACAACTTGCATGTTGTGCTCCATAGTTATGAATCAAACTYAGAGTACAGGACATGCACAGAAATCTGTAGGGAAGACTGAGCCTACTGAGCAATGCTTGGTACATGTTAATTGCTTATAACCAATGCCCTGTGTAGCTGTTGTATAGCTACTGTGACTGTTAGTGCTATATAACGTGTTTATATTTCAAGGACACTGGTAGTGTCAGGAGCCATAAGAATATGAATAGAGGGAGTAAGAGGAACTGAAGTATACTGCACTTCTGCTAGTGTCTCTGGTCTCAAATGTGAGAGTGGGTTGATAATTATCAGTGACAGCTCTACTTAGCATAAGCTCTTTCTCTGTTCAAGAGGTCTAGGGCCAGCATGAACAGAGCTCTGGGGAGCTCTTCCCAGGTGGATGATCCCAGGAGAAGGGGTGGCTGGTGGGTGCAGAAAGGTGAAGGCAGATCTGGCTTCCCACTTAATCTGATCTACTCCCATGGATAAACCAACGGTCATTGAGACCTGGCTGGCAAGAGGCCAAGGACTGAGTTACCTCTCCCAGGGTAATTGCAAGCTTTAATAATGGGGCTCTTCAGGCTTCTCCTAAGTGATGTGTCCTCAGATAATGTTGAAAGCTATGTGTGGAGTGGCCAGCTCAAGTGGTGCACATTCCTAGTAGTGAATGGCTACAGGCTCCAGAACTATCAGTCAAATACTTGTAATATTTAACAGGCGGATGAACCCAATCTAATCAGCTTCCTGGCTTCCTGCTCCAATGGTAGCTGTCCAATAGGCACCATCTTAAATTACATCTGTGTCTCTCTGCAGGTATGGGAATGAGATGGTCTACAAAGGCTACTTCAAAGATGACCTGCGTCAAGGGTTTGGGATACTGGAGAACCCCTCAGCTGATCATCCATTTAAATACACAGGACAGTGGGAAAACGACAAGAAGAATGGATATGGAGTCTGGGACGACAAAGATAGGTAAAGGGGGTATAGATCAGAGCTGGTTTAGGTACCTGACGGTTTTGTCCCTCTATTTGGAGGGGAAAGCCTCATGTTTTGTTGGGGAGGATTTGGGTGTGAAAGGGAGGAAATGTTCAGACTCTGTTGTAGGGCTTGAAATCCCAGGGAAGCATTACCTGAATTGGGTTTGTGCAGTAAGTGCTGCATGGAGCATTATATTGACTAAAGCTAGTCTCAGAAGGTGATGCATAAAATGGATTAAGATGTGGTGAAACAGGGCAAAAACTTAATTCCTTTTCTATTGCATTCCAGAGGGGAGAGGTACATAGGGATGTGGCATGATGATCACAAACATGGACAAGGCATTGTAGTAACCCAGTCAGGGGTCTGCTATCAAAGGACATTTCATGCTGGTAGAATGGTGGTGAGTACCCATTTTCAGTGGACTCTCTATATCAGTGGGACATGGAATTCCCCATCAAGGGCAAGATTAGGTTGAAAAATAGAAAGCAAGGTTTAGGCATTGATGTTTTATCACAAGAAGAATTTTTTGAAGAAAAAGGCCTAAATTAAATCATATGCTTCTTACCACCTTCTTGGGCTTTCTGTGCAGTTAGGAACTGGACATGAGACTGTCACTTTTCCTTGCTTATGCTGAGACATCTTACAGGTTTGGTTGTTTGACCATCAGGTCACAATTATAGAGCGGAACTCATGTGCGATGCTGTGCAGGTATATATGGTGCTACATCTGCCTTAGAGATTGTTAAGCCTTTACCTTGCCAAGGTGGACTTACCTGTGTTAAGTCTGCTCTCCAGCTCGTTGAAAGTCGATATGTTGGTGCGGAAAGCAAAAGGGATTGGCATGATTAGAGCTGGCTGGGGAATAAAAGGATTTATTCTCATGAAAAATACACGCTTAAAAAACAACAAACAACCCCCTCCCCACACACAAAATTAGGGCAAAATGTTTAGCATGGAAACTTTGTCGGAAGGTCTTTCCATAAAAATTCCATCTGCAGAGGACCAAAATAAAGCTCTCTTTTGGCTTGCCAGCTGCCGAAGGCTTCTTTAACTTCACAAGGCTTCCGGGTGGGGAGCAGTCGTTTTAGCTTTCCTAGTGGAAAATTGGTATGGCCAAGATGCTTCCCTTGGAAACCTTTTATTTTTGCCAGGAAGGGCACTTTCCATCAAGAAAACTATTCCAGCGGAAAATGTGTTACAGCTCTAAAAGTGACCATGTTTTCTRGCTGGTATATTTGCATCTAAACCTTCAGGCCTGAACCTTGGGCCAAGCCCTTACAAGAAGAATCTTCCCTGTTGGTATAAAGTACCCTGTGTCTGTTCTTCATCTCGTTGCTCCTTTTCTGAAATGCAGGCTACTGTAAGCAGCTGTGGGAGTTGAGAAGTAATGGAACGAGTAATTTTATGAGTGCTTAGGTGCAGCTCATTAAAACCATGTTGACTGCATGAAAAGAGATGAAGCTAATTCTACGTGGCAGCTGGCTTCCTCTTTTCTCTTAATCATCTTGCAAAGAATGACACAATTGGCTACAGTCACCAAAAGGTCATAGGATTGGGAAGGCCACTAGTTTGAGCCATATGGTAATTCTTGGTGACTGCTGTGTGAGCAAGAACCTGCATTTAGTTCCGTGTTCTAGGGAAATAAATGTAATCATACTCTTCTTTAAAACTGCCTGATTACTCAGTACTATTTTTCCATGTAATGATGCCTAATCGGTTATCTCTAGAGCACCTTCTTGCTTTTCTCTTGAGTATTGCTGATGATATATTTGGCTTGCAAAAGGGTTTCCAGAATCTGCACCTTGTAAATAGCCCCAGTGGCTGTTTCTAGATGAGACAGGGTAGGTAGGAGGTCCATGTCATGTATTTACTACCTGTGCTTTCACATGTAGGGTTCTGGGATTCTGCTGTTGGAAGATGACTCTGTCTATGAAGGAAACTTCATGGAAGATCTAACATTTGTCGGAAAGGTGAGCGTTTCTTTCTTCTCAGCCTTTCCGTACTACTGCTAGCTTTCCAGAAGGCTGAGGGATTCTTCTTCAAAGTTCATGTCCTCCCCCTCCACTTTCCCCTCATCCCCTGGAAAATAACTTATTTTATTTTTTTCTTTTCCACCTGTTACCTGTCACCTTCACACAAGGAAGGCTGCAGCTGAGAGATTTCAAGTAGCAGGGAACTGAGGGCTTTGGGCATTGCTTTGTTTTTTACTTAAGTGTTTTGTTTTGGTTTTGGGGGGGGGAGTGGCAGCACTTTGCAGATACAGTTTGGGATGTTTTTGTGTTCATAGAACAAATGTTACAGCCTTTGTAGTGGTTGGGAGCATGGGAAACAATGCATAAAGTAAATGGAGTTGCAGTACCAGTGCTATGCTGACGTAACTGAGATGTTAGCACAGCTGAGTTATCTTGAAGGCTTAATTTTGCAATCTGGCCATTGCACTGGCACGCTGAACATTTTGCAGTTATCTTTAACAGAAATATTTGGTCAAAGCGTTCATAAAGTGCCCCGTTGCAGGGAAAACTAGTCCTCCAGCTTGTTACAGAAATCTATGGCAAGTCTGACAGGAAGCGTGTGGTTAAATCAAACTGAGCTGATGTCAAAATAGATACTTGATGGTAAGGATTGCAAATAATGCACTGTCATTTACTGACTTGTCATGGGAGGAAGAGTTTGTTGTAATTTTCAGCTGGAAGACTTGGGATAGATTTTGCAGAGACTGAAGTGCTTAGATACAACATCCTCCAAAATTAATGTTTAGTTTGAGTGGTTAGTCTAGAAAAATCTGTTCTTTATCTAAAGCAATAGTGCCTCCTGCTATTAGCAATATGGATTTCAGGCTCATATTCCAAGCCAGACTAGTTGCCAAATTGTTTGGCTTGGGAAATAATTTAATTAGAACCTTTTAAGTTTGAATCAAGCTACTGCATGTCTTCTCCCATATTTGCCCCAGAGAATTTAGGGTTATTCTTGGTAGCAGCAAGCACTTGAAAGCTTTTATGGTGAATATCAAATGTTTCCCTCTACCTGTGAGGCCAAACTTGCATGTGGTTTTAACCAGCAGAGGAAAAACACAGGAGAAATTGGAAGTTTCATATGTTCACTCCAGGTTAGAAATAACTACCTCCAAATTTAAGCCAGAGATTTTTATAACACAAAAAGGATTTTGAATACTTGTTGAAAAGCATAATGTAAGAGCCCTTGTCTATATTTCTGGGTACTCTGTCTATAGCTTTCCCCCTCCAGAATCCTATACGTGTCATTTAATAGCCAGGATTTTGATCCGTTGCCTCCAGTGACTCCTACCTTAATGACACTAGTGCTTTGGATGCTGAAAATGTACGGCTTGGTGCTGGAAATTGTTCTTAGTCACTGTTTCAGGAGTTGGCTCTGTGAAAAGAGTTTGAGATCTCAGTCCAGCTTGTTTCCTCTCACTAATGAGATCTTGGCAAAATAACCCTTTATTTCTCTGTTACAGGGAAAGCTGTCATTTGCCAACGGCTTCATTCTGGAGGGAACCTTTACTAATAAATTGGGCCAAGGCCTTCAGACGCAAGGCATCCTGAACACATCAAATGAGCAGCTGGATGACAGGATAACCAAAGCGTGAGCAACAGCAGCTGACTTCTTGGGTTTTGGCTTGTATTTTGACAGTACCTAGAGGAGACTTGGATCAGCCCTTACAGGGATCAAAGCAGTCCTTGCCTGAAGGAGCTGATCTAAAATACTAATATATTGCCAGGAGAAGAGGAAAGGAGAGCAGAGTCTATCATTTAATCTGCACATCACATAGACTCTTATACTCAGGACTGAACCCTGCAAAGGGATGCTCTGGCCTCCAGGCTGGAGGCCTGGGTTCAGCCAGTGTCACCCAAACGAGGGAGTTCTGGTGGGAGGGATAGGGGTCTTGCAACTGGGTCTGTGCTGCACTGATATGGCCCATCAAGAGTGCAGGTGGATCTCTGCCCCGAGGCAGGAATTCCTGTCCTGGGTGGATTCCTGTAGTAGCACTGAGGAATGTGTCCTCACTGTGAAATAAGGCAGAAGCAGAGCAGCTACCTGTCCTCTGAGGTTCCTTTTGTGCAGTCCAGTTCAATTTCCTCTTTCCCCGCCAAAACATTTCCAGTCCATCAGAGTTTCTATGTTGCGGAAACAGGTCCTGTTTCCTGTGCTTTTCAGACAGCAGTAGCTACTGGTGGTGGTTGCTTAACTGCCTTCTTGCTGTCAGTCTCTTCTGTAGGCTTTCAGTTGGAATAAATAGTCTCTTTCTTTAGAAACATCTGTAAGGGGAGCAAAAAATCTGTGATCAATTCATCCGCAAAGCTTCAGGTTGTTGATGTTCCATGCACAAAGAGTTAGATTCTCTTGACCCAAAGTACCTTGTTGCCAGGATAATAGGCTTCAGTTGATTTCTGCTGACCTACCAGTTAGGTACTGCTAAATTTCTCTGCTCCCATAGTTTTTGTGTTAATATCTGATTCTGGAGAACTTTCCATATCTGAAGGTGAAAAAATGGAGGCGGGAGGTAGAAAAGCCTAATGTCATGTCATGTTGTGCAGTCAGCTGGGCCTTGAGGAGTTCCCAGTAGAGAAGAGATGGAAGGGGATCTATGACCAGTTCCTGGAGTTCATCCATTCCGGCTGCAAAGAAGAAACGGAGGAGTCTTTCACGGGGTTCCACATACAAACAAGCAAGGAGCTGCGGAAATCTCAGGAGTACCTCTTCTGCCAAAGGTGATTATTGCACACTCTTGTTGTGAGAGAGGAGCCCATTAGTGTAGAGAGGATAGTGGTATACATTTGAGTCTGCCTTACATTTGAGTCATGAACTCGTGCATCTCCAGATACTCCTGTCCATGAGACAGCATCACTTTCTTGGAGGAGGATGAATTTGAAGCCTGAATTTAAGTTTGGGCTGTTGAGGCTAATTCTTATATGTGAAAATCTGGGTGGGATTCACCTGATTAAATGTAGGCATCTGCATATGAGCCAGGCATCACCGGCTCCTTTTGCTTGTTTGCTGGTGCCATCAGTGGATGCGGGCTGATCTTATCTCCCCTGAAGTAAATATCTAAAATAGATCAGATGAGCTTGTTCAGGATGCAACTTAGACCCCACCTACCCACAATAGCCATCATTACCTAAATTCATCACCTTTCACTCCCCTTAAAACCAGCCTTTCTGTTTAAAAACATGGTGCTTTTCAGGAGAACAGAGTAGAACTCCTTCATTCTAATAGTCTTATTGCCCCTTTGTATCCACTTGCAATACCAGTTGGGAATTATTCCAGTACTTTACTGCTTGATTTTAAGTCATCTTAATTGTTTATAACCCATAAATGAGGCTTCACTCTAAATGAAGCTAGCCCAACCTAGTCATGGCAAGAAAGGCTTTAGTGGAACTCTGTCTGAATGAGGGCGGTAGAAAAATTACCTGTGGTGGAAAGTAGAAAGAAAGGTCTGAAGTACAAAGGGATAACTCCTTCCTCATCTCTCATCTTTTCAGGGGGACTGAGGATGTGTCCTGGAAGATGGAAGATATTCTTGAAGAGCTAGTTCAGCACCAGGAGCTGAAGTCACTGCAACCTTATTTAGACAAGGTAAGGTTTAAACATCCCAGCGATCCACATCTGTCCACCAGACATGGATGTAGGTCCCCTTGCTTGCTGTTACTTGCTAATAGCACATACAAAACAGCCAGTGACTTTGAGTCTTGTCTTCTCTAAATTATGTGTTAATATCCATGCTTGTAAAGAAGGGAGATTATCTTGCATGCTTTCTTGGAGACTCATTTTGTGTCTAGGAAATGATGATAAAGCTTCAATCTCAGTTCTCTGTTTGCCAGGGAATAAACAGCTGCTGRAAATGATTAACAAACTTCCATGCAGTCTTGGTGGCTGGTTTTCACTCAGCCAGCCGTTCCCTGAAGCACCCTTTGCTCTCTCTTGGATATCACAGCAAACTTTATGTAACACAGCAGTTTCTAAGTGCGTTTCTGCCCGATAATGAGAGAAGGATGGGCTTTTGGCATCAAAAATAGACCAAGATTAGAGCTGATTACCTCTAGGCTTGTCCTCCTTTGCTGACAACAGAAGCTGAGTTGCCTTTGAATGTTCTCCTCTGCTAATGGCAAGGGCTGACTTGCAAAACTTCATTTTCCTCCTCTGTTGTGCAGGCACTGAAGTCTTCTCTGCACCCACTGGGAAAGCTGCTGAAGGCCTTGATGATAGCTTTTCAGGCAACATATTCTGGGATTGGGGCCAATAGACACTTGCTGACTATGGCACAGGAGGAAGTCAAGTACTACGCAAAGAAAATATGGGAGTTTTACCAGTAAGTCAAGCATGTTCAGTACTTACAAGAGATATGAGCCTAGAGGGCTTGTGAAGTAGACTGTTGGGATCATTTTTTAAGGTGTCAGGGCTGCTTTATTTCACATCATATTTCTTGGGAGACTTGCTGCAGACCTGTGCTAAATAAAGATGTATTTGCACTAACTAAGCTCATTTGGAGTGAGAGTACGGGTGAGGGGAAGGAGGCCTTAGCACAGTGCTACCGCTCTATAGGTATAGCCCAGGCTCTCTCCAAAGCTAGTGAAAGGAATATGCTGTGTGTGTACATTTGAAAGCCTGCTTCATGCCTCCGGACCTTTCAGGTGTGGTGTGGGGAGGAAAAGGCACTTTACTCTGCCATGGCGCTGGCTAGGTTTCCTAGGCTGCTACTTCTGCACCAAAAAAAGGCAACTCCCCCTCTATTTTAAAACTAAACAGCTTTGACTTGGAAATATCAAGACATCTCCTAGCTAGCTTTTTAGAGCAGAGACTTGTTTTAAATAGGGCAATTCTAAACATCCTCTAATGTTCATAGATGGATTAGAGATTTGGCTGGTGTGACAGGTCCTGAAACCTCACATCCTTTGCATGGGAGTACCGGGGCGGGTGCTCAGTGAGAGTGCAGTTACGATTGCCAAAGTGACTACCATTCMCTTAAGAAACTAGAGATTCTTCAAAATCACTCATGCATCTCCTGGAAGCTTCTGCTGGTGACAGAGAATACCCTCAAATAGTGAAATATGGTCAGCTAAACAGGGTATGACCCTTGGAGCTAGACACCATGTATAAGGCTCTGTTAATCCTGGGATTCAATGTAGAGGAAAATAGGATGCCTCCAATATATTCTTTCAAATTCCTGAAGAGACCTAAGCAGTGCTACAAGGACTCCAAAGAGCTGTGTTGATATCCCACTTGGTGCTGAGGCAGCTAAGCTCCTCATCTTTGAATACCAAATTACCCTTAATGATAAATAAGAGGAGAACTAAACCTTGATTYTGCTTGTCTTCTAGGGGTTTGCTCCATCTGGCGCTGGAACAGAAAGGCCAACTGCCCACAAAGAGTGCGGATGGAGAGACAAAGTAGGTATCACCACCGGCTGTTTAATTTTAACCTGCTTGGGCATATAGGGTGCTTCTAAAATACATTCAATGCTGAACTGATCATATTTGTCAGAAGCTGTCCTATGCGACTTGGGTTTACTGCCCATATTTTTCTCTGAGTGCATAGCTGTCAATATGCTTTTCATGCTTCTCTCCCAGAAGAATGAGAGCAACTTTTTTCTAATCATGTTCTGTAGTAGAATAAAAGGTGTGGAGAGTCAGAGCTGTGTGGGACACAGCCTTGCAAGATACTCCACACTTGTCGGTGTGGGTTAGCATGGCCGTGTGAGAGACAGCAGTCCCAGTGCTACTACATGCTTCGCTTTAGCTGTAGGAACTTGGTCAGTGCCGGGATGGGGACTTCCATATCAACACTGAGATGTAGGCAGGCCTGGAAATAGGGAGCACAGTGCAGAAAATGTGGCAGGAGTAGAATACATGGGGTTGGAATCCTAGAATAGGAAAGTAGGGATAATTGTGGAAGACCTAGTTTAGGGGGTTTGGGTTGGGAAGAAGCTGTAATCTGCAGCCATCCCCTTGTGAGCTAAGTGAATCCAAAGGTTTGAAATGGTAAGCAGCTGGAAAATGGCTTGATCTGATTTCATTTGCTCTTTTTCACAGTAGAAATACCTACTCTACTGAAAGAATTCAGAAAGAACAGTTGGAGATAGTTCTCTGGTGCTCCAGATTTCTCCCAGTGGCCAAGGAGACCTTGTTGTAGGTAGCACTGTTGGAGAAACAGTGTCCTGTCCTACAGTGTAAGATGCACTTGTCCACGAGCTGAAGATACATACGTGAGAGTGTCATATGGGTCACTACTATCCAACTGTGACATTGAACTCAAGAGGAGGGAGGAAGGGAGAACAGATCAACCTTGCAGTCTCAGAAGCTGGCTTTTCCACTGTGTCCTGCGTAGCTACTGCTTTTGGTAATATCAAGGTTACAGATTTCACTGTAGGTTTCTGCTTCGTTTTTCTCTGCTGTAGCGACCAGAAGGCATGCAGTATCGTCCTGCCTCTGATCTTGCCATGCTTCTACCCTGAGCTCTTCATGCTCTACATGCTCTATCATGAAAGAGAAGATGACCTCTACTGCCAAGGGATTGTGGACCTAAGTCTGTTTCCTGACATCAAGCTGCTAGAGTTTCTGGATGTGCAGAAGTGAGTCACCTTTTTCATCCTTGGATGCATGTCCTATGATGGGAAGCTAGCAGCCAGGGAAAGCTCTGATGGCATGGCAGAAAGGGATGTTATAACATCTTGGTTCCTGGGAACACGCTACATCAGCTGTAGAGCTGAGTTTTTTTGTAGGCTGCAGCACAGAGTCTTGTCACAGAGTTCCTGCAATACTGTGTCTGGAAGGACAACACCAACTAGTGGAAAGCTGCTATTATGTATGCTTATTTTTCCTTTTCCCTTAGCAAAAATCTTCTTGTCTAATTCACAAAACACTGGTTTGTTCCAGCTCAGGAACAATCGGATAAAGATTATTAATGTGCCTATAGTCCACCAAATGATACCTGCTGCCACAGTTGTGGGCGCTCAGCCTCAAGATAGGGGAAAGGCTTTGGAGCCAGACATTTCCTTCACCCACTTCTGCAGCGAGATCCATCTCTGGAAGTGATATGTGAAGGCTTATGACTTGAACTCAAGAGGCATGTGATTCTTTCTAACATAGCATAATCTGTAGCTCAAGGGCTTAAGCAGGCTCCAGGAGACCTGGAGTCTAGAGACAGTTTGGCTCAGTCTAGACTCAGTGAGATGAATTGCATCTGAAAGTGCCTAAACTCCTCACTGATTATTACAGGAGCATTTGTGAATGAAATGAATCCTGAGCTCAGGTCAATTAGTCTGAACTATTAATTTTTCCTGTAGCAATGTAACAACAGGAGAGAACTCAGCCTTGAACACCTACAAGGCTTTTCATGTCACCTTGAATTAGACTAAAAAGCAGTCAAGACTAACTTGGAGTGGAGTTAAGACTTAACTGCCTTCTAAATCTTCTCTGTAATCTCCTTTTAGACATCTGTGGCCTCTGAAAGATCTCACCCTGACAACCAACCAGGTAAGAAATAGCCCTAAGAGCTAGTTTGGTACATTAGTGAAACGGAGTGGGACYACATGTTGGTGCTAGCTAACGATGGAGCTTCACCTGAATAACCAGAGGGGCACCAACAGTTGTGGATGGGCGCAATGGACTCAGAAAAGCTAAGTGAGGGATGTTCCTGATGTTCCTGAAATACATAATCCTGTCTCCCTTTCAGAGGCGCTCCCTTATCAAGGACAAGTGTTTCCTGTCTGCTACCGAGTGCTTGCAGAAGCTGATGTAAGTCACCTCCCATAACCTCCTATCGACAGTCAGAGCTGACGGGGATTTTCTGTATTCTGGGAAATGCCAGAATTTACATCTTTTTACAAAAGCAAATCTGGCTCAGGCTGCAAGTTTAAATAAGCCTGTAAAGACGTTTAAAGAAAAGTTGTTTGTGATGATATTTAAAAAAAAAAACAAAAAAAAAACACTTCTGCAGAAAAAATATTTTGCTCCAGAAAAGTCAAGACTATGTTTAGTGTGTTTAAATGCAATCCTCCCCTGACAAATATTTAAACTTAATTTTGTTGAGATACTCCTGCAGAAAAACTGACTTTAATGAAATGGAGTTTGCCCATTGGAGCGTGCATAACAAATTTGGCGTGACTGTGACTGTCAAGTCGTGATAGAGGCTGTTGCTCAGGACACATGGATGGAGCTATATGAGGGTTATCTAACCTGTGTGGAGTGGTGAGATGATAGTGGAGCAAAGCAGAGCACCATTTAACAAATTTTGCCTGTTTTATTGGCTTGAGGGCCTGCGTGGGGGATGGTGCTACAGTAGTGAGTGGGAAGGAAGAGAAGGGGAGCAGGGAAGTGTTGTGGGACCCTGCAGATGGGAGATCCCGGGCTGCGTATGCTGTCTCTGGAAGAGCTGTCCAGATGAAAGCCAACATGACTTGTCCTATGGGGAAAGCAGCAGAGGAGATATGTACCCTTGCAGGAAGTTATGGGCAGAAGAACCAACCTTATAGATGTGACATGGGTATTACTCCCTTGCAAGAGCAGTTTCCTGATAGAACTGCCAAAAGTGGTTCATCTCATGCTTTTTAAATTTTATCTTAGGGACTGCAACTCATTTGAGTCCTGTCCAAAATAAAAAGATTGACACTAAGGTGAGCAAATCATGCTCTGGACTTAGAGCTCAAGGTCCATCCAGACAATATTACGCTCTAGTGACACCTCCTGGCACCACCTTGTTGACCCATTTTTGGTGCAGTCATGTGAGATTGACAGGCTCTGTTTTTTTTTTTAGTGTGAAGGTCTGCTTTGAGGTTTCTTGGTACTGCTGCTTTGTCTCTGTAGCTGTGCAGTGGAAGCATCTTTTACATGGCTGTTTTCACACTGACAGCACCACAGTGGATCCCCGGGAAAAGCTGGTGATCCTCCAGAAGACGTATGAGGAGATAGAGAGCACTGTGTCTCGGGTGGTTGAGAAGGACTACAAGCTCCCCATGGATGACCTGTTGCCGCTGTTGATGTATGTTGTATCACGAGCTAAGTAAGTGGAAGCTTTTCATTTCCCGTTCCCATTGCTGTGTGCAATCTCACCCGGAGAAAAGCCAGCCACACTTCCAGGCAAAATGGCTTTAATGAAAAACCAGGGATTGCATTTTAGCATGCTTTTCCTGAACGGTGTCTTCCAAGGAGAGACTTGAAAAGCGTTTCAGCAGAAGTGATTGCCTTTAATGGTTGGGCTGTTCTCATTGCTGCCCTTCCTGYGGAGACTGGACTTATTTGTTCCTTTGTCAAGGAGTTTGCAAGAGCCATAGTGAAGGCTGTTGGGTTGGTTTGTGCCCTGTCTTGAGAGAGGAATACAGGATTTGACTCCCTATTGATTTCTGATTTAAGGGAAATCACTTAGTCCGTCTTTGCCCTTGTAACCTATAGAGAAAACTTTTATTTTGCATTCAAAAATTGTTGTCCCGTTTGGAGACGGGAAGGCCTTGAACACTGAACGCCTAGTAATTAGACCTTTCCTGTGTAGGAATAGCTGTAAACATAACACATTTCTGCAAAGAGCGGCTGTGTTTGTGCTGCTTTCGCTGGAACTTGCAGGAACCTGCTTATATTCAATAAAATGAAACTGCGTCTCTTTTTCTGGCAAGTCTGAGTCAAAGTCCTTGACTGATTTTCTGGATGTCTGCTTGGTGCCCAAAAAAGGGTAAAGTGGTTAAACTTGAGGCTTAGTCTCAAAATCCAGAAGCTTTTTTTTGTGTGTGTGTGTGTGTGTGTGTGTTGTACTCCCATTGGATGGATACTGGATTTTTTGCTAGGGAATATTCTCAACTGTAGATGACAGAGGAGGGGCATAAGAGAGACTGAGCATGTGAAATGGAGGATTTTTCATTTGCTTATGAAAATTTCTGAACATCTCTGCTGAGATCCAGTCAYACAGGATACCTCAAAGACTCAGCCTCTGGTAGATCAGGGTGATGAACTTCCAGATCCACGCCTGCCTCTCTCTCCATAATCTGATTTCAAATGTATTCCCACAAATGCTGGTGCCCAGAGATGTGTTAAAAGGGTTGTGACTGCTGCTTTTTCCTAGAATACAGCACCTGGGAGCTGAAATCCATCTGATCAGAGACTTGATGGACCCCACCAATCAAGGAGGACTGTACGATTTTCTGCTAACAGCACTGGAGGTAAGGAAAAGTTTTCAACAGTGACAGTGGCAAGCTGTGGTAGAAAAGACTTTCTTAAATAGTAGAAGGGGGGGAAAAAAGTCCTTTGTCTAARGATACCGTGGGATTTTCATTACTGGAGAGAGAGACTGCCAGTAATACAACAGGGGGAAGTTCAAAGGCAGTGAGATCTATCCAGTTCCCCCAGGCAGGAATTCCAGCATCAGTATGAGACTGGAAACCATCTAATGCACAAAACTGAAGTATTTTTGCAGTCAAARCTGTCAGGTCTGCAAGAACTTCCAAATGGGACCAGGCCTCCTGCAAGGGATCTAGCCAAGAAGAACGGAAAGTCATAACCTAAAGTTCTATCAGAAATCACAAGGATATGGCAATGTTTTACTGATGTAGCAAAAAGAGTATGGACACACTGATGCTCTCCCCTCTGAAATTAAATGGGAGTAGTGTTGACATGCCTAGCACAGAAGGTTATTTTCCTTCTAGTCTATAGACTGTGCTTTTCATTAATTATGACGTGCAGATTTAGTCTTCTGCCCAGCCTAGGGGGACAATGGAATTTCACTAGATGTGCAAGAGACCAAAATTTGACACAAAACCCCCTTGTCCTTAATGGGTTGTTCTGTTCCTTGCCCAGTCATGCTATGAACACATTCAGAGGATGCGACTCCATCAGAGAGAGAACTGCCACGGGACTCACAACTCCTGAGCCGGGACCCCACTGGGTCCTCCCTCCTGCACTTTGCTGACTGAACACTGGCGGATGAAGAAGTAATCGAGTCGCTGCTGTTTTGGCTGCCTTTTGAAAGGGAAGAATGGCTATTTTTTCAGATGAGGGTTTCTGTTTTATTGGGAGCATGCTAGTCTCCGCTGAGGTTCACCTTCAGCTTCTCCTCAGAAATTCTTCCCTTGGTGAAACTCAGCCCTGCTTTTATTTTATTTTATTTTTTTGACATAAAGGTAGAGCAAAGTTTTGCTGTGTGTTTTCCTTTTTTTCTTTTTTTTTCRGACCAGCTACAATCGTAAAGCACAGACATTTGGATGCTGTTGGCTAACAGCCTTTGATATGCAACCTCAGCTCGCGTTTGGAAATCTCTTTGTGGAAAGTGGCTGAGGTTTCTTTTGCCCTGTAGATTTATCTCACTTTCCCACAAAAGCAATCTGCCTCCTTCCCCTGAAATGCCAGTTAACTGTTCGTTCAGTTGCTGTGTTTATTTTGCACTGCTGAACTGACATAAGGAAGAGGTTATTTTATAGAAAAYGGTAAAATGAATCCAAAAGAATCGCCTTGGTTGGTGGAACTCCATTTCTGGTTGGTAGAAATGCGGCAGGGACATGAGAAGCCCTCTCAATGCCCATAAACGACAATTTTTGTGGAGTATGGAGGCTTCTTCTGGCTCACTAAGAAGAATATCTTTCCATTCTTCTTCCTAACTATGCCAAACTCGATACCTCTCCATTGCACTGTAAAGCTGCTATTGACTAACTTTATTTTTATGATACTTGTATATTTATACTTTGCAGAGTCCTGTTTAATCTCAGGGATATCACACTTGCACCTTGAACACGCTGGTGCTGCTTTGTTATTCTGTAAGGGCTCCTGCACGCCCTGTACAAAGGACATAACATCTGTYTGGAGTGACAGATCTCAAATCCTGGCGAGGCAGCGCATCGAAACACCCAGCCTTCTGCACGGGCAGGCCTGCAAAAACACTGCTTCTCCTAGGTGCATAGCTTTGTGCTGACAGACCACCCGCTGCCACCRGTAGGGTACAAACCAGATTAGAATTAGACTGGTTTTTATAATGCCTTTATAAAAGGCAAAGGGATATTTGGTAGCCTGCTGTTATCAGATGAAAATACTAAAGAATGAATTGCTTATTAGAGCAAAAGCTCTTTTGAACTAGGTTTTAATTTTTTTTTAATTTTTTTTTTACAGTTTGACATTAAATTGTCCAGGTTTGTAACTTCAGGAAACAAACAAACAAAAAAAACACCCCCAAAACTCTACAGACTGTTTYCTCCTGTTTATCACAAGTATTATGCTTTAATAAATAGTACACTGGTTACAATAGTTAATATATTGGTATGAGAGTATTCCTAATGTATGTTTTACAGTAACTTTATATTTAAATAAAGCTGTTTAATTTTTAAGAGAGATTCCAGGCTTCCATACTGTCTTTATTTCAATCTTCTTGTCTTCTGACCATTCTGAGAATTTCCCTTCCCCTCCTTGTCTCTAGAACAATCTGTGGCTCCCTTGATGCCTTGATCAGTCATGGATGAACTCCAGATTAGTTTCCTAATGGAACCACAAGAGAACCTCACACCTTTGTTCTCTACAGAATCCATAAAGAGAACGTGGCTTAAATTTTAAGCTCATTTCATGCAATTTTCCCCCACTGTTTTGCACTGATCACACTACGACTTAGCTGGCCTTGTGGAGGAGGGTTCTTGCATCATCAGGATGCAGGATACAGGACCAAAGAACATGCTTTCCTACCAGTACCCTGATTGTCCGCTTTAACCGTTGTTCCTGGTAACACCTCTATGAAATCTCACCTTACTCATGTAAGGAGGAAAAGCTCCAGCTGCCTGTTTTTGAGAATGTAAACAGCCATAAGTGACAGCTGTGAACACTTAATTTCAGAGTTGCTTAAAACTGGCAATTTTCCAGTCCAAAGAAACATCTTGCCAGAAGGTTGAATCACTGAGATGTAGTCACAGCTGTTGAAAGTGTTTTTGCCATACTCCATTCTTCCATACCCTGGGTACTGATCTTAATTTCAGGTACCATTTCCTATTCACAATGCAGAGCACCTACTACAAAATATGACATGCAAAATGCACCGTACAAACTCCACAGAATTATCTAGAAAACAACGAAACTTTGCAGCCTACTAAAGACTTCTTCTATTGCACTTTCTAAACATAAGGTTATTAGTTGCTTTTATTGGTCATCTGCGGTTGAGAAGTGAGGAAGTTTTGGATCAATAATTCAAGTGAGCCCTAAAGGGCAACTATGTTAACAGTATGCAGCCATTTGTGCTTTGGGCTTTCTTGCCAATCAGTAGCAGCAAGAGGGATACTTCACTGGAAATGCTCTTTAACCCAAGGGTAGCATTCAGCTTGCAAGTTGTGCTCTGTAACCATGCAGTAGTGCTATTTGGTGTGTTAAAAGTCTGGCTTTTTTTTTTTTTTTTTAGGAGATAACCTCATATTATCTGCTAGCTTCCCTGCTTAATCAAGTCTTTGCTTGATAAAAATACTGTGCCTTGAAATAGCATATAGCAATGAGAGAGTATATTCACGCTTTGCCTTTTGGGTGGATCACATGGTAAAATTATTAGTGGTAGATTTGCTATCAGGACTCTGCCTTCCTGGTATGTTAAATCTAATCCCCTAGGGCCTGAAGCAGGATGAAAGCTGAGGCTATCAGAGACTTTCAGCTGTAGAAGACTGTCACTATAAGGAAACTAGTACAGAGAGCTCCTGCATATCTAAACTACAGCTGTTGAGCCAGCTCAGTCTTCAAGGRAGCTAAATAACTAGCATCTGGTAATGTGAAAAAAAAAAGGCTGAGCTACTCCTGGAAGTAAGACAGGTTTTAAAGCAATGAGGCTGTGACCAGAGACAGCAGAGMTTAACTGTTGGAGCCTGCAGTACAGGTTAGGTGTCTGTATGGTGTAGACCACTCATTTTGGTGCTGAGCCCTGYCAGACCAAAGCTTGTTCCACAGAGAATCTTCATTCATCTCCACTGAATGCATGCTCACCAGCAGCGATCAACTTATCAGCCTCTAYAGTACCAACATTATTTGGGTTTTTCCATTTTCTTTCTTTTTTTCCCCCCTGTGCAATTATTCTAGATACTGAAACATTGGCAGTTCACAAAGTATTCAGTCTTCTTGTGAATGTATTCTCTCCCCACTCTATATTAAGGCTCTTTGTACTTAAATTGCAACAGCTATTAAACAGGGAGGAGTCATTCATCTATAAATACTCATTTTGTAAAAGGTTCATTTTACAAAGAACTGAATAAATAGGAAGTTAGAGTAGCGCTGTATCTATTGCTGCTTTCAAGTGGTGGAGCAATGCCTCTGGAGGTGGAGAAAGTGACGTCAGGTCTAGTTTCTTGAAATCTTCATTAGCACTCAATGATGYTAACACCTTCACAGTCCTCTTTAAATCAAACACTGCATGGAGCATGCCCAAGGTGGAAATGGCAGCTTTTGGAGTGTTCTTTGCTAAAGCTTCGTCATCGAGGCCGTTTTCCAAGACAGAAATCCTGTTCTCTGCAATAACTTTGAGGAAGTTGTAGAACTCCTTATAGTCTATACCCGTGCAAGACTTCATGATCAACTAAGGGGAAAAAAAAAGCAGCTTTGAAAAGGAAGCGATTCCTTTTTATTTACAGTAAGAATTATAGAAATTATTTTATTAAGCTAGTAACTAAGTTTAATCATCTTGAATTATCTTTTTTGTAACTTCTTGATGATTAAGGGCACTAAAATACTTTGTCTTATTGGAAACTTCACTAGCCCCAAAAGCAATACTGGTTTTGGTACTACTAAATGGCTGCATTTTTGAAACTATTTTTGGAGGATACCAATCTAGCAGCAGTAACAACAGCCTCCAGAAATAAACTTTACATTTGCTTTACACTTAAGGGCTTGGGGGCATACAAGATACAACACTGCTCAATTTAGTTATGCCTTCTAAAAACAGCATCTTGCAACAGAACCGGTTGCCACTTTCACCTTAATTTTGCTTGTTGCAGATTCAGTGTTTCACAGTGAATGGAATTCAAACTCTTTCTGCTGTCTGGGGTGGGGTCTTACAAGTTCTGCTGTTTACAGGAAGAAGCACTTGTCTTTTATATAGGGGAAGGTAGATTCTACATAAGCGATTAATCTTTATGTTAATGCTAACCTCAATAATTGAGGAATACCAGCTGAAGCGTTAGTTTTTCAGACAACATCCTAACCTCCTTGACATAGCAAATATGCACTGACAAAGCCTTCCATTATCTTACTAAAGCAATATATTTCCTGAAAARTGAAATTGTCACCAGTTCCTAGTTTATTCAGAAATGTGCACTAATTCCAGGTATGAGGTTAAGGACTTGAATGTCTTACAGCTCTAATAAGGCAGTTCATTGCATCCCTGAAATTCATGACCCTCTAAATAACATGATGCTGGYTGTCTGCCTGCCTGTTATACCTGGCATTGTAGGTGCCAATCGTCCATAGGGTCCTTCCATTCATTGATTTCCCGCTGGACRGCTGCTAATTCATCCTGCAGGAAGCACCACATTATAGCCACATTGCAGCCATTCACCCAGTTGTGGTTAATGGAAATGGTATCCTCCTGAAGAAAGAGAGTTTAAACAGTTAATAAGCTCTACTTAGGCAAGTGTGAGAGAACAACTGTCAATTCATTGTTGCTGTAAAGAAGTTAAATCACATTTCCCAGAAAGTAAAATGCTTCTTTGGGGGCCAGCATTACTGCTATGCTGACAGGCTGGCTCTTTTTAATATCCCTGAACAACCTAATCTTGTTTCACTCTGTAAAATGGCAAATGTCTCTAGTTCCTTTGCCTGAGCACATTTTTTGTTGGGGGCGGGGAGCAACAATGAGAGAAGATAGGGGAAGAAAAGAACGAGATTGTAATCATGAAGACCATTTGTTTCATTAGCATTTTCATCAGTCAGTTACAATTTATAGTTAGAACCCAAGATTAACAGCCCAGCATAATTCCATCTTGTCCAACATCCTGTGTCTCAGTGACCAGTAGCATCTCATAAAGAAAAATAAGAAAAGAGGGTGCAGATAGCTCCTTCCAATTGTACACACTCCCAGCTTCTAGTGGGCAATGATCTGGGGAGCTTCCGAGTTCAAGATTTTTTTCTTGGTCATCATGTTGAGTAGCCAATGATGACCTTTCCTCCAAGAATTTGTCTCTATTTTTTTTCAGCTGAGTCAAACTTTTGGCGTCCACAATGTGCTGCAGCAATATAGGTTTGATCTGATTCAAGCCTGCTGCCTGGTTCTCTCTCTGTGTTACGAAAAGATTGGTATCAGTTATCTTACCAGATTGTAAACCTGATGATGCCATCCACTGGGGATGAAGACGATTTCCCCTGCTTCCTGTAATATTTCAACAGGGGGTTGGCTTTGGGTGTAGCGAGGGTAAACACTGTTGTCCTGAAGACCAGGTGCAGTCACATCGAAGGGCAAGTTGCCATGGCGATCTTTTAGGTATTCCTCCTGTCCCGGGGGGTAGAGCAACCATTTCTTTCTCCCACATATATTGGCTGACCAGCTATAGGAACGGAAGACATCAGCATGGAATGGAGTCCTGTGGGTCAAATCAAAGGTTTAAGTAAGGACAGTGCCTAAAACCCATAAGATAAATTCACGTCTGTGAAAAACTTCTGGCTTCAGACATACACACAGAAATCAACCTTCACTATGCAGGCAAATCTGAGCCCAAAGAGTGGTCATCTTCAATTTTTACTGTTTTAAGTATTAAAAGGCCACTGCATCTACACAGTTTTGCAGTATTTTACATCCTCTGTGCTTCTCTATCAGTTACTTTTGAATCTGTCCCATAAATACTTCAACGGTAGGAGATTCTATGATGTGAATTGATTGGAATACTGTAAATATAACTTTATCACACACATCAGATTTAATTTTTCCACCTGCAAAATATTTGACTAACTCATCAGTACCCCTCCCAGGCTTCTGYTGGCGCCGTGGATCAGAAGAGGCTGATGACCCACCACAAGGCTTCACTGCTCTAAACCTAGAGCTAGATGATACTTTTTTTAGATTCTGTGTGCACATGCCATGCCACAGTTCAAGGACAGAAATACTGTGYGCCAGTGAGCAGCAGAAAACAATTTAGCTGATTGCACAAAGACAGCTCATAACCAGAACCAAATGAGCTGCTAAAGAAACAAGGCTTGCTGCATTCAGGTACAGCACCACGCAGCATGGCTACACCGTCTCTGCAGCCTGATGCTATCCTGAAATACAATGTGATAATCCCCTAGAGTATTTATCTTAAAAAAAGAGTATGTAAGGAGGACAGAAACCAAGCTGCCTTACCATGAAYCTTTAGGTCCCATGTAGACAAACCGGTAATCATCCACACCTATAGCATCCCAGTACTCGTTCAGCCAGTCAGATGTGAAATACACAGGGGTTGTGTAAACATCTTGCTCTGGGAAAGCTCTTAAAAAGATAAAGTGTTGGAAAAGGGTCTCAGAAAAACGCGCTATTTTTTTTTCTACATTGTTGCCCCAAACCCAGAAGCAGAGACCAATCAAGTCTCCAGCACACCACTCATGGTATGCTACCACGTTCTTTGTGTCATTCACAACTCCAAGTTCTTCTGCCTAAACATGCAAAATGCATGCAACAGTGCTTTTCTCTCTCCTAGGAAAGCTGTGAAGGTTAAGAATTATTTGGGAGAATGCTTTTAACCATGGCAAAGACAGTCCCTGAGGAACACATTCTCTTCGGAGGAGACGTCTGCAAGACCAGTTGTCCAACTGGATGACAGACTGGAGGTGTGAGCATTAGACAGGCTGYAGGACTTTCAAAAATGCCTGACCTCCTCCCACAATATATGCTGCCCCTTTCCCATCCTAGGCCACATGTACAGACTCTTTGTAGCAAGCCACAGGACAGATATCTGGGAAAGCAGACAAACAGGGAGGTGGTGACTGACTAATCTCCTCTGTTGTAAGTCAGTGACACACTCACAAGTGAAAACAAGGGTTCCACAACAAGGGCTGATTGCAGGAAAGTTGGATTAGGAGCAGGACACATTTACAGAAGAAGAGAAGTGAATGAAAAGAGATAAAAACCCTAGGCAGACATGGGGAATGGACAGTGCATCCACCTAACTTGCAGCAGGCTGGAAGAGGAGAAGGAAAGCCTGAAGAAAGTTAAGAGAACATGAAAGACTGAGAAGGTTAACTGAAAAGAAAATGAATGCTATAGGATTATAACTCATACAGAAAAAAGACAGAATGCTCACTGAAATAAACACGATTATAAATGTCTCCCTTCCTCCTAAGGACTAAAATTTTCACCATAACGGCCAAAGCAAAAGCCAACGGTACAACCGCACAGTTCCCACAAGGATAACGTATAGTTGTTTAAAACATCATACGTGAAAAGGTAAGTGCTCAGGAATGTCATCCTCTTCAGTAAGCAGTGACCTGTTTAAGAATCTTGCCGTGTGTGAAACCCTGAGAGTGATGCAGTGCAAGAATGATATTTCACTGGGAAGGTGCTAACAAATAGCACTGGCAGCATTTAAACGCTCAGGCATCAAAAGATGAGTGTTGCGGCTCTGCAGCAGCTCTCCGCTGTTTGCGGCCTGCAGAGGATTCCGGGGTGCTCTCTTACCTGCTCAGGTGCCAGTCCTTCAGATAAAGGCACCCTCGAGATGAACGGTAGTCATTTTTAATGTGCTCTTTCCAGTAATTTATGTACTCCTTGAAAGGGATCTGCTCTTTTGGGTTAGAATTGTACTCCTTGACATCACAGTTGGCAACAGGTACTATAGCCTCTCCTGAAAGATAAAACTTTTTGAGTTCCTGTGGGAACAGAACAATTGGTGCTGAAACCAAACTTCTTTAACCTTATACACCGTAGCGGCCTCTAATATCTGAGCACCATCATGCTCAGTACGCTACAAACACATATGGCAACAATCCCTAGCCCAGCTCTCGCTCCCAACACCACCATTCTAGGACAGCATGATTCAGACCAGTCTACAAAGTTATTTATTTTTTGTGACCTGCAATTTCTTCTTACCAAACTACATGCGGAATTGGGTATCGATTCCTACGAATCATACTAACGTTTTACAGCCTGAAGACATACTCTGAGATATTTCACTGTAACTACAGAATACTTTCCCCTTTGCCCATTTAATATTTTCAGCCTATAGGACTGCTCCTTTGGTTAAAATTAAACAGGCACATGAACTGGTATGGTTAGATTATATCATAGCTTTATTTTATTTCATTAACAGAATAAACTCAAGATTGGAATCTGAGTGAACCAAAAAGTATGAGTAAGTATAGAAAATGAATGCATTAACTTAGAAAGAGGTCTGGAGAAATTACTTGGTTTTCACTAGTGCTTCAATTCCTAAGCAACAAAAAAGCTCACTAGCATTTAGCGTACATGTTTCAATTCAATATTAAAAGTCATAACTTACCAAACTTCTGCAACAGATAATCGAAGTTAGGCTTCCCATCCCAAGTAACCCAATTTCTCCTGCTGCCCCAGCCTTCCGTGAATTTAGCTGAGAAAATACAGGGATGGTTGGGAATCAAATAATCCCGGAAAAAGTCTGAGTAAGTGAATGATTCTACCTTTTCAATAAAGTCAACGTGTCCTGTCGGGAGGCAGAATGCAGTGTGAGATGAACTGCTGTAGTCACGAAAAAAGGCAGTGGAACAGGCAAATGTTGCCCTGTCCATTCAGGCTGGATACCTTTCCTGGCTTAGCCAAGACAGCGCTGACSAGATATTACCCAGACAGGCTAAAGTAAAAAAAACAAAACAAAACAAAACTCCACACTTTAAAATGTGATTTGATTCTCTACATCTGTGAAAACTCACAGAAAAATATAAATGTCCAACAGCAAAACGGAAGATTGTACAGGAGTGTCCCACCATGTGGGGCTAATTAGGATCCTTGATGTTTTAAAATGCCTCACAGTGGCGGGACACTTGATGAATGAAGCCACCCTGCAGCTGGCGAAGACGCCGCTCTTCCTCCCCGGGGCGACCACGTTCTCCAGCAAGGGCTGATCCCTTCCTAAAACAGCAGACATTAATTTCAGGGGGATGTCCCTGCTAATTGAATTAATTACTGGGGTGGGGGGAGGGGAGAAAGGGAAGACCCCCCCGCCCCCGATATTTGCCCCTCTAGGAAACCGCTCCAGCCCAGAGATGGCGTTGGGGCTCACCCCTTTGCAGGGAGAGGAAATAAGCTCTGTGTGTGTGTGCATATATATGTATTAAATACATGTGTATACATATAGAAACACATACCTATGTGTATATACACATGCATATATGTGTATATAGACACACACACGTATGTGTATATATATACACACAGAAATGTATATGTGTATATATACACACATGTGTATATGTGTCTATATGCACACATATGTATTAAATATGTGTATATATACACACATATTAAATATGTGTATATATTTACAGATACATCTGTGTATATACATGCATATATGTGTGTGTAAATATGTGTGTGTGTATATATATACACACACAGATGTATATGTGTATATACACGTGYACACACACACATATATATTTATATATACACATATATACACAAACACCCCCTCCCCCCAGACCCTTCTTTATTGGCCAGGCAGTTCCTATACGTAAAATTAGTAAATAACAGTGAGGAAAAGAGTAAAATTAGTAAATAACCGTGAGTGAGAGGGAGGTGCCGGGGGGTGACCGAGCAAGGCCGGGGGGGGGGGGTGGAAGCCCCCAGGGAAGGCGAGGCCGGCGGGCTGCCCGCACCCTGCAGGGCCTGGGGAGACGCCGGGGGGGTCCCGGGGGTGAAGGGAGCCGCCATGAGGGGCCGTCGGCCTCATCCCTCCTCCGGGGCGCCCGGACGCCATTAGGCGACGCACACACCCTGTCCCTCGSCTCGCCCCCGCCGGCCGCGGCCCGCGGGAGCGGAGAGGGCAGCGGGGCGGCGGATACTCACCCCCTGCCCGCCTCTCGGCGGGGCTGGAGCCCGGGGAGAGCCGCGGCGGCGGAGGGAGCCGGCTCCCGCGGCGGCCCCCGGAACCTGGGCGCGCGGGGGGCAGGGCCCGCGGCGGGGCGAGAAGGGGACGGACCGGCCGCGGGCGCTCGGCCAATAGCGGCGCGCGGCGGGCGCAGGCGCAGAGCGTCGGTGCGGGTGGAGGCTGCTTGCGCCGCCCGGCCGCTCC
>NW_020451127.1:1793015-1845195 GCF_003343035.1 Apteryx rowi
GGGGTGTCTGACCTAGGCTTGGGGGAGAAGTGGAGGTAGAGGTGTGAGATAGGGTTGGGGGAGATTTGGAGACTGGGAGGGGTCTGGCCTACATTCAGGAGAAGACTGGATATTAGCAGTGTCTGGAGTAGGCTTGGGAGAGATGGAGATGGTGGGGGGAGGGTCTGGCCTAGGTTTGGGGAAGGGGTGAAAACAGGGAGAGTCTTGGCTAGGCTTCAGGGGAGGGGTGGAGACTGGGAGGGGCCTGGCCTAGGCTTGAGAGAGGGCTGGAGACTGGGAGGTGTCTGGGTAGGGATGTGGGAGGGGATGTTTGACCTAATTCTGGGGAAGGGCTGAAGATTGAGAGGTGGGCGGTCGGCCTAGGGGAAGGAATGGGGAGTGGGGGAGCTACGGGGAAGGGGGCTGGAGTATCCGATTTAGGAGTAGGAGAGAGGAAAGGGTGGCGTGGAGATGGAGAATGGGGGTCTGGCCTAGGATAAGGGATGGGGGGGGTTGCCCTAGAGCTGGGAGAGGGGAAGAAATGGGGGCCAGGGGTGGGGTGGGACACCGTGGGAGGAGAGGGGAACAAAATTTGGGGAGTGTAGAYGTGTCTGAGTTTTGGGTTGGAGCAGTTAGATTATATCATAAGGTTGATGAGGTTTAACTTGGATGCTGTGGGAGCTGGTGTGGGTTAAGGAGTGGGATTTGAGACAGTCCTGTTTAAAAAGAACAAACAAACCCCAAAACTTAGTTGTTGACGTCCTGCTGCTTTGCGTTGCTCTGTCTGGGGTACTTTTAATCCATGCTTGGGAGGGGCAGGTGAGAGAAATCCCTCACTCTGGAGCCATTCCCTGAAACTGGGAGACTGTATGCCAATAGGTTAAAGATTTYCTTGTTTTGTTTTGTTTTTTGGTGTAGATCTGTTGGTCTTTTGATATTGGGGGAACTGAATCTCTCCGCGTGCCATAAAGAAATACTGTGAATCCTTTCTTGCTCCTTGTCTTGGAGCGTCGCCTCTGAATACTTTTGTGTCTTGTAGAGTCTCTTGGAGAATCACGACGTTAGAAGCCTGGTGGGGCGTCGTGTTAGACCTTTGGCAAAAAGGAAGGGGAAGTCATTTGTCAGGCTTTGTAAACGTTTTTATTTTGGGGGTTGTTGGGCTCACGGGGGTGTTAAGCTCATTTTTTTGCCAGACGGTAGCATTTCAGAATAAACAGTCAAAGCTACTGACCCTAAGGAAACTTTAGGCATGAAGGAGAAGAAAAAATAAACACCAACACATCAGAAACGTGTGCAGAAAGCAAATGTGGGTTGTTATGCAGATACTTAACGAGGACAGATGAATCTGTGACCGAGTTCTGGAAGCTCTGAGGTAGACGCATTGCAAAGGGACCATTTTCCGCATGCGAGTTGRCGGTGCACTCCAGCAGTGTATGCAGAAGCATCTTCTCGCACCTGGGGCGCTTAGTAATACTTAGTTTCATTAAGTGATCTCAAAGCACTTTGCAAGAGAAGGTGAGTCATCTCCTTTTTATAGAAGCAGCCACGGAGTTATGTATTAGCTAAAGAATTTATATAATGTGGTGACACAGCCGGAAATATAATTCACATCTTTTTTGCTTCTAATCCTAGTTCTTGCTATGTACTGCATTCAGTCTGGGGCGCTGCTGTGTCAAAAAGACAAATTGGTTTTGCTCAAAAAAAGAGGTGATTCGCGGATTACAGCGGGATGTGGACGAGGTATCCATGTTCGGTAGCCCAGATTGGGAGAGAATGTCTATGCCAGCAGGTCTGTAGACAAACATGCAGGCAAAAATGTATTTCTTCAGCAAATTTGAATGAATTCATGATGAAATTATTTAGGTCTTCCATCCTTTTCTACCGCACACCTGGGAAAACTGTTTAAGGATTGTAGTCCTCTGAAGTTTATAAACCTATTCCTGACTGTGATTATAAGTAATTTAAGGCCCTTTTTTTTTTTTTTCCTGCCTGCCTAGTCCTTTAGATTGCATTGCTTAGTTTCCTTTACTTTTATTTCCTCCTTTCCTTTCGATATTGTCTTTTTCAGCTAGCAGTCCTCTTCCTCTCCACCTTTGACCTTTTGTTTTGCTAAGCTAACGAAGCTGTGTTCCTTTTAGCTATGCTCTCCATTTCTGGATTGTCCCGGCAGCCCTTATTTACATCCATTTGTTGAGCTCTGGTTTTTTTTCCTATGTGCAGGTACTGGAATGGTATGTGTTATTCCAGGTGAGGCTTTGTCAGTGTTTTACAAAACCATGAATACTTCATGTCTTGTCATGCAAGGCATTCCCAGCCATGTTTTAGGAGGAATAGAATGGGGACTGATATAATGCTGAACTACAAGTGATGGGGTCCAAACAATATTATTGGGGAGGGGGGTGAGGGAGAGATCCTGAATTTCAGGTAATAGTTTCTTATCCTAATACAACAGTGTAAGTGGCAGAAAGTCTGTAGTTCAGGGTTGCTGAAATATGATTGTCAAAGTTTAGAAAATAGAAGGGAAAAAATATTCCTTTGATTTTTGAAGGACAGTCCCTGAGCTATTTGGTGTTTAGCAATGAATTTACTGTTTATGTCGGGGATGAAGTTGGCGTTACTGCTAACTTTGCCTTTCTTTGCAGGGGTCAAGTATAATGAGGCGTTCTTGGTGTAGGTTCTGTGCTAGCTAGTACGAGAGAAGCAGAACCAAGGGTTCTCTCTTGTAAAAGGCAAAGCGGTGCCAGTAGACGAGTTGTGCAGATGCGATAGCAATTAAAGCATCATTATATTGGAAAATACGTGCTGGAACAATGAATTGATTTAATTATGAAATAGATCTTTGCTTGGAAATTTTGGCCTCGGGCACAGAAAGAAGCTATCAGGCCTTTGAGCTCTCAGGTGAGTCAAAAGTCATATGACCCAGGGCATGCACACCTATATACCCAGGTCGAGTGACTGCTTCCTTTAGTCTGCTGGAGTGAGAGGACTTGTTCTTGTGTCCAGGATTAAACATACCTTCTCTATTCTTTATATATATATATATATATATATATTTTTTTCTTTTTGGTAATGGACATAGTGGGATTTTTACTTTAGCTGCAATTTTTTACCCTCTCTTTCCCACTTTGAAGAGGAAGAAATACAAAAGATTCTCACTGCAGATGGACAGTTCTGTAAAGATCACGGCCTCTGAAAGGCTGCCTGAGAATGTGGTGTCTATGGATAGAGGTAAGCAAATTGCGATATGGTTTAGGAAGATGTTTGTATGGCTCAGTTGTGAGACAGCACCAGGCGTTAATATTTTTTAAGCCTTAATGGTAGAGAGGAGGCTTGAAAGAAAACGTGATCTTGATGGGGAGCTACTCGTGTCTTAGAGAGTTTGTGGAACTATGAGCATTTGAAAACAGGCTCCAGGCTGAGATTTAACAAAAGTTAAGTCACTTGTTTGTTTAAAATTTCTCCTTCCCTCCCTAGTACAGCTGTGCCTTGTTGGAGGTTGATATTGCTGTTAGTAGGGTCAGGAGTTGTTTTTCAGATGGCATTATGTTCCACTGTGCCTCTCCCAGCAGTGAGTATTGGAAAACCTGCATTTGGTTCCAGCTTTCCCTTGTGGTCTTGTGCAAGACATATAATCTTTTGGTGTCTCTGTTTCATCATTATTTATAAATCCTTGGGGCTATAGCTTGTTGTGAGCAAGGTACTGACATTTATGAGACTTTCGGAAACCGGTGCAAGTACTGAAGTTGCACGGGACAAGCAAAAAAGGGATGTTAGCTGCTTTATATGGGCTGGGATCTAGTTGTGTCACTACTGCTTTGCTGAATCTGATACACCGTTTAGATAGGAGACTGCTGATTTTTTTTTATGGGTGAGATGGGGGGCTCTTTCAGTAAAATTCTTTTGCCTTTACAATATATTTAGGATATGAGGAGCTTGAGGGTACAACAGATGATATTTGCTTTGGCTTAGTGTCTGATTGCTATCATATCATCGTTAGTAATATTTCTGAGGGAGAAGCTGAGTGTGGTGCATCAGTGTATATGCTGTTTTAAAAACATACTTGCTGAATGGCTGTCAATCTCAAACGTTTGAATATATAATATTGGTGAGGGGGAATAACAGCTCTGGTTTATGAAAATATTTTACAGAACTGAAAGGATCACAATTGACCTGAAATCTACCCAGCTTTAAGCAGTCAAACCTAATCTAAAATTGTAATTTGTAACTCCTGGTTAATAAAGCTTTAATGTTATGATTTATTTTTAACTGTTACTGGTCTTGATTTTAATACTAATCTGATTTATGTTGCTGCTTAAACTGATGTAGTTGTCGGTGATAGTGACGGAAGGTATACCATTATAAGCACATAACTGTGTATCCATGTTAGATGCTTTTTCTGCTTAAAGTGTCTTGCAAAAGCCCCTGTTCTGCTTATTGTGGTTCTGGAATCCCACTGCTAATATTTCTTCCTTTACAGTCACATTTGACTGACTGTTAAAAAGTATTTTTTTCTGTTTTTCTGTGAACAGTTTTTTCTTCTTCTATGTAACAGAAAGAAAATAACCTTTAAACAGATGTTACAATCATTGGCTACTCACAAAACCCAGACTAGGAAAAAAAATCACATCTTTTCCTTTCATCCAAACTCTCTGATCTAACCTCACTGCATTAGAGGAAATTACCTTTCTTTTTTAGATGAAGGAATTGAGGCACACGGTTTTACCTCTTTCTCCAAACTRAGCAGCAGATAATTGATAAAGCTGTTAGAAATTATATTTGCTAGAACTTGTCTTGTCATTGTTTTGTTGACTATAGCTACTCTTAAATTGGATTTCTCTGGGTTTTCCTCCCTCTCTGGTGGCCCATTGTATGGTGAGAAGTCTCTCTTTCCAGAATATGACATAGCATGAATAGTCCTTATTTCAGTATTRATGAAATTTTAAATATGTATGATTAAAATAAGTCATTGGAACTGGACCCRGTGTTAGGGAGCTCTATTTAAGTGATGCATGCGAATGTGTGAATTTCAGTGTTCATTAACGATGTAGCAGTCAGCACTAGGAGATCTTCAGAGTGTGCTTTAGGCTGTTCGCACCACTGCTGCTTGAAAAAGCACTGTTAGCTTTTTTGGCTGTGCTTTAAGATTCCTAGACGTTTCATTAAGGGGCGCAGATCATGCTGAAGTCAAAGGTGTAATTGGTGTCAGTATAAACTGTCTGTATCGATTGGACTGGGGTTTCGTGCTGGAGATCTAACTTTTCACGTGTTACGCCTTATAAGTAGCAGAACACCTTGAGATAATGTTATAGCACTAATCTGTAAATTATGCTGTGATACATCAAAGGCTTTGAGAAGATAATACGTGAGTAATTGAATTACCATTACTTAATGGCTGTTCCCAGGGAAGTTGTGGAATGTAATTGGTCTTTAATGTTCATGCTGAAAACTCTAGGATTATGAAGGAAATGTTACAGGAAACAACCTTGGGTACAAGAAGCCTCCTGGGGAGTGTGGGAAGAGATGCAGACCTAGATACGTTTCATTGAAGTTACAGTTCCAAATTTGAGATTGTTTTGATGTAAGCGAGCCAGGCCTGAGGCATGTGACATCTCCGTCTTTTCTTGCTGAGATTCCAGGTAGCARTGAGTAAGTCTTATGGGATTAATGTTGTGTCAGGTAATGACATCACAGGCTCCCAGCAAAGCGTGGGCTGTCAGAGAGGTGCAATGAAATCACTGTTGCCCTCAATGCTGTGTTTCTTCACGCTGAGCTGGACAGTGTCAGTTCTATTGTATCCTTTAAGCCTCTCCCTGTTCTTCTGCTGACTGCRGTGCTGTCGTATTTGTTCAACTGCTGTGCCTGCAGCAGCTCTTTCAGTATCCCTGTGGCATCTTTTTCATCTTGGCTTTCGTTTGGGCCCAGCAGATTTTTCCCAGTAGCAGAGCTAAATTATTTTCACTTCTTCCCAAACTATTTCTCAACACCTTTGATAGTGACTGAGCAACATCAAATATTTCACGGAAGAAAAACTACCKATTTGGAGTTTTGACTGCATTGTTCTGCCTGCCAAACTTCTTGCGTTCGGTGGGCCTGCTTTCCACACCTGTCAGTTCAATTACGTTTCTTTTTTTTTAGAGATGGACCCATGTCACACAGTCTTTTTGTAACACTATGTTGTGTTACCTGTTCTTCTTACTGTTCTGTTTTGGAAAGRAGTTGCTCTATGAGCAGCAGAACTAACGAGTTCCTGGAGATTTGTCCCAAACACTGCATGTCTGCATCTCAGTAACCGAGTTTTCTYCTCAGGCAGTTACCTCCAGTCTCTCCTGTTTCCTTTCCATGTCAAGATGTACACGTTGTACAGACAAAACACACCTTTCCTGAAGATGCCCAGTGGCCTCAGCCTGTCTATGCATGCACGTACTCATACGTGCTTTGAGGCAAGGACTTCTTAATCTCAGCCTGAATGAGCTTAGGGAAAGAAGGAAAAGCTTCTGTGAAACATGAGCTATACTTGCTTCCCTTGTCTTGGAAATCCTGTACGTGGTTGAGCAGCTGGCTATGATTCAAACAGCCTGTTGCATCAAAACGTCCCTCTGACACTTGCCTGGTCGGAGGGATTGTCTGYAGAGAGGTACTGCTCCGTGGTTGTGGGTCGAAGGCAGGAAGGGATCTTTCTAAGGTAGTCGTAAGGGCTAATAATATCTCCCCAAGGCAATATCAACTATATATCAACAAGAAATCCTGCTGTTCTTCAGTGCTGGGGTTTCCACCACTTCCCTATCCAACTTGTTTGAAGGCCTAGTCCTAATAATAAGGGTGAAGTGTCTCTAATGTCTAAGCCTATTGTTTTCTCCTTGCAATTTAAGCTCCTGACTTCCTGGCCCATTCCCAGCAGTGTGGAGAATTGATTAATGTCCTTTTTCTTCTGGTCCCTAACACATTTGAAGAACATAAACCATTGGTGATAAACAATCAGTGCTGTGTAATTTGTTTTTCACTCTAAAGCTAGTTGGTTTCTTGATGCTTAAAGAATGAGGAGTGTTTAAAATCCTGCTTCTCTCGTTGAACATCCCTTGTTCATTACCATCCTTGATGGTGATCATATGTCATAGGTGTTATTTAAAGGAAGCATCTTGAGGCTTTGGGGAAGAAAAATAGTGTCAGTGCTAGTGTTATGGCCCTGTATGTCTAAGTACAAAAGTTTGTAGGGAGAGGTAATACCCGTAAGACCAAATGACGTAATTGGAGGAAAGGGGTGGGAGAATATGTGAGCTTTGTGGGTGGTATCTTTTTTTCAAAGAGGCTGTAAAAAGATTCTGTTGCACCGTAAAACCAATATGGTCATTGAAACCAGAAGTTTTAGTATCCACTTGAGTTTTGTAAGTTAGGGGTTTTTGCAAGTTTTTCCTGAGACCAAGAGTGAGGGCCTGAGATAGCTGTGGTTTCTGAAGAATACTACTCCATTTATAAACTGGGTATTTCTTTTTTTCCAATAATTGTGAGTTCTGGTCAGTGGGGGATTTTGGTTTCACTCACACTGTTGAATACGTTGGCTAGACATTCTGGGGTGTATTTGTAGCATATCTGAGTGTTGATATCTCAGCCTGGAAGGGGAAGGAGTGGTTATGTGTTGTGATTCTTGTGGAGATGTACTGAAGAGCTTGTGTTTTGGCGCTTTCTGTGTTTTCTTCAGGACCTGTTGGTCTGTGGGAAGTTTACATCTGATGACGAGTATGATAAGGTTGGAGAGAGAATTTTGAAGGGTGGGGAGAGAAGATGGGAAATGGAAAACCTGTTAACGTCAGTAAAAAGTGGTATGTGAAAGACTCAAGAAAATTAGTAAAACTTTGTTATGATCCTGTTTTTGGTAGTTTTCCCTCCACCTAAATATATAAACATATGCGTATGAACATTTAGTTTCATCTAATTATAAAGTGCCTCCCCTGTCCAAAACACTCGGAGCACAGCAGATATTAAATGTCCAGTGTTAATCCAACAGTAATTTGTAAATGTGTGTTTTTAAATCATGTGCTGAAACATGAGACGATTGCAAGGGGAGGCAGTGCTGTTATGGAGAGGGCAATATTACTAGCAGTCCTATTTTGAAAGGGTAAGTCTTTCTGAAGTAAATATTCACGTGGCTAGGGATGGTTCCCAAATTTCGTAATCCACCTGCAGCTATTTCCATACCTGTCTTGTATGCACATTCTCTACAATGAGAATACAGGAAGCCAGCTGTGGACTGGATTAATGTGTGTTTATAACTTCAGCTTTTATATGTTGATAAGGATCACTTCTTGCGTATTTTTTCTATCTCTTATTCTAGTTTCTCCCTCTGGCTTTGAGAGCGTTGTTCTTGCAGAAGAGGATCTGAACGGCGAGCTGATGAACGAAGAGATACGTATCCATAGCTGGCCTTGTTCTTATTACTTGGACACCAGCAAACAATGGGTCTCTGGCAGACTCTCACTGACTCCTGTTGCTATCAAATTTACAGCTGACAAAACTGGTGAACTTTTGGTCAACTTCCATCTTTCTAGTATCAGTGAGATCAAGAAAGAATCTTCAAATTTAATCTTTAGCTCCCTCACCATCTTAGAGAAGAACACCAAGCACTGGTTCAGTTCTCTCCAACCGAACAGAAATGTGGTGTTCAACATCCTTGAGCATTTCTGGAGGGAGCAGTTACTGTCAAACCAAGGCGCAGGAGCAGAAGCTGGGGCTCTGCAGTCAACTAAAGGAAAGGAACTGACCGGCTTATTGGCAGGTTCGCAGAGACGGCTGGAGGACACGGCAAAAGTGCTACATTACCAGGGCGAGCAGTTTGATAACATCATGAAAGGACTGAACAAAATCGAAGGTGATATGGATGTAGCAGACAGGTACTGTAGCATCCTCTGAGCTAAGCAGTCGCTGTGGGATTGTACTGCATATGTCTAGAACTTGATGGTCAGATCTACAAAGTTCTTTAGACCTAAACTCTGTTGACTTTCAATGAAAGCTCAAGCACATTATGGTCTTCTGTAGATCTAGTTCTTGTTATAAGATTTTGTTTCTCTGTTTCTGTTCTCCGTTCTGTTTTTTTTTCTCCTTCAGGAAATTATGCTTGTCTTTATGCCTGTCCTCTGTCCTTCAAATAACTTTAGAAGCCCTTTGTGGATTTCAGCCACAATTGGCAGAGTGGTAGAGATCTCCAAAATATTAAATACCTGTAAGTTTTGAGAAAATAGGCAGCTAGTTAGAGGAAAAAGCATTTCTTTCCTCTATAGTTACCTCCACTGAAAGACAGGCTATGGAGTTCTGGTTCTTATTAGATGTCCTAGAATATACACACAGGAGAAATACTGGACGCTGGGATTGGTTAATTTTGCCAGTAATGGAACAGCCGGCTTTACACCGCAGTTCTGCTGTTTTGGTTCTGATATGGATATGGAGCACATTTGTGATGTTGCATGTCTTTAGTTGCTGCAGAACTCGGTGTGAACAGTAAAGGGTTTGTGTCTCAGTCAGAACACTTTGACTTTGCTATTTAGTGATTAACATTTGAAGTGAATATTTCTATGCTATTTTGTGTGCTGCAAGTTGGATTCAACAGCAGTCCAAAATAGACAGTAAGGTTAAGAGTAGTATTGTAATGTTTGAAGATACGTAGCTCTGAGCTTCTTTGTGGAACCTCAGACAGCTGCATAAAGAAACACAATAAAGTTCAAAGTAGTTTCTTTTGGAAGAAATATCTGTTTTTAGATGGGTATCACGTCTAAAGAAAGTGTTGATTTCACAGTGATTCTGGCAATATTCTCTATGCCCTTTAATGAAAAGCCAAGATAACTGAAAGCTTCAGCAATAGCTTTTAAAGCTCTGTAGCAATAAACAATGAATAGGAAAATAAATACCTGCTCATTGTTTTTGGAAGAGAGTTTTGGTTTGGGTTAAGATGCATTGGGAGGTATTATTTGTCTTCTTGAATCAGAAGAGTTAGATGCTATGATTTAAAGATGGAAAAATAAAGGAAGACATTGACCAAATGTTTGCTGAGATTCTGTTTTATCTACAGTATCTTAGAGTTTAGCCAGCTTGCTCACAGACTAAAACAGAGTCCAGAAGCCATAAGCCAAATGGCGTTTGATTTGCGCTGTGCTTTTTGGGGAGCTCTAACACTTATTTTCTAGTATAGTTTGTGTCTGTGTGTGTGTTTCCCCGTAAAGCTGTATCTTTTCGAATTTCTTCTCTTAAACCAATGACATCTTTCTTTGCTTCCCTAAATAATGTAGAAAATAGGGGGGATCCTGATCCTTTTTAGGAATCTTGGTGAGAAACGACTACATGAATAATATCATGCAGGACCATTTTGCATGTGTAGCAGATCACGTGCAGAAGGAAATTTTAGTTATATTTGTATTAGTTCAAGGTTGTGCGAGCAACACCAGTTTTTTGATAGTGTCCTTTTTAAAAAGCATCAGGGTGGCCCCTTTATCAACCTTTTGTATTTAAAACTTGGATTAACTTTATCTTGCCTGTATGTGTGGGCTGTTTTGGATTATTAATTCTGTTAAATGTGCTGTGCACCAGATTCTGCACTTGCATACGCCTGGGTACATGCAGCTGGCTTCAGTGGAACTGCGTGCAGATAAGCAGAGCTGAGTCCATCGTGCTAGCAGATGTTCAGAAACCAAAAATAAGCATAAATCCAGATTCACTGGTTCCTTTTTAATATACTCATATTAGTGGGCAAGGTACTTTGTTTGCAAATTTTCATTTTAAAGAGTGATGGTATAGTTTGTTAATATTACTAGCGCTGACTTCTCTGCGGAAGCCAAGAGAAGCTGGCCAGACCCTTTGTTAGGTCTGCTTAAGAGAAAAATCTTCCTGTAAATCCGACGTCGCATGACCAGAATGTCAGTCCCTTGGGAAAGAGGGGAGAGGATGGGCAAAGGGACAAAGCGATAAAAAGTAAGCAAATGCACATGCTTTTCCCATAGGAAATGCGATGCAGCAAACCTGTTTTGCATGAGGAATTTGATAACTCTTCATAAGTTGTCATTGCCATAAAGTACCTTGTTGTAACTCCATCGTACACTAAGAGGAGGACGGAAAACATGCTTTGTGCTCTGTAGAAATGAGATCAGGTCAGATTTGTCTATTTAGTTACAGTAGGTACAGTAGAGTATGGCTTTTAATTTGAAAGATGGTGTGTGCTAACAGGGCCTTGTTTTGTTTTCTTTGGTTTTTTCTTTTTTCCAGTTGTTCTCTGTGTTGAACTTCAGTTGAACCTAAATCTGTGATACTGTGTCATTTCAAATTCTGTTATTGTAGAGCTTTGTTAACTTTTTTTTTTTTTGAGGCACGTCACAGTGTTTTCAGAGGGCAGCTGAGAGCTCCAGACCCATTACTCATCTCGCATGCTATCTACATAAATATCTGATGTTCATACTGTAGTTGGGAGTAGACTCTTGGAACAATTCATTCTGCCTCCCTCTGTTATTCATGAATTCAGTGGTTTACTGAATATGACTTTTTTTACAATACGACTTTTTCTGCTTTTCCTAGCAGATTAATTTCTTTAAGCAGGTCTATTTTGAAGCTGGTGCAGAACTTTGATAGCTAGTAGCCAAAGTGTGCTCAGTTAGAGCTTCCTTTTTCAGATTAGACTGCGTTTGCGGCCAAATTAAACAGGATTTTAAAATTGCAAAGTCTTCTGTAGAACTGCTCTGATTCTCTCATGGAAAATAAATTATTACAAAAAGTATCTTGGGAATAGCACTGCTATGGTGCATGTTTTATTGGGCAGTACCTTTCTAGAGGAAACTTAAAAGCAAATTAAATCCAGCTTACTCCCCAAAATACCAAGAAAGCAGTAATGCTTTGTATTTCAGTCTGATAAGGCTTTTATCTCTGAAATTTATGTCACTAATAGTCTTTTGGAGCATTACGAAATGACAGCGTTTCATTAAACATATCTTTGTGTGTTATCTGGCTTTATTTGGAGTGTCCTCTGCAACTCGCACGTCAGTGGAACATGCCTAGTCACTAGATAGCCTTTAAGGTACCTATGGTGAGGAAGAGACAGTTCTCCTTTGGGTTGACCTTCTTTGGAGCTGTTCTTCTGGTTTGGTCTAAACAGAACCTCTTCCCTCCCACCAGTTAACTGAGAAAGAACCCATTTGTGCCTCCAGGGACGGCATTCCTGTTCTGCCCAGTGATTGACGGACAGGCTGAGAAATCTTGGTTTAAAGCATTCTGATCAGGCTGGTGGCCTGCAAGCCCATTTGGTTTGTAGGACGCTTCCAGCCAGCTTGCTGCTGTTTTCCAGAGGTGCCTGGGTAGGGTTGTTTGAGCAGCAGATGTGTCCCAGAGAGCTGATTGCCTCTTCCTACACCTGTCTGCAGCTGGAGATGGGCACCAGAAGCTGCTGTGGGTGAGAGGGGAGGTGGCTGCTTGGCCAGTGTTAGTTCTGGCTATAAGGTGGTAATACGGTCTTCCTTGGGGAAGTTGCTTCATTCCTCCATAAAGTGAATCCAGTTATCTTTAAGTTAAGGCGCTGGTTTGCCAACAACGAGGCCTGTCTCCGTAGAGAGCTATGCCAATATTGAAGGTGAGGTAGAATGCAGTGGGCGATCTCTGTTGGGCATTTCAGCCTGAGCTTTGCACCCGCGTTGTTATAAGTAGCAACGGGAATTTGGGAGCGGGGGCAAAGCAAAGGGTGGCAACAACCTGTGGGGCTGAGGCAGAGAGGAATAGAAAAAAGCGGAAGGGCTGAGTGCCAAGCGTGGAAACATTGAGCTAAAAGGCAGTGTTAGCTCAACAGATGGGTGTACATTGGCCTGAATAAATCTAGTTGGAAGCTGGATTTCTCACATGAGAACAATGAGGTTCTGGGTCCGCTTTCCAATGTAACAGCAGATGCAGGAAAGCTTTTTTTTTTTCTTTTTTCTTTTTTTTCCTTCAAATGGATGGATCCTGGTAAGTTGTGAATGCGACTGAGATGTGAAATAACAGAGTGCTGGATTCAATAATAAGAAATCTTTGCATCTGCGGTAATTTGCTTTGAATTGGTGGGGTAGCTTGATCCTCCAGTTGGCTTTCATTCTTCTAACACTCTCTTTTCTCCTCTAGGTTGTTGACTGAACTCGAATCTCCTTCTTGGTGGCCGTTTAGCAGCAAGCTCTGGAAAGCGCCATTGGAAGCCAAGCCAAAGGAAACTGCCACAGTTTCCGATTCAAAGAACCAGGAAGGAATCATAATTAGAATTCCAGTTATTATCACCCACAGAACAGACTCAAATGTCAAGCCAGGAAAACTCACGCTCCTTGCTTCTGGCCTGGAAATCAGTGACTGCAATTCTCAGGTCATTCACCGGTTTGAATCAAAAGATGTAGATGATATCAGAGTTCATACGCCATATGAAATCAGCGTTCGCCAGAGATTTATTGGTAAGCCCGACACCTCTTACCGGCTGTTGTCGGCGAAGATGCCAGAAGCAATCCCGATCCTGGAGATGCAGTTTAGCAAGAAGATACAGTTTTTAGAAGATGCCCTGGGATTTGTTGGTGCCAGGAAGTCTCCTCAGGTAGATTTGGGCACCTCCATTTGGCAAGCAGGTATGTGACAGACAGTGATCCATCAAGTAAGCAATAACACTAGCTCCAAAAGCTTCCAAGTGTTTTTCCAACTCAGAATATTGAATGATGGTTACCGGACAAGGCCTTTCCTCCCTGTCCTAGCAGTGAGACTATGTTGATGCTAAAATGCAAGGAATAACTGCTAGTTGACTTTAGGCCCTCTTGGCAAGAGGAAGGGTGTGATGGTAGAGGTGACAGAAGTGTGTGGTCCTGTTTGAATATGGTTGGATTTATTTTCTCAGGGATACTTTAGCAAAATCTATGAGTGTAGATGCTGAATCTGAGGTGTCTCTAGGGGCCTGACTGTTGGAACGTGCCAGGCCCTCTTTAATGTTGTGCTCTCAGCTGCTGTTTTCACTAACTCTGCACCAGTTCGTGAGAAGGATTAGCTTAATCTGAGTTTCTTTCAGCTGCTGGTTTGCATTTCAACTCCGATGTCCTTCTTTTTTTTTCCAGTGTAACCAATTCAGTATTATGCCCCTCTGTGGAAAGGGTAAATCCACTCTCCTCTTCTGACTGCGTGCTTCAAAGTCCTGTGTTATTGCTATTTTACTTTTGGCAGGTTGTAGCTGGAAGCATCTCTTTGTTAAACCTGTTTTCCTGTTAATTGCAGAAAGTTTAAAACAAACTTCCAGTTCAACAAGTTTTTAAATTGTATGTGGGATAAATATAATGCTAATTTTCCTTTCCAAAAGATGGAATTTAGTTGTTTGAGAAGTTCGTGTTTTTTTGGATTAAAGAACAAACTCAGTTTGGTTTTCTGAGATTTTAGATCTCCGATTAGATGAATGCATAGTTCAGTCATTTTAAGAAAACACGAAAGGAATAGAAACTTTTCACAACAATAATAAAATTCCTCACTACTATTGCTTTTTCTAAGGTCCTGTACAAGTTTTTTTTGTAATCCAAGCCTGGATTCACTTGGAGAGCTGGTGAATCTTTGTCTTTAAGAATTTAATTCTATAAAAACATGACTGGATCTTCTCTTTTTCTTAATGGTCAGTGACAGAAGAACAAATCCGTGAATGAGTTTATTGCCAGTGTATTAAAAATGAGGAGAAAAATGATATCGTAAAACAATAGATGAATCTATTTCTGTGCACCAAGCTAAAACTGGACTTCAGCAGGGAGGATAATGTTCTCCTGTTGACGAGTCATCAAGGGCCGTAGCTTGGAAAAGCTTGTTAATTTTTAAGGAAATAAGTCTTGGGCATCTGGCACTAAAATGTCAGCACAACAACTTAGAGGAAAAACAACCTGTTGGTTTCTTAAGCACTGAGTTATTCCAGCAAATTGGTGTTCAGTTCCTGATGGTCTTCAGGCTGGTTACATAAAGTAATTGGTTATACAGCCCTACTGTGCTTAATTTCCCACTGCTCTGCTCTGTTTGCATCTGAGTCAGTGAGTCAAGGATATTGCTCTCCTACCGCCACCTGCATTTGGACTGTTTAATTTGGAAATGTCAGTGAAGAGAACTGGAGGTTATGGAAATCATGACTTCTCCAACTCCACCAAAACCCTTGTTTGTTCCTTCCCCGGAGTCTGTCGCTCACCGGCTTCGGTCGCAAGATGGCAGTCGTGGACTGTATTTTAACCTGTGGGGTTTTTCCATGGCTGCTCACGTGGTGGAAATAGTGATTTTTTTTTTATTTTATTTTTTTCTAAAAGAAGGGAAAAAAGTCCGTCTGTACACAGAGACAGGCATGCATAACACACACAAAATTTGTGTGTGTATTTTCTGATAGTGAATGTTGGTTCAGAGACTTATAGGAGAAAAGTCCTCGCAGTGGAGGTACGTTTGTCGTGGTGAACTGGCTCATAGCGTTCGCTGCTCTTCGTTGTGCACTTCTGAGCAAGGAGCGTTTTAACTGCCGTAGCGTCGCCTGGATCCTGCCTGTTTTTACAAGTACTGTTTTAAAGTTGGGCATATTGCACGTTTGCGTAAATGAATGCAACCAAACTGCCCTTCCTAAGAGCTTTGGCTTGATTTCATGTAGAAAAAAGCAGGTCTGAAGTGTTTTGTACACACTAGATTATCCGAAACTATTTTAAACTGCTTTGCACTTCCTTTCTGACTGTATTCTTTTGGACTAAATCGGATGGGACTTTTCATTGCATGCTAAGGACAGAGCGCAGCAAGGTCTGTTTTGTAACAGAAGTTCTCCTGTGCTGGGTCAAACCAGGGCTTTTCCCGACCAACACGTTCACTAATGGTTGAGTAAGGTGCAAGAAATCCCACAGGGTGTTTGCGGTATAACAATCCGAAAGCAGTGCTGTCTTAATCCTGCAGCTGGGAACCGGCATTCGTAGCTTTTTATCCCTTTCAAAGCTCCTGACTGTTTACTGCCGACCACTGTAACCAAGCGTTCTCGTTATTTTGAGTTTCCAGTACTTTGCTCGGAAACTGGGTAGTTTCTCGTCCTCACGCGGTGCCAGTGCAACAGTCCAACTCGGTGTAACAAAACTAAACAGAATTTGCTCTTCGATCGGTTCTAAATATTTCTGCTTTTGTATTCAGTTGTCCCTCCTTTTTATTAGAAAACTGAAGAGAAATGCCTGATCCCTTCTTTTGGTGTGCCTTTGCTGTCTCCCCCTCCTGTTTTCGTCTTCAGTAAGATGAATGGAGGGAAATGGATAGATTTCTTGTTTTTTAATGAAATAATTAGCAGACGGGGACATTCAGCTGATAAAAACACAACAAATCTTGTCTGGCCGTTTGCTGCAATAGGAAAGTCTGCCATTCTTTCCCCCAATTTGTCCTTTATGGGAGATCATGACAGTAATTTGCCATAAGCGGTGTTGTTTTTTTTGTGCTTGGTTCTTAGCCCCTCCGAATACAAGAAGCATTTGAGCAGGGTAACAGTAGTACGGTGACTGATTTGCCTGTCTTAAATCTTGAGTCCAGTAACTCTCGGACTGATAACCAAATAATTCCGGGGATTATGATTTTTGCAGTAATTACTTGAGAGGGATTTAGGGTTTGGTACTTCTGTTTTAGCTTTTGTCTCCCTTTCCGTGGCGCAGTAACGCTATCCAAAGCAGCCGAGCGTATGTCGTCAGCCGGCCAGCCAGCTGGGCACCAGCTCTTCAAACTCGCGGTGAGCTCTCGCCTCCGACTTGCTTTCTGTCCCGGCGTCTCCAACAGCTGCTGTCCCTGTTTTGTGCGAGGTCGGGCAGTACGCTCGCAGGTGGCAGCGAGAGAGCATTAGCTTCCTTCCTTCTCGGTGCCTTTTTAAGTGGGAGAACGCTTCGGAGATGGTTGGAGCGCCTCTAGAAGCCGAGATGTTCGTCTCGGGTGTTTAGCACCCATCGGCATCAGATGTAACGGCCTTTCCTTGCCGCAATATCCCTGCCACCCTACTGGGTAGTATCAGATAGTGCAACAAGAGCCGGTGCTTTAAATAAAGGACAGGTGGCATGTTACACCAGGAATTGCATCCCCGCTGCTTCGCTGGGGGTGGCTGCTAGCGTCAGGATTGCCCTTCTGTTGCAGGGGTTTGCTGACTTGGCTCTTGGACTCTGTCCCTGATCCACCACCTTTGAATTCTTTAATTGAAAAGATTAAAGCGAGAAGAAGCAGCAGATGAAGATTCCTCATTTATCTAACTTGGACTGCATCGCTGCTGCTTTTTCCTCTGCTCAGATGAATGCCCAGAGCACAAAATAAACCTGTTCTCCAGGTGCTGCCTTTAATACTGAGTCATCTCTCGGCAGCCTGGTATCCTCCAGTTTGTCTTGTACAAAATACAACTGGAAGCCTTTCAAGCAGAGTACAGGTTGGACAAGGCCAAGGCAAGGTTGGGCCTAGCTTCTCTGAGTGTGCTTGTCCCCTCCGAAACTGCTGCTGTGCAAAGCTCAGATCACCGTTTGCTATTACCACGAGTCTTCTCTGTTAGGACAGGAGATGGCAGTCTTTGACCATGGGAATTTCTCTTGCAGCCACAGGACTCCTGGGAGGCGTGATGCAGCCCGGCTCTCCGGTGGGAGGCAGAGAAGGGATGGACAACGAGCAGGTTCAGCTGCAGAGCCAAGAAAAGATCTCCGAGTCGGAAACAAAAGAGCTGAAACAGGTAGAGTTGAGATAACCCTGTCTGTGGTTGTATGTACTGGTCGTTTCACTCCCTCTTCCTTAGTAACACTCATATTCTTCATTCATCAGAAACAGTCTGCTGTCCTTAACAAAATATTCCCTAAGTGTAGATGGACATATTTTAAAAACCAGTCAAGCCTGTGATTAAAATACATTGATAACCTCCTGCTTGTTTTTAACTATTTTGGACAAACTGGGAATTATCAGCAGGCCAAATATATTAAACAAAAGGGTTATAACCCAAGGAAGACCCTCAGGGTTAAGCTGTTTCCTCTGAAGATTAAAAAGTTGAACGATTAGACTGATCACTTCAAGCTTTCCTGTGTTTTCTCTGTCCTATCTTACTCCTCTTACTAAGGAGTAGCAGTTCATTTTCAGGCATATCCACAAACCTGAGCAAAGTGTTTTGTAAACACACAAAGAGAACCTGTAGTTGGGAATTAAGTGTGAAATCTAGCACATGAATAGATAGAGAAGGGGAAGTGGTTGGAGACTATGCTAGGAAAAAGTTATTTATTTAAAGTAATCCAGTCTGTTATTGTTTCCCCTAAACAGGTCTTTAAGGAATTTCTCTTGTAGCTGATGTTTAGAGTCTTTTTAGTGGAAAAAAAAACCCTTCTCTATTCATAATATGTGGTTGATTCGAAACGGTGAGCTAACTGGAAAAGCAAAGAAATGCGGTTTTTACTTGTTTTGCAATTAAAATAGATTTACTGGTGATGATTGCAGCCACATCAGAAAATGTGGTTACAGATTGAAGATTACTCTTGAAGTATGTTCCTATCTTTTTTTCTAACATCTGATTTTCTCTTTAATATTCTATCTCTAGCTTAGCGATAGCATCAGGAGAAGTCTTTGCTAACCCTATTGCCTCTCAGTCTAGACTGCAGTTTTGCAGCCCCCTTCTTTTATTTTATAGTTGGGAATTAGAATACAGCGACTTCTTGTAGCTGAGTGCATTGGAGAGTCACAAGCTCATAGCAGTGACTTAAGAGTGACTAAAAATGAAAACTTGCAATAAAAATATATTTATTAAAAGTAACCCCAAGGCAGTTGGGTAAGTGAGGGTTTAACCTGTGCAGAAATCCAAACTTCTGAAGTTCTCTCTGCTGGATAGTGGACCAAAAATAGTGTTAAATGCTAGTGTATTTAAAAACAAACTAATGAAAAACAAACAGCAAAAACCTCACTATGAGGATTCACTAGAGCCAAAGAAACAATTTTAGCATTTATTCATACTATGCCAAGGCAAAGATTTTTTTTAAATCAGTTAATGATCTGGGGTGAACTTCAGGGTTGGGGGGAGGATCTGAATGCCAAACTGACGGGCCATGAAGAAGCCTGATTTTTTTTTTTTCCAGTAATTGCTGAGCATCTGTCTACTGAAAATCAAGCTTCTGTAATCATACTTACAGTCATTAATAATTTTGAGGTACACGCACTAATTCCTATAAATCTCCTATTTGTCTCCCTTACTAGAGATCGATGCCTAAATGTGTCTTTTCAGACTGAAACTTGCTTTCGTAACCAAAGTACAATCAAGACCTTTTGAGTGAAATATCTTGTTTGGGCCCTTTCAAAAACAGAATGAACTATTTGCCATTTAACCACTCTTCTCTCTTCTCATCTTTTAAAGGCTTTATCCCCATGATCTGTCATTTTGTCAAAAATATGCAGTTACTGAGGCAGTGTTGACCTTTTGGAGGATTTTAAGGGAAAGCATTTCTCAATCGTATTTGTACAAATATCACCAGTCTATTATTCATGGGTGCATACACTTTGTACAGCTGTTATGTATTCAGAAAGGCTAATTGTTCCTCTCTTAAATGTCAGCTTTTCAGTGCTATAATTCTGATTTGCATCCAGACCCAGAAGAGCTAAACACTGTATGAAGGGTTGTTGGTCACGAAGGTTTATTGAAGATGCATACGTACTTTGCAACACCTTGGGGCAGGTGCCTATCAGGGAAAGCATATTTGAAAAGTGTGTAGGTTGGATGTTTTCTTATGGGGTCCATAGGCAGCGTCATGGCAAACACCAAGCCTTTCAGCTGGTAAACGCTTAGGGTCTTGCAGAACACTCTCCCTTGGCTTTAGAAGCAGCAAGGTGAAGAGCTTGAAACTACATCTGAGTAAGCCTTTTAATGGACATCTAAGGTATGTCAAGGTTTTATTTGAGTTTGTAACTGGGAAGCAGGTTAAGCCCATAAATAGAATGCAGGGCAGGGAAGCAAGAACCTTGTGTCTTGTTTTCAGCTGTGTGACCTTAAGAAGCAAGTCATGATCTAGGATGTAGGGTTCTCCTTGCTGAGGTGTAGTCTGCTGCTTTGTTCCTTTGTAGATGTTTCAAACACGTCTAACAAATGAGCAATATATGCAGTGGTCTTAGCCTGTACCAAGGGCTTGTCTTTGTTGCAGCTGCTCTCAGAGATGCTCTACACCACTGCAGTTCTTCTCCTGCTTTGAGAATGAGCAGGAAATGATGGCTGATCGCATTTGCAAAGCATATAGAAATCAGGGGTGAAAACTGTTTTAAGTATAAAGTGTTAACGTGTGCTGAAGACAATGACAACTGTAACATTGCACTTCTGTGAATGAGCTGAAGGTATTTGGGGTCCTTGTGTTGATAACTACAGCACTTTTCTGAGCCATTTTCTCTCTTGAAGATTGTTTATAATCGTTTATTCCTTGATTAATGCAAGCTTGTGTTTTAAAAAAACAAAGCAAGCATCGCAAACCCAGAAGAGATCTGTTCTAACCCTCTCATTACTCATGAAGTGGAGAAGACCAGTAGAACTTTTTAAATTGGAGAGGTAAGAGGAATTTGTGATAAACAGATAACCTTCCTTCCCATTGCTTAGCTTTCTCTCTGGTTGACTTCTCTTCCCCTCTCCTCAAAGATCTGCTCACAGTGATAACAACAGATGTTTTGCAACAGGACTTGCTGAATGATATTAAATTCCTTCCATTAGAGCTGGAAGCACTGAACAGTCTGGAATTGCGATTGGGTGCCTAAGTAAAAGACCTCGCCAGGACTTCATGAAGGGACGTTTATGTTAAAAACACAGAGTTGGTGGCGGTGTGAGCTGTGCTCCTTAGCTGTGCTACAGAGATGGAGAGGAGAAAGAAGCCCGCGGAGTTCCTGTGGTCTCTGGCTGAGCTTCTGCCTGCTGCCTTGCTATGGCTGACATAATGTCACTGGGTGTGGGAGCTTAAGGGCTATGGTCGAGGAGGAGGAGTTCTCTTCACTGGTTTTGAATTTATTTTGCCAAACCAGTGCTTTCTGACTTCCCCTCTGCTAAACTTCTCCTGCGAAAGACCTGTTGTCCTGATATTTACTGGGTCTGCAGATCGCATATGCCATAAAGACGGAGATGGTGTATCGAGAAGCTGTAACATTTGAGAAAGCACACATCTCGATGAATATCTTCCTGATATTTCCTTGATGTCCCTTCCATTCTTGATGGTTCCATTTCAGTCCTTCGCTATATTCACAGTCTCTTCAGTGTTTATTTACCCTTTTATCACGCCCTCATCTCAGGAAAGCACGACTGTTAGGTCAGAGAAAAAGCGTTTTGTTGAGGAACTGTTCATTCCAAGTGCTATATACCAGATTTGCTCATAGGGTGGCCACGTGCCATGGCCAATAGCGAGCAGCAGACGAGTAATCTTAACAGACACATGTAATGATCGTGCCCTGAATTTTTGTTGTTTTTGTTTTGAAAGCAGAATCTAGGGAGAGAGCTGAGGTCCTCACAATTAACGCTTTGTATTTGCTTGTGTGTAACTTAAAGATTTAATGGTACCAAAATAAAAAAGCTGCAATTAAGCCTGTGAAACTGCTTGGGTGTTTTTTCCAGACAAAACCAGTGAGTAGACTTTTCCCCAGTACCAGGAGTGCTTGGTACATCCTGAGAAAGTAAATAAAATCAGATTTCTGTATCATCTGAAGAAGAAATAATGGGAGAATCAGCCACTAAGAATAAGATAATAAATAAGTAATTAGTGGCCCTTTCATGCCCTTCTAACAGCTACAGGCCCAGAACGACTGATACTTTAAAATTTGATTCTGCTCTAGCATTAAGGCCTCATCACAGTTGCTCAGGGGTAACGGAGTAGATTAAGCAAAGATTTTGGGGAGTTCAAACTGGTGAACTTTCTTGTACTCCAGGACTTTCTTTATCTTACCTTCACTGCTGGATACTCAGTATACTGAGATGGTATTTCACAAGCTTTAGCTAAACTGCGTTGTTATGGTGGCATCTAAGGACCCAAACTCAGGTCTCCATTGTGAGGCCTTTAGGATACAGACAGTCTTTGTAGTGGGCCTGATGCTTTGGGTTTAGGCCTTCAGGTGATGTGGCAATATCATAATTGTTAAGTATTGAGCAGGTTCATGGGCTTGGGTTTATCTCCTATCACTCTAGTGGTCTTCATCGTGAATGTCTCCAGCTAAGCTAGTCACCTGGGCTCCCACTGCAGCTGGAGAAGAGAGAAGTGGGCAGTGCTTTAACTCCTCCTTAAGTAGATATAAAAATAGGGCAGATGAATCATGGCCTAAATTGCACTGCATGCCTAGATCCCCATAGATTATACAAGAACTGAGGGTCTCTAGCTGGGATGGAGGCCTCATGGCAAGGCCCAGGTCTGCTATGACTGAACACTTTATGCAGGAAGGATTTGGAGGGAAGAAGCAAATTTACATCCCTCTCCATGTGAGAACTTTGCATGGGAAGATTAAGCAACTTGCCTGAAGTCGCACAGAAAGTCCATGGCAGAGCCAGGGGGCTAAGTCAGACTTCCCAAATTATAATCCTGTGACATAAATCCAAGGCTGTTTGAGTCTGTCTCGATGTGAGGATGACCTGTGCCTGAGGGAAAAGTGCCTTTAAAATTTCTTTGATGGAATCATATCTGCTGTTTGGCTTTGTGTTACAAATAGAGAAGAATTTCACACTGAGTTTTCATGTCTTGATTGACAACCCAAATTATGGCGCAGAAGGCATCGCTTATCTTAGCAATTGGCAGAACTAGAGTGCTGATAATTAGACATCTTGCCATCATTTTGCTTTGCAAAAATTATGACCAGGTTTGGCCAGACTTCAGAATCCAGTACTGGATCTGGCAAGCTCTGGAGGCTGTGCTAGAACAGCACCTTAACCGTTTTGGGTCCCACTGGCTAGACAGTAGCACTCAGCTTGAGCGCTGGAAGCTGCTAACAGACAAAGGGTTAAGGGTTTTATTACCAGAGTCTTTTAGGCAGAGAATTAACAGATGAAAGTGAGCCACTTGCTTTTCTTTTTTTTTTTTTGGTATGAGTGACCACATCATCATCGCCTGCGGTGTTTCAAGTCAGAGCCTAATTGGCGGCTAAACTGAGCAGAGCCCCGTAGCTGCCTAAATTTTCATTTTACTGCTTTCGTATTTTAAAAGCTTTTCTGTTCTCAACAATTGTGTCTTTTTGTGCATTTTAAATGTTAGTATGCTTTAATGAATGTGAAGCCTATCAAAAGTAATCTGGTTTAAAACTAAAAAGAAAGTGTTTCTCATGGCAAATCTGGACATTTTGGGCCACAGTTTTAATTTATGAATAAAGTCGTTGCCTCTTTGAAAGCTGGGGGGCAATGAGTGTCCCTGGTTCCTTTCTATATCCTCCCAAATTTGCTGCGTAGGTGTATCTGGGCTGGCACTATGTGTAACCACGTTTACCTCCTGAACTCACCTTGGCAGATTTCACAAATTAAGTTGGGTTGGGTGAGGACGTTACTCAGGAACGCTGAAGCTGACACGCTGCTAACAGTGCTTGATGAGAGATCTCCAAAAGCGTGCCTTGTGGCAGCAGAAGATGGAGAGCCTGGCTGGACAGAGGAACTCTTCTGGAGCTTGCATTAAGCCAGGGATCTTGAAGGCAGTGGCAGACACTGCTGCTTTTGTTCTGCTGTGCTGAGAAACAAATTTTTGAATGCTCTTGGATAAAAGGCTTGGTAAATTTGCTGAAAAAATGCCAGCGGGGGTCCTCTTTAAACCATCTGCAAATTGAGATTGTACATATATATAAATATGTGTGTATTTTTTTTTAATGTATGTACGTATATATATACACACATAAATGGCTTTCATTGAGGAGGGAGGGCAGAATGTGGGGAAAGTATCCCAAAACTTCCAGGAAAATAAGCTGGTGATGATGGTCTATTTTGGCCAACAGACAGAGCCCAGATTTCCCATATGCTAGTCCTTCTGTGCAGTAGGTGGCAGGGGCGAGCTTAAACCCAGAACTTTGTCCTTGCAGCACATACCTCTCACTGCCATCCTTTAGGATATGGTGAAGCAGTGAGGTCTCCCTTCTGTTAAATTAGTATAAAGAATTAAGTGTCTACTGGAGCAGAGACTGAAACCTAGTAATCTTTTCTTTCAGCTGAACTTTGAAGCTGGCCCTGCTCTTAGTTGAGGGGAGTGGACAAGATGACCTCTAGAGGTGTCTTCCAATCTTAATTATGCTATAATTTTTATTAATGCAAGTCTACATTCAGTATTACTTGGTAGAAGTCATTCCACATAGTAGTGACTACTTTATTTTATATATCTATATGTCTATATAGATATATAATCATAAAAGTGGAGGAAACTCAAAGGTTTGAGAGAGAGCCACCTTTGAACTTCCCATATCCAAGTAGTCAAGACACTCCCTCAAGAGAGTCAAGACTTTATTTCATATCCTTGTCCTGAATCACACTGAACAAATTTGATCGCGTCATTTGCCTTTTTGGTGCATATCCTAAACACATCTACCACCTCTGGTTTTGGGAGTTCAGTCTCGCTTTCCTGTTAGACTGCAAGAACCTCAAGTGTTTCATTTGGGATAGAAACAGAATTTTCTCAGCTTGTAACTTTGGTAAGAACAGAAAAAGGTAGATTAGGCTTGATCCATGGTTTGTTGTGTGTTTTTGCTTTGGCAGCCAAATTGCAAAAGCAGTTATTCACACAGCCGTGTTCCTAGCTGCTTGTGATTTATGGAAGGAGCTTGGAGATATTTTATATGATAAATCTCAGTGCTGTGGCTAACATCCAGCTTGAGTTGATGCGTTTTGTCTGTATAAAACTCCCCTGCTCTTCCAGTTAGATATGATATTGCTCACTGTTTTTCTCAAACCAGTGACTTGTGTAACTGCAAACTGTTGAATTGCTGTGGAATTTAGCCCAGATGTGGAAAAACTGCTGGTGTTTGACAGGAGCTTTCTGAGAGCTTATTATATATGTTCTAAAACAACAACAAAAAAAGAGGGTTTGAGGCGCCAGCTGTTACACAAAAAAAAAAAAATTTAGACCAAGGAATAGAGTACAGCTCCTTTCCCTTATTTTACCAAAAAGCCACAGATGTATTGTGTTAAACAGGTTGCAGTACTGGTATCTTTAGTAGTATTACCTAGATGCTAATTACTAAATTACGACCTAAGTAATCTAGTAGTATTACCTAGTAGCACCATAGTTGATGTCATGGACCAGTGGGGGTAGGATAATTTGTTTTCTTGGAGATTACTATTACAACTGATTGGTTAAGCTCCTCTTATGAACCAGGCAGTGTGCTGTCATTGTGGATCCTTCCATGGATGTCTAAGGAAGGAGAACGTGTAGGCCAGCGGTGACAGGAGAGGAAACCCCTTTCTAATATGAAGGAATTGAGAAGCCACATATCTCAATCCACATGATATGATGTAGGTCTGTCTTCCAAATCTCCTGTTGATGTGTCTGAGGAAAGGCAGCTGAGTCTTGTCAAGTCAACCATGCTGGACAGGTGGTTTCACTTCACACTAACAGACTTATTAAGGGAGTAGCCACAAGGGGGAAGAAAAGGCAATGATATAATTCATGCCTTAATCTACTGTTAAAAAAGAGCCAACCTTACAGGGTAAGGAATTAAGATGAATTTCTCTTGTGTTGTTTGGATCTCTGTTCTTGGAATCTGTTGTGTGAACTGATGAAAATCAGAAGTTGAAAAGACATAAAGATCAGTGTAGATGATGGTTATGGATGACTCTTGGCCTTAAGAATTTGACAACCAAGCGTTCTCACTCTCACCGTACAGACTTCTGCCCTACTTGGACTACTGTTTATAGGGTTTTTCAGACAAAGTGCCCTATAGCAGTCATAGGGTAACTCTGGATGTTTGCTTACAGTCACACATATGAACAGTAATTCGTGAAGTGTTGTGTAAACGGGCTGATCGGTAGTATAATGCTCGCAGCCGGGAAGAGAGCCATAGCCAGTGCGTATGTTGTTTCTCACCTCAAGTACAGCTTGAGTCTCTTTGGCCACCTTGGCATCCATTCATACCGCACTACCCCTCTAGTTTCTTGAAAATGCTTTTGCTTAGTCGCCTAAGTCTTGCTTCTTCCCTTCTGCTCCACCCAGAGTCACTTCTTTCTCCAGCAGATTGTAATGAAACAACTTATCCTGTTCTTCTTTGGCCTGATCCCTGCTTAACTTTTAGCCAAAATCCTTTCTGGTTTTGCAGCAGCGGTGTTCGCTACCCACATTGACTCTCGGGATGTGTAGTACCTCAGGACAAACCACTTCTTTGAGATGCAGACCTGCCAAGGAGATAATAACAGAGCCAACAAAATGTTGAATTTACATTGATTGTTACTTCTGATTTTCTTTTTCCTAGCATTTCAGACTTGATTCTTCTGTGCTTTAGTCCAGTTCATTGTCGCACATCTCACTTCAGTTTATCAGCACAAGAATTGCATCTTTTTTTTCCCTAGGATGTTGCCAGCGCGGTTCAGGGCATGAGTTCAACAAATGATATGGCCGTTTAAAGCAAAGAGTTAACTAGTCGCCACGTGTCTGTAACGCTTCTCGAAGAGCGGGCTGATCGTTCACTGAAAGCTCTCAGTCTTTTCTTCTGACAGATCCTAAAGAAACTGAAGGGCCTGGCCTTAGAGACAGAGGCAGAACTGGAGAGACAAGACGAGGCTCTCGATTCCATCACCACCTCTGTAGACCGAGCAACGCTGAATATCGACAAGCAGAACCGCAGAATAAAGAAACTAACGTAGCAGCCGCTGGGGATGGCGACGTGAAAAAGAGGAGGATTGGGGAATTGTGTTTTTAAAGACTGTGGCTTTATAGACACTTTGATTCTAGGGGAGCTGTTTGCAATATTGTCTGGAATACGGTGCTGCTGATAAGGGATTTCTGAGATGGGAGTTGCAAAAATGTCTCCAGACTTAGATGATTTTTGAAGACCGTTTTAGGATTAAAAAGACCAAGGTTTTTAATCGCGGTGAAACAATAATAGAGAATTCCTTACTACAGATAATCTGTAAATATGAAGTGGTGTGGTTTCATCTGAATCAACTTTTATGCTGCTGTTTTATGTTACTGCTTTTGAAAGGCTTTTTTTATTGCAACAAAGAAGTGAGGGAGAAATTAACTGCATATGAGACTACTTTAGATGATTACAGCCTATTAATTCTCTCTCAAGGTCTTTTTTGGAAATAGCTAATACCCGAACTAAGGCCCAGATGTCTAACTGCAAGTCGTTGGGACTTTTTTTGTAAGTTAATGCTGAAGTGAGCAAATGATGGTGATAAAACCCTGTGATCATTGAACAAATAGTTTTAATAGGTTTCAGTCATGCTTTTAATGTACCCAGGAATTTTATAAGAGTAATGTAGGCTTAGTGGCCACAGCATTATGTTGCCATGTCCTGGGAAAGCAAGAAGAGGTGGATAATTAATGTGGGCGTATTGGTCGAGACATCTACTTGATGAGCAGATTTAGTTGTGTTGACATTGGGCAAGTGTTTTGCTTACTGAAGTCACTTATTAAAAGTAAGTGCCAAAGTTAAATATATGCTTCTCTTTTCCAAAAAGTTTTGCTGATTCTTGATGATCATCTACAGGTTTTTGTCCCCCGCCCCATTTTAAACCACACAGTTAGTGAAAGAATTAATTCTGGAGCAGAGGAAGTGATTTTCTTCACCAGCACACTTGTTCAGTACATCTCTTGGAGTTCACTGCACCTATCCCTCACTCTCACGCAATGGCTTTATATTTTTTGATAATAGTCTGACAGATGGTTGCAGTGTCCTCGGAGTGTTATGAGCATAGCATCCAGTTAATTTGTTGCCTAAATACCTTGTTGGAGCTGGGCTACCACATCTCTTGTGGTTGTTGATGGAAGGATTCTTTTCCCTTTGCTTACCTGTCCTCCGCTTTCCAGGGAACTCCCCGTTGTTTATCTCCAGCCATTTAGATGTGGACTTTACACGGAACATTTTTGTGTCTCGACTCCAGGTGCTTAGGTTGAGGGACCTATGGTTGGAGCTGTAGACATCTGTATATCATTTGGCAGTTGTAGTACAGTCCATCTATCTTGCAATTATTATTTATTTGCATTAACTGGGGACGAAGCATGTCAAGACTTCTTGTAGTCCTGTGTTTTTAAAATTAAAGGGAATATCTATGAATTATTGCCTAATAGATTTCGCTGAGTTTACAGTTAGCTCCCTCTGGACTACAAGTGGTGGAGACCTTTTCCCCTCCTAACTGACTGGCTGCTACATAGAAAAGATTCCAGATAACCCATATATTGCCTGTAGCAGAGAACTTGAAAGACAGACTTGCTGGTCACCTCACATTTCACTGACTTCTACAGTTTACCAGCTATTTTAGTTCAAAGTAGCTGTTGTAATCTCTTCTTTTTTTTTTTTTCCAAGTGTTTTAATATTTACAAAATTCTTCTTGTAGTGCTTTCAGAATACAACCCACAACACTGCTGGTGCAATATTTTTAACGAGTGAAGCTTTGAACTGTTTATTCCACTGATAGTTGATAAGATTTTTTTCCTCGTTTTCAAAGTAATACAGCCTACCTTTTAAAGAAAGGTATAGTAAATGACATATAGAGTATGTTGTTTTCAAGACCTTATTCTACCTTGTTTTGTATTACTTCATATTAGTTTGTTAGTATTGGAGTAAATTGTACTTCTGCACTGCAAGTCCTTCGTTTACAGTCCAAGTTGTTACTGGCATGCACTATATCTAGTTGCTGAATATGGTGATTATATATACATACACAATATGTACTGTGAAATAAAATATTGCCTGGGGTTCTATTTCTTGTTTGTTTCCGATACCCAAATCACTGTTGTTTTACTGTGAGAAGAAGATAATGTTTACATAAGTAATTATTTAATTAATTTAAAAATACACTTTGCACAAAATGTATGTTAAGGTGTTGACTGGGAACGGATCTCTAACCTGAATTAGTCTAAACCAGGATTGCCAAAAATACTAATTGCACTTAGTTTAGTTTAGCATTCTTTGTGCCATAATTTTTACTGTTGTGGTTTTTAGCACTAGCTGTTGCATTTGATTCTGTACTTTGTGTTTTGTGTTAGTCTAACATGTCCATGCTTAAACAAAATTGTAATACTGTTTGTAAGAAGTGAACCTTTCTAGAGCTGTACATTCGCTTCCTAGCTGAACTTCATCTGCCCAGAGGACTTTCAGTCTTATTAAATATCTTGGAATAGTGATTTTTCTCTCTTGCATTCATTTGGGAAGTGGTCATACAAACATTCTGTCCATCCTTTATCATACTGTAGAACAGAACTTAATTTAGGATTGTTTTGTTTGGTTGTCTTTTAGTGCAGGTATTTATTTATTTATTATTATTATTTTTATTTTTTTTTGCAAAAATATTTACTGGTGGATTAGTATCAAGGGGGATATCAGCCATCCTCATCTTGACAGCACAGAAGGCTGGAGGTGAACGGCAGCACAGTGTGCACAGTGTTTGGTGCTCTGTCCTGGAGACTGCTTAACTGCTTGGATGTTTTATGTTTCGAACAGCCTCTTGGTACACAAGTATCAGATTTTTTTCTCTGATCAAAACTTCTTTTAACAAGAGGAAAAAAATATAGATCTTTTTCTGTTACTGCCAGAAGTACTTAGAACCTGCTAAGTTCCCTTCTTCTGGGCTTAGCTGAAGCGCTGTTATCTTCCAAATAATATCACCCATCGGGACTTGAGCTTCTAAGCGAAGATGCAACAAATAACATATGAAAGAAAAAAAATAATCTTGTTCTCACTTCTTTAGTGACTGTTATCTACATGAAGTTTAAAAACTTTCTTTTAGGATAAATTATGCCTTTTATATGCAAAATTTACAAGGTCTTTTTATGTCTTTTACCCCATGTGAAAAGTGGGGGTCTCCGTCAGTACGATGCATAACAAAAACTCATGCAATGGAGATTCTGAGCTGAAAAATAAACAGGTTTTCTCGGGAAGGCCTTTCAGCTCAGGCAGAGCACAACTTCAACGTGCTGCATCATACAGTCATTTTATAATCCTGCGTGGGCTCATGGCAGTAATGAGTGAGCTTGAAAGGGCCTGAGCTTAAATATATTTCTGCATGGGAGTTTGAATGTCTTCTGTGGGATCAGTGAAACACTAGTAATAAACAGGGCACTTTGCAATGCTCGGATGAGTGGTGCAAGGAGCTTTTTGAGGCAATTAATTAGTTGAACTAAGGCCTTGTAAGAGCTGTGCTTTGAAAAGCTAGTGCTTTGAAAACACTGATTTGCTCCTCACGGAAGGAAATGGAGCAAAGCTGCTTGCAAACGTTCGTCTGCCTCCGGTAAAAGCGATTAAGAGACAAACGGCTTGAAAGCATTCTCCCCGTGCAACTTTTAATACGGCAAAACACAGCAGCAGCAGCAGCAGCCCTTGCCGCCACGCTCTGTGTGTATGAGCAATGTCAAACCTCAGCCCGGCAGAGGAGAAAAATAATTTTGTAACTGCCCTAGTCATAGGTTTAACAGCTGGGGTTTGCAGAGTGAACAGCGCTTGGCTGGCCGAGCGCGCCGGCGTTGCGTGTTTGTGGTTCCCAGCAGGGCTGCTCGAGCCTCTCCTCCGTGGACTCGGTGAGAAGCTGCCGTCTTGCAGCCACGATCGCTGGGGTTTCGTCCACCAGCTTCATCCAAGGAACAGCAGCACAGCGTGCGCTCGCTCATCCTAAACCGGCGAGCCGGGGCTTTCTCTGGAAAACGCGTTGCCTCCTCAAGGTAAATACAGTGCGTGGGGCCAGCTGTTTGGGTGCCAGGGCACTGAAGACAAAACAAGCACCCTGGATTCAAGCTGCCTCCTGTTTTAAGTGGAACGGTGTTTGCTTAATGGTTTAAAAGTCCAGTCTGGCTTCTGTCGAGTGGTTTAATTTTAAACAAGTTGTTTTTTAACCCTTTTGGCAGTAGAGAGGTTAAAGTAGTTCAACAGCAACCTCGGAAGCCTGAGTTCAGGGTTGATTCTGGACTCCTGATTGCTCCCTGAAAGCTTAATTGGGGCCTGGGTCATTCAGGCTGGTGGGAAGCAGGGGTTGAAGACAGCCAACAGTGACGGTGGCCACAGGGCCACCTTGCCAGCTATTGCCTTATAGCAGGCAGTGCCCCTTGACCACACTGGCCTGAATCACTGCAGTTCCTGATACTTAGTTAAGCCTTAAGCTGTCTGGTTTCCAAAAGGTGCGTGTCTGGGTGTTAGCCACGTGCTCTGTCGCGCTCTGCTTTCCTGCTTTGCATTGTGGATTTGGTGCAGCAAAGCAAAACCTGCAGAGCTAGAACTCCCCTGGCTTTTTGCGCGACAGCTAAACCGTTGAACTGTTCATGGGGGTGAGATGGTTGCTAGTGAGAAGGAAGAAGAAGAGCGTGGGATTCATCCCTCCGAGATAGACGGTGTAGACGGGTGCAGACAGGCTTCACTGGCTGAGAGTTTGTTCGGGAGTGGGCAGCAAAGAGCAAGCTTTGGAGGGCCGGGTTATGTCTGGCAGGTTAGAGCAGGGGAAACCACGTTTGAGACTTCTGGAGAAGGACATTTGCTGTGAGAGTGCTTGTGTGCTGGGTGGGACCAGACTGCCTCTGCAAGGAGACGGAAAAGGGGAGAGGAGCGAGGGGGAGGGAAGGGTAATGTGGCTTCGTTGTTGAGGTAGAGGGCTGGCCCTTGGTCTGCCTACGTTTCATTTCCATCAGCGCTACGGACTGTCAGCCACACGTGTTGCTTAGGGCTTGATTTAGATCATCTATATTGGAGTTAATGCTCCCTTTGGGCCGTGGTGATTGATATTAGCCGAAAATGTGGATCTTTCCACGTTGTGTTTGAATTGCTCATCTACAACGTGGGAATAGCTTTTTCTCATCTCTTCCGAATCCTAGCACAAACTAACGCAGAAGCTAGTAATCTCGAGCCCTAGTTTACATTCAAAGTGCCCACCCTAGCGTAGACACAAGCCAGAAGTTTCCAAGTTGTATTTACAGGAGCAAAAACAGCACTTCTGGATACTGTGAGTGAATGTTAAACTCATCATCACCTCCCTGCGATCGAAGTCCCGTTCCCCATTTCTCAGCTGGTGGAAAGTGAGTCACCAGACCGATCAACAGATTTGCTAAGGATCAGCATACAGGGAGCCTAAGTCCCAAATTGAACTGAGATCTCTAAAGTGTAGGAAAGATTAGGACCATCTTTTAACACTTGATGATGCTCAAGAGTTATTTTATCATTGTATAGTATTTATCCTGGGCTTGTCAAACACATGCTGTTTAGCATTTTGCTTCTGGATTAGACAATGAGTCCGAATTTCTGTGAGCTTTGGTGCATAACCTCTGTGAGGACCGCTTTAATCCTTTTGACTCGAGAAAGAAAGACCTATTTGGAAATGTTCTGATTTGTTCCATATTGCACATGTTTTTAATATGATGTTTTTTGTGGTGGTGAACATTGTTTACAGCCATGGAGTTACAAATAGAGACAGAAGAAGGTCATTGCAGGTACGTAGCAACGCCAAGGGCTCCCTTCCATTACGGCATCTCCATTCAGCACTTGCAGTGTTGCCAAGCTGCTGAATGCCAGAGGCTAAGAAAGGAATCTGTATGCAGTGAAACAGTTTTCAGGTCTTGAATTCTCCTTAAGAAATGAATCTGTTGGGCTGCCTGCATTCTTTTCCTTGTAACTTCGAAGTAAAAAGCAAACCACACTACAGGCTTCCATCTTTCCTCTGATGTATCACATAGACTGTATTAATCACAGGTATTTTACACAGGGGTTGGGCTGAGTTTTTGTCTGGGCTTACTGGGTATGCCGCACTGCAAATACTGGAGAGCGTATCAGTTTTAATGAGTCTCATGGCATTCGTTAAGGTTTGTAAAAATCATTGCCAACATTGTACAGAGGTGGTAACAAAGGCACAGAAGTTGGTACATACCATGGTAGGCTTCAGAATTCATGTTTGCCTAAATAGACTGCCTGATTTTGAAGATCAGAAAGAACCATCATGGTCACCTACCTTGGTTTCCAATATGACTGTTTTCCAGGCCTTTACCTTTAGCTAAAACAATTCTGAACTGGAAAACGTGTTTTCTAGAAAGGCTGAATCAAGGTATCAAAGCGCCTTCAAGTGGTGATGAACATATCGGACCTCTTGCTCATCTTTTCAAATGCTTGTGGTTTCAGAGGACTGGCAGCTCTGACAGCCAGGTTTCATGTGAAGTTCCCAAATAGTGAACAGTCATGACTAAGCCAACATTTTCAGCTCTCTCATCTGTGATCCTACTGAATATCAGTGCCAACCAGAATTGAAACATTTTCTTCCTGATTAGTAAACCCGTATCCCATCCAGTAGACCACAAGGAGAACAGTTTTCATTTTGTTCCTTGGCCATGCTAGACTGACTTTAAATGTAAACGATCTCTTACTACTTGCTAATCAGTAGGCTGTCTGAATGCAAGCTTTTCAGGAGATTATGTTTATAATCCGTGTATCTATATGCTTTCATAACTGCTGAAAGTGATATTGTGGTGAGAATTTTTTCCTGTACATGTCAAGTTTTCAACTTGATGCAGTTCAGTTCTGAATTATTTAATAAATTCCAGCCTCCTCCTGTGAATTGCTGCATTGTAGTAGAAATGTGCACAATTATAATTGTGAATATAAATGATGATCAGACCCTGGGTTTCATGCTACATTTTTCTGTCCGCAATCCCTTCTTCCTCCTCCTGAAATGAAAGAATCCTGCAGAATCTGGATCTTGCAGCTTGGTGGCAAAGCAAGCCAAGAAGCTTTTTGAGGGTGGCTATGTTGTGAGCTCTCAGCGGGTCAGCTGCGCTCATTGTCCATTTTTACATTCTTATCCTGTGGTAAATGAAGCCATTTATGTGTCTTGATGAAGACTAAGACATTTGCGTTCATTGGGACGAGGAAGCACATACAACTACCTTGGAGTTGCCAGCATGACCTGGCTCATCTCGCCCAAGGGAGTGGAGTCTCATGTTGACACATACACCCCTTTCCTCAGTTGTTTGGAAGTTGTCGAGTCCCCAGCCAAATTCTCCCTTTTTCTTTTTTGTTTTTTTGATGTTCAAGCCCTGTTTCCCAGCCCATGGGGTATTGTGCCATTCCTCTCCTGCTTTTGTTGAAGGCAAATTGGTCTCTGCCATGCTTATGGACAGTTTACAGCAAAGATGATCTTTACAGTCTTCTATAGCTTAATCCCCTTTTCTCATCTTGTTTATAATATCAGGATGCGGCTTAATATGTTGGTCATTCTATATAACATCTCCCATCCAGTGATTTTACTCTGTTAACCTAAGATTCATAAATAGCCTGATGAAGAGCAAAACTGCTTGTTCCCAGGAGAGGAGGGAATTTCTGGATGTGAGGTTGATAATTAAGAGAAATTTAGGTTCAGTCACAGCTTGACCAGAAATTTCCTGTGTGATCTTCCATGTGTCACTGAAATTTTTTCTGCTTCAGTTCTCCACCAGTCAACTGGGTGTTATGATTCATCCCTTGCCTGTCTTTCAGTTACTTAATAGTAAACCTTTGGGACATGAAATCCTCAGTTTATTTGTAAGCATTTAGCACACTGGGGCTTTGATTGTCACTGCGGTATGAATAACAATAATCTCGGCTGAGCTATTAATAAATTGTTGGTGGAGGCAGGCCCTGAACCCCAGCTACCCAAGTCTCAGTGTAGCACCTTATCCACAAGTTCCTTCTCTTGTCGTTTACTGCCTTGCACCAAAAATATGGAGGGATTATTTTTCATTGTGACTTTTACAAAGCTTTATGTAATTGCTTGGCATTTCCCTGATGGCAGGGAAACTAAAAATGAATGTCCCTAAAAAGTGGTCATTCTGTTTACTCAGGACTCCCCCAAGCTGTCATGCAATAATGCATTGCTCTACTCAGTGTGAAGCTAGATGTTGAAGGACATCTTGTGTATGGAAAGATACCTCGTGAATTGAGTGCTGAAGAGTAGCAGTGAAACTCTTGTGTTACTGCATGTGATCAAAGGCATCACGCTAGCATGCCTCTTCGTATTATTCACTGCTCCATGTGAGCTAGCTTTGACTGTTCGGAAGACGTTCAGTGATTGTGCTGGGTTTTGTGCAGAGGCAGCTATGGAAGAGATGAGCGAGTTTATTGCAACGGGCTCTCAAGAGTTATTTTATAGAGGCAGAATTTCCCCTTGGACACTAGATGTTCTCATTGTGCTGAGATTCATGGAGGAAAGGATCCCTTTACGGTACTGCTCAACTGTCTTTTAAGGCTGGTATATAGCCAGGATTTCTCCTGTTTGGTCTTAGGAACTTAACCAAAATGCATGTGTTGTCATTTTATGTTCCGTGTGTAATCACTGGGGAGACTCGCGGAGAGAGACTGGCACCGAGAGACCGTTCTTCCATGTCAAACTCAGATGCTTGCCAGGACCGCTGCCCTCCACTTCCACGCCTGCCTCTTGCAGAATCCCCTGGCTGATGTTCAGACCCCACTCCTTGTCCCATCCCACCTAGGCGTAGGGAGTGCATTCAGCCTTCTGCAAACCTCTACAGCCATGTCTCCCTTAGGGGTCCTGTGCCGTCAGTAGGTGCAAGGAGTAATGGCCTTGGGGTCTAAAGCAGTTTGGGAGCCTCAGATAAGTGCTTGCTGCTCTGTGGAATGAATCTGCACATACATATGTGTATAAATCAAACCTGTTAATCGGAGAATAGAGGCAAGCTCTGCATCATGGTGTTCCCGTGTGCTGGAAAACGCTAGAGCAGCAAGACTTCAGCTACCTGCCCTGTCTCAATCCTGGGGGGTCAGGCTGGGGTAAAAATGCAGCACTGGAAGCTCCTGTGCTTCCCCCTTCCCACTCGCACACAATCACTTTTAAAAGCAACTTATTTGGGAATATGAAATCCGGAACTTGGCTCAGGTTGTTTATTGCCAGGTTAGAAAGACATTTTATAATCTTTCCCGTCAGTGAAAGGAACACGGAGTACTTGGAACGGGCCTAATATTGCTCATTACTTGCAGTTAAAATCCAGGAACTAGAGGCAGAGCCAATGGCTGTTGAAGTTAGTACAGAGATTTGCACTGATTTCAATAGTGGTAGCAATGAGCTCTCGGAGCCTAGCTTTTATTCCCCATTAAAGATGGCACTAAAGCCCACTAAGACCGCACTCAGAAATCCAAAGTGGCAAAGTGTAAGGTGTCTATGCCCTTGTGCTTCTGTGGGTTTTAGTAAGTGACTGTGTTCAGGTTTATTTCATAGGACTTCTCTGTCCTTCAGCATGACACATCCGTCTTCTTCAGGATGGGGCCCCAGGTTGATTCATCTTTGCCCTTTGACAATTCAGCCTCCTAACTGTGCTCCAAAATAGGACGTGGCCTTCCATGTCGAGTTCCTTCCTCGACTGTCCTGCACGCTGTGCTCTGTGCATCCCATCTGGCTCGCTCAGGGGGAAAGAGGTGCTCTGTTTTGCAGATTTAAAACCGTGATGGTCCCAGAAGGTCGAATATGATGGGAGAGACTATAGAAACACGAGTAGGTCAGTTTTGCTAGGTCCAAAATCGTTGCATGGACTCTGTGACCAGAGAACCATGAACTCTGAGTTTCTTCTAGCGGATGTTTTATGGGCCTGAGCATGGTATGTGAGTTTACACTCCGTAACGATGAGTGGGAAATTCCCACAGCTGGTTGGAAGCCTGCTCAGGCTTTTTCCAAGTCAGCGCATTTCTGAGCCAGTCCCGTGAACCTTTCATTTAAATGGCCTTCAGTTCTTTGCAAGACTGGGTGTGCAGTTCCGACCACAGAGTGCATCATCCGGAGCCAACACCTGGGAAGGAAAGGGAAAAAGAAAAAGGAAACAAATTCATACTTGCGAAAAACCAGGAATGACCTTTACAGCCACAGGTCAGGTGGAAAACCACGAATTCAGGGGAAGGGAGGAGAGAAGATCTGAATGGCTGGCCTGAGCCGCTGCTGAATGCGTTATCCAGCAAGCCTTGCTGATTGATGGGAAAGGTTTCTTCTAAGGATGGAATCGTTTCCCACTGCAGTCTCCTGGCTACTTCAGCGTTTCCGAAGGTGTGGCACGGCGTGATGGCGAGGCTTCTTGCCTAGGCTTATTTGAAGCTCATAGCTGTTCTTCACTCCCAAAGGATCTGGACTGTCTCTTCATTAAGGGCCAGATTTTGATCTCTCTACTTGGTCGCCCTCCAATGTCAGCAAGGATATTTGCAGAGAAAAGTCCCATTCATTGCATGCTTTGGTAGCAGACTCTCCCCTTTTTCACCGAGAGAGACCTCTTTTCTGGTCCAGGGCAGGAGGGACATTCAGGATACCTCAGGAGCCCTGCTGACTCATTGGGGAGCATCTGATTTCTTTTTTTGGACTGGATAATGCAAAATGGGGTGGAGAGGAAGGATTCTCGGGTATTTAGGCAGATTGATGAAAGCTGTCAATTCTGTTGCATTTCATGACAATTTGGATTTTAGTTCCCTGCTTTTCTCTCTGTCTTGTTTTTGTTTTTTCTTGGAAATGGATCATTTCCATGTTGACATCTACAATGAAATGTTTCAGTCGAGAAAGAACAAACTGCACATCCTCTGTGCAATGCAGGGTGGGAAGTCAACCTTCTCTGTCTCAATTGGAATGTGTGAATGGATGTATTTCTCAAGCCTTTTCCACCTGTACGTCAAGAACTGAAAATCCCTGGGCTGGGAGTGCTTCCCAGGAACAAGGGAATCCCTGCTTCGTCCCAAGGACTCTGTATGTGGTGTTGATAATGTGCAATATGTAGACAGTCTTTGACACAGGAGCTGGAGCCTGGGTTGCCCTCTTTCCCAGAGAGGTAAATGCCTGGAAGATTGTGGTGTGCTCAGATACTTTGTTCATTGGGACTCACATCCCTATATAAAAATGCGGACGTATTTCTTTCATGCATTCCTACAAAATACAAATTAAAGCAGTATGTTGTTTGAATAAAAGCCTAGAATAGATAGATTCCCAATACAGACCATTCTAGAAATAATCATTAGGAAGAACAGAGATTTTTAAAAACACTATAATCAAGGGACTTCTGTGCTGTCCAGCTGTGAAGTTTTGCAAACTCTATGAATCACTGTGTTCTCAAATCTGTTAATTTTATCACAAATACTATGGTATTTGATATCTTAAAACTGCAGCTCCCAAATTATGGTGACTAAATGAGAATCTGATTTGTTACTCCATTTGTTCAGGCTGCAGAGAAGAAGCTTTGACTTCAGAACAACATTATTAACTTTTCAGGAATAAAAAGTCAAGTTTGGGCATTTGTCTATTCTGAAATTAAGATAATTTTGGCACTTCTATAATTCTGAGACCAGTTCTAAGGTAGGAAGCTGACAGTCCTATGCTCTTTCTGTGATTAACGGAGGGAGAGGACTTCCTCCAAAGACCTCAGAGCAGATGCCGCATTGAAATGCCAAAAGTTATGTGATGCTACTGTCCCTCTTGAAGTTGGCAGTGCGATAGCTACCAAAGGGATGTCCGTGACCCACCAATCACTGAGGAAGCATGCAGAGGACCACTCCAGGCTTGTCCTCCTCTTACAGTGTTCCCAAAGCAACCACAGGTGGATAAGGAATAATAGGCCAAACAGATCTTTGGTCTGACCCAGTACAACTGCTCTTGGGTTCAAGTGAGTGCTAGGCTGTAGATCCCAAGAGTGAAAGCCACTTCTTGGCTGATGTTTATTGTTGCTTTAAAGCTTAGAGGACTTTCTGCGTGATGTTTCAGCGAGCTGCTGTTGAGGCTGGCTTGCTGCTTGCTTCTTGGGTTCACCCCTGACTTTACAGAGCAGGAGTTCCAGCTGCCCTGCCCTTAATGTTAAACTCTCTGCTGAGGGTAACGGCAGTGATTTCAGGACTTGGCTGCCGGTGGGCATTTCAATGCAACATTCCCCCTGCGGAGCATCTCAGCAGTGAAATGCGACTTTGTTCCAGGTTGCATTTTATTAACGTAAAAGAATTAAATGCAATAGATGACCTAGGACTGTGTTACCACTGTTCAGCAATCCCTCTTTCTTCAGCACAACACTTAATCAGGCGTTTCAGCCCCAATGCGATTTAAGCGTATACTAAATCTTAAGCACATGTTTAAGTGTTTTGCTGACTAAGGGTGAGATTTAATAACAATGCATGGTTTTTATATAGCACATTCCATAAATGTCCCATTCTATTTCTTTTTAGAGGAGGGAAATATAATTTGATTAATTTGAAATGGGGAAACTGAGGCACAGGGCAGTACAATAAGCTGCGTGGCGGCATACAGCAGTGTCACGGCCAAACTGAAAATGCAGTCTTTGCTTCTTCCCCAGTGAATTAGTCACCATGTTAAGTGGCTTCTGTAGATTCAGTCTTGATAAAATAGACTTAAAAGTGATAAGGGAAGGACAGTCCTAAATACTCAGAGCATGGATTTTGCCACAGACCCCCCACATCTGACCCTGGGGAGTCGGTAGCAATTAGGTGCTTACACACCAGGAAAAAGCAAGGCTGGAGTCTCTCCAGACACGTCTGTGTGATTGTAACGCAGCCTGGGGCGAAAAATCATCGTCTCTCCAGCATCCAGCTCAAAACCGCATAGAGGTGCTAGCATGGTTCCAGAGGCAGCACAGCCACGAGCTCGTCCTCCTGCTGCTGGCAGGTGCTGGGGGCTGGCTGAAGGCTCTGGGCGTAGTGCTCTGGTGCGGATATAAACACCGTAATTTTGGTACTGTGGCTAGAACTCAAGAATTCAAATCCAAGCAGCCCTTGGGGGCAGGGAGCGCAAAGGCCTTCCTAGGAAAGGATCCCAAGACATTTTGGCTGCCCAGTGTCAGCCGCACAATTTTGCTGCAAGGACATGGCAGACGGAGAGAAGCTACCAGACCAGCTAAAAAAAGGAACCTTTTTTATTTGAGTATTTACTCTGGTAGTTTGCTTTTTTAAGCCAGACCTAATCCCGATCTGGCTTACCGTGCAGTCACATAAACATGCGTGCCAGCACAGCACAGACAGTCATGCAGGGGACGGGAACCAGCAACCAGGCAGGCGTATTGCTTAAACTGGTGTAAGCAGCGATGTTGCTGAATTTAAAATCACAGCCTTAGAACCAAAGGCACCATCCATGCCATTTTTACCACCGATTACCAGACCAATTTCTGGAGTCATTCCTGAAGCCTCCCTCTCCTCCGCCATCCAGCAAAAGCAGGCTATTTTTCATATGGCGTGGGAACCTGAGCTCCCAACCTGAAATAGGGGCCCTATTGGGTGCTGTGTATCTGCATAAGAGATAGTCCCTGCCCTAAGAATTTTGTGAATCGAATAGAAAACAGACAGTTTTCAACAAACGTGACACAGTGCATCAAAGAAACTGTTGGAGGACACAGGACAGCTGTATAGGACCCAGCTTGCAAGATTCATCCCACAGGACCCACATGTGATGGAAAGCTGAGAGAATTTGATTTGCCCTGCTTTTTTTTGATTTTGCCTTGGGAAGTGCTTCTGGAGGACCTCGGAGGTACAAGGTCTGGTTCCAGCTCTGCTCCTCCTGCGCAACTCTGGGAATACCCTGCCTTCGTTCTGTGCCTCAGCTTCCCTTCATGTAACATGGAGCTGATGGCTTGACCTCCTTTGGAAATGGCATTAAGGCCTGTGGTTGACATGAGACGTAATAGGATCTCACAATATTATGGTTTATTATCGCTTTTTTGTTCTTAGCTTGTTGGTGCTAACTAAAGACCATGCTAATCTTTCTTTGCATCTAGCTTTTCCCTCCCTATAGTGGCTGCAATTGCTCTGATAAGTGGTTTTCTTGCCCGGTTCGATACATCGATACAAATACGAACCGCTGCGGTTTCTTCTCAGGAAATGAAAGCATTCCATCATCCTCTGCGCTAGCCGGGAAACCCAAGCTCGTCAGCTGAACCGGCATCCCCAGGTGCCTCCTCAGCACTGGCTGATGGAAGGGCCTGAAACAACATCCACGCAGGCTGCGGTGGAAAGCCACTTAATGAAATTTACAGTGTCCTCTAGACGGGCAGCTCAAGTGCTCTGCAGAAAATGAAGGGTTTTTGACTTTCTGCCCATGACAGGTGGAAAGAATTTGCACTCAGATGTTAATAACAGATGCCATTTTCCCTTATGATTTCCTTTGCATGCTCAGGAAGGTGTTTTCGGCTAATGTTTGGTATGTTGTCCCCCCGGGATTCCGGTTACTTTTATTGTAATAGGATTTTAATTTTAGCTTCTAATATGAAATTATGCTAGTCTCCAGGTACATGAGAAAATAATTTCCATACCAGCTCTCTTCCATTCCTTCATGGGCTGCAGCTGGGCGGGATGGGGAAGATTGGAGGCCAAGAAAACAGAATATAGAGCCAGAAGTGCAAAAGTGCAAAAGGTGAAATGCATGGCTGATGGCACTTCAGCATCACTTTCCGAGACCTCCATCCCCAGAGGTATTAATTCATGCTCAGTAAAAGTGTTGAGGTCTTCTGCGATACAGCAAAGGCATCAGGCAAGCCTGAAGCATCATCCCACTGGGCTGGGTTCTGTGCAAATGGGAACCATCCTGGACATTGCAAATGTGTGGCTGGGCCTTAGGACCTGGGTTCCTCCCACCTCATGGTAGACACTTAATTGAGCACCTATGTGAGGACTGTGGTTATCTTAGGGTTATTCTGTAGTCAATGGATGGAGATGGGCAGCTCCAGAGGGCGTTTCAGCCTGTCCTGTAGAGGGAAGAATTGCCCTCTAGTCATGGCTGCTTCTCTCCACTGATTACAGAAAAGTGGAGGATGCCCACAGTCCTAATCTTAGACTTTAGGTGAGATACACAGACCCTGAGCATCTAAATATTGCAGAATTAGCCTTTGAACTGAAGCGGAGGAGTTCAGCATCTCCGTGAAATGGGTAGATGTTGCAAATGTTCCTCAAGGGAACCGGATCTAATCAAAGTTCAGTGCACTCGGCATTTCAAAGACTTGGCCTCAAAGTTACAAGGGAGCTCGGAATTTTGAAAAATTAATATTTCAGGATGATGTAATATGCTCAGACTAATTCCCAGCTATTATTGCAAGCACAATATACATTTACACTCACTTTTAAATTTCTCGCTCTTATTAAAAAAATAAAAATCTACGGGTTTACTGAAATATTAAAACCACATCAAATGGGTTGAAGCTCTCCCTTACTATTGTTTACATTGGCCAAAAACCCCACTTCTGATGCCTTGAATGAATCCAGCAAAGCTGCAAAGGACTGTATACACTCAGCTTGATCAGAATAAACACTGTAATAGAGCAAGTCTCGGAAAGAGTGACAGAGAACTTGACAGGACACGAAAACAAACTGGTTATTTCAGCATAACTAAAACACAACTGCTCCTATTGTCTGTTTTTTTTTCTTTTCTCCTGAGAGTCAAAGATGTGACCTGAAACTACAATGTACAACTGTGTTCTCAGAGCATTTATGATAAAAGAGTTTCCAAAAAAATCCACAACAATTTTCTAAAAATTGGGTGGCAGATTTTAGTATTCTTTTCAGAGTTTTCTAGTCAGTCATCCAAAGTTGACATGTTTGACAGTGATGAAAGACAGCTCTGCATTTCTTGTAGTGTTTTAAGAAACATTTTCATGATACTCATTAGTTAGGGCTTTATTTTAAGGAAAATGTGTATATTTCAATACCAAGTTTCAGAAAATGTGTCCTGTGCTCTCATAATCCTAGTCTGTAATCCCTAGTTTCATAATCCTTAGATTTATAGGTTCCAGTCTGCATTAGACTGCATTTCTCATGGCCATGCTTTTTAGAAGACTGGGAAGGGAAAGCAATGCATCCGCCAGGAGCCCCTGATTCTGCTGCTTCATGGACATCTGCAGCCTTGCAGACCCATTTGGTCTTTTTTTTCAGACATTGCTGGTTCTGAGTTTCTTCAGACCAACTACATCATCTTGAGGGCCACAGCCCCTTTGTACTCCAGTGAGGAGAGAAATGCAAAGACAGACTTGCCCAGGTTCTTCCAGGTAACCTGGACTAACTCTGGTTCTATAGTATGTAGCAAGATCTGCCCTCTCACATCATTTTATTTTATTTTAAATTTGCAAAGCAAGAAGGGATACAGTCTTCCCCAGTGGCACAGTCTGAACACCACTCCTATCAGCCACAGATCTGTGACGGGGTTTGACCTGCATTCTTTATGCATCCCATGAATTTTGATGTATTTAAAGCAACTTGGCTGAATGTGAGCTGGAACACGCAGCTGAACCAGAATGTTTCAATCATCCTGAGGTTTAGAGCTGGCTGGTTTAATGTTATAACTGAGGGCGCAATATGGAATCCATTGAAAAGCCCGTAATAATGTTGGAGCTAAACAGATGAGAATATCATTATTTTTGTCTGAGTGACCAGAAGAAAAAGAAGAAAAAAAAGGCAAAAACCTAATCTAACGACATTCAGTTTAAATCAAGGAGAGGCCACTCCCAAGATAGTCTGTGTCAGCAGAGGCAGTGGCAGTGCTGGAGAAAGGCTGATTAGAAGGTGGTACTGAGAGGTCCTGTGCTCCAACTGCCCTTCAGCAGATGTACACAATAGAGGTGAGGAGGGATAAAGAAAGAAAGCAGGTCTGAAATCGGCCAGCAGACATAAAGGGCATAAAACGAAGCATGGTTCACATCATGCCTCAATTATGGAAGGACTCAAGCCTGTCCGCTCCCTCCTCTGTGTTCTCCATCCCTGTCTTCTCCTCCCAGCAGGTGCATTGTCTGCTGCCTCCATGCAGTCAGAAGCCATCCAAAGCAGTCCCTGCTGCACATTGCCCCTACCCACAGCAGGAGTTCTGCCACAGATCCACCTTCCTCCTGCATTTGATCCCTTTAGACCTCTTCTTTGACCCACCTGAAGCCACAAAATGCTTGGGCTGTACTTAAACAGTTGGTGTGCTCCGCCAGTCTCTGCACTACGCTGGCCTACTCTTGCCCAAATCTGCTCATCTCTGTGACCCAGCTGGCTCGTGTCTTGGGGCACAGTTTTGCAAGCAGATTAATTGAATCCAGTCTGTGCTGCCTGTAAATTAGGTGGTCTTTCCCTCCCTCTGCAGCTCCCAACTGCATGCACCTGTCCCTGTTAACACTCACTCAGTTGTGAGGGGAGCCAAATGAGGGAACTGACCTGGCTGCAACCTAAGCCAGGAAAAAAATGAGTAGCTTTCATCCATGTCAAGAATCTGATCCACTGCATCATGCAGCCACCTGAGTGTTAGTGCTGGCCCGGGGAGTCTCTAGAATTAAGAGAGGAGGGGAGAAGCATTGTCAACATGGACTTAGACCATTTAAACCATTGTGAAATTGGAGGTTTCACCTCACACCTGATTTGGTGTGACTGCAGGCTGCTGACGGAGGGAATGGCCTGCTCCATCCTCCCTGCATCCCCAGCCACATGTTCCTTCCCTCTCCATTGTGCTGGATCTACTAATTGCACAGCCACAAGGTGAATGGGATCGATGAGCTGATCTGAGCTGAACCTCCTTAGTTTTCCATCCGATCAGCCAGTTACTCTGATTTACCATGTGGCTGCACAATTACTGTGAGAGCGTCAAAACCACATAGCTGGAGAAGGAGGAGGAGAACCAGTGCTGTCCACAGGAGCCTGCAGTTTGCACCAGGTTCAGTGTAACATCAACCCACACCTATAGACAGAGTGTGCCTACACTGCAGGCACAAGGATTGGAAATGTATATCAGCTGGCTCAAGCAGTGATGTAACAAGATAGATTTGACAGCGCGGAGCTCAGCTTGGGCAGCAAAGTCAGGCCAAGAAGCTAAGGCTTGTGGTTCCCGTTGTTACCACTGGATCCCCCATGGCCAGATCACCAACAGCGCAAGGGCTGACCCAGATTAAGTGATTCCTGACTGGAGTCACTCCACACATCACGTTAGTGTGGGATCAGCTGGGACCCGCTGCACAGAGCTTGTTCTGCTTCCCGACCTTTATGCCACTTCTCTGCCGACTGCAAAAGGCCGTGCAGCACATTAAATGAGCCAGTGCACAGTTAACTCATCCAAATATTTTCGAGCCAGGGCAGTTCACTTCCTTACATTAATTTGATGCTTTGTTCCATGGGGCTGTGGTGGTTTAGACTTAGTGCAGGGAGTGTTGAAGCCAATTGCCCTGTGCCAGCCCACGGCCTCAGTGAATTTACCTGTGTCGTATTAGGTGCTGCAGCGATGAGAAAGCCCACTGCACAGCTCAACAGCTGTGAGCTATCTGGGAATCTGCAGCTTGGCACCGTGACCCTGCTTTTGCTATCTGTCAGCTCTCTAGGGCAGAAGTCTTACCTAAGTATATGGCATCTTGCAGATACCCCCTGAGAGGATTCTCTGTGCTCTGCAAGATGGCACTCATCCCATAATACCTAGGCCCATCTGGGGCTATCCAGGATAATTCACCCAGCCTGTTTCCCACCTTCAGACACCTTCTTTCTCRGGGGCAACTTGGTAAGAGGCTGTGGGCTGGATGAGTTGTTTTGGAGGTGGGAGCATTTTGCATATAGCTTCTGTCTCTCTTGCTGATGCCACAGCCCCTTCGTCCCAATGAGTTTGGGATTCACCTGGACCAGGGCAGGAGGTGGCTTCTTCAGCCCATGGGAAAGATGGTAGCTAAGAGAAGCCACCAAATCACCCAGCCCAGTCCTGCTAATTCCCAGATCATGCTTGAGAAAGAAGGTGAACAGGAACAGCTGAGTTAATTGTTCTGGCACTGTCAGCTGCAGCAAAATACTATCTTTTCTGGAGATCCTTGGGACTAGGAGATGGTTACCTGAGGACACATGCAATGCACTTGACTGGGCATATTCACACGAATTGCAACACTCCTGGGAAGCATTGGATCTACCATCCATAAGGTGGTCAACTGTCCGTGTCTCTGGAATATGTACTGCAGAGAAGCAAGCAAAGGTACAAACCAAGTACTCCCAGAACAACCAGTGATGTGACACTTAACAGAAGCCCTCTTGACCCTTTCACTGTTGTGCTTTCTGGGATCTCTCCAAAGAAGTAAGCCAGACGCACAGGCAAGATGACTTGAGACAACCAAAAGTCATCCCAGAGCTGCAACAAAACAAGAGTTTGAGGGATGTGTTAATCTGATTTACTGTGCTGCAACAGGTTGCGCAGCCATGCAACCTCCATCTCCTGTGTATAGCACTGCAGTGTATGGCTGGGATTCCCTATATCAGGACAGGGGTCAAAAGGCCTGTGTTATATTCCTGGATTTTCCTCATCGTAGGTAATGACAGACAAGTAATTTGGCTTCCCCAGAAGTTGGACTGTGGTCTACACATCTTTATGCTTCAATTTCCTCATCTGCAAACTGGGGATAATATTACTTCATTACGGCATTGGGATCATATAGCATTATTATGTCTGTAAATCTCTCTCTGATCCATCTGTTCTCAGTACGCTGCTTGCAACCATATGATTATTTGTTGCACGTTACTCAACCCCTAGTCTCCCATTCATCTCAGCTAACGTTATAGAAATCATCACTTGGGGCTCCCTTTACAGTCAGTAGGGAGAAATAGGAACTTTTAGGGCGTGATTCATCTGACCTTGTTTATATGGTTGCTACTGGATGAGACGAATGCCACAACTCATCGTATGAATCCCACCCTCTGTATCGCCGTGCGTGGGGTAGAGCTCCAGCAGGTCACGCTCCCTCACAAACAAGGTAAAGCTGGAACAGGGAAAGACACATACTTTCCTGTCTGCGTGGGGAGCTGGTTTTCATTTCTGCTAATAACTCTTCCTGTTTAAGAAAGTATATGTTCTTACATTACTTGACAACTCTATCCATCAGGATAGTATAGGTTAGACACATGTTTGCTCAAGTTTTCTGGCTGATTGATTGAAATTAATGTAGACCTGAGTAGATCAAAAGTGGTATTTTTGATGACAAATGTTGAGAGAAATGATCTTTTTCAATTTTTTTTCTAAATTATTCTTTTTTTTATTTTTAATAGAAAATTCTAAAACATTTTTCTTTCCAAGAAACCACTCTTTTATTACAGTGGCAGAAGACCAGTGTTGGCTCTCCTTTATTATTTCCTTTCAGAATAAAGGATAAAAGGCAATGTGTTGTGAGGGATATGTTTTTCCCCTTTTTTGCCTTTTAAAAAGTGGAAAAAAAATCAACAAATAAAATGTTGTTGAAAATAGATTTTCACAAAAATAATTCTTTAGCTTCAGAGAATATTTTCTATTGGAAAAAAGGTCTATATAAATTTTGACCCTCCTAAATGTAAATAATAGTCATCCAAAAAAGCCACATGCTTTATAATCTTAAATATTTTTGTCCAAATAAAATGATTGATTATATCACCTCCAACCTCCATTTGATTTATGGATGGAGAGCTGACTGAACAATGGTTTCAGTGTCCCAGTTCTGAGTGAAATTCATCCATAATATCCATCCTATAAAAAGTAATGACCTGAACATGACTAAGCAGTATGGTATCCTCCTCACCTAATTTTAGACATGCAAAGTTAGACTTCTGACTCTGAACTATTCTTCTGGGGTTTGTGGTATGATAGATTTTTTTTATTTCTCACCATTGACTATAGGGAGGCTCAGGTAGTTATTTCTGACTTTGAAGATCAGTCCCACTTTCTGTCTAATACAAGCATAGCTGGCAAAACTTACATTTTGCGTTTTAACAAAGATGTGTTTAATAAGATTGTGTTTGTGCATAGCAGCATTCCCAAATCAGCTAGAAAGGGTGGTTGAAGTATGCCACTTTCTTGACTCCTAATGCTGAAGTGGAGAAAACCAAAGAAAGGTAACAGACTGGGTTGGAGACACATTGCACTCAGAGAAAAATGATCTTGCAAACAGATAGAAAAGGTGTCTGATTGATCAGGATATTGGTTAAAATAACTGAAATGATTGAAAGACTAAGAACCCTAGATTTCATTTTCAAATGAAAAACATTTAAGCCTGTAATAGTGCATGTGTCAAGACTCCAGTCAATACCAGTCAAGAGCTTGGTGGTTTCTAAGAAGTGTTACCTGATGTGAATGTCCTGTGACATTTTTCTACTCTCTTCCCCAATTAATTAACACCTTCAGAGAGAATGAAAGGCAAACTGGTGAAAAGTTGTACTGATTGTGATGGCGAAAAGTAGGAATTAAATTGTAAATATGAATTAGGTTGTCGGCTCCATCTCAAATGTGCTGTATTATTATAACCAGGTCCATCCATGCCCTGAGCCTCAATTCCCCTTCTGCAGGACAGAGCAAACAGATGACACTTTGTCTTGTCTATTGAGGAACCTGCTAAAAGTCACATTTCCCTACTGCATCTTCTCCCTAGTCACACGACCTGCCATGTGCCTTTCTATGGGCAGCTCCCCATGCCTTGCACGAGGGGAGATCTAAAATCCAGGTCCAAATTTTTAGTCTGTCTATCTAGCTAGCTATCTCTGATCTGTCCGTATGTACACACAACTTTCTGCAGCCTTCTCTTTTTTTTTTTTTTTTTAAGAGTAAGTTAGCCCAAAACATTTCTTTATAAGTGGGAATAGAAATATATTTCTTTCTATGATTTACGTGTGTTTAAAAAGGGGTGAAAAGAAAACAGCAGTCACAGCCAAAGAGAGAGGAAAAAAAACACCCTTTTCTCAATGGGTGTTTATTAGCTCAGGTTCTCTCCACCATTTGTTTTATGGCAAGGTGAAAAATGATGCATTTCAGAAGCTTTGCGCGTTCTCTCCTGGCCCCCTTCTGCCCACTGGCCCCTCTACTTGGACTCCTTTCCCTAATGGCTCTCTGAAATAATAACCTGTGGGCATTTGCTGTAATAAAGTACAAAGACCTTGTTCCAAACAAGTCCAACTGCAAGAGAGAAGCCAAAACCAACTCAAAATGAGATTTTTCTCACTCTGTGAATTTGCTATACTTGGAACTGGCAAATAATAAATTGAATAGTATGTGGAAAAACATGCAGCCCTAAGGATACAGGAGAATGGCTGGAGCTGGGTGGGGCTATAGGACTTTTACTCTTTAGGTTTCAACAGATTGTGGCTCCCAGACCCAGACTTTGTTCTTTTTCTTTCCTTTTGGGTCTCCCTCTACAAACCTGACTCACCTGGAGAAGTGCTTCCTCACCTCGTGGTGGAGCAGGTCTGTTTTAAAGGTTTTGGAGAGAAGGTATAGGGGCTAGGTGAGAAGAGATATATGTGTCTCCTGAATTCAGGGCTCTCTAGGCTCCCTCTATAAGCAGTGGTGGAAAACAGGTTGTTCCACAGGGCAAATCAATGCAACTATGCTAGGGCCTGAATTGGACTGTCCCCTGAGGAGGCCAGTAGCTCTGGGCCTTACTTCTATGTTAGTCCATCTGGAGCACTGAATTGTCCTTTGTCCAGTGATGAACCCTTCAAAATCGGCCAGACACAAGAAATCTGGGGCTCTCTTGTGTCATTTCTACACACATCAGGGCAGATCTCTCAACCTGGTGTGGGATTCACCTGCCCTATTTTGGCCTTCTGCAAAGTTAAGCACCTACAGTCAGTGAAGAGAGACTGGGCAATACCAGAAGGTGAATCGTCTTGTCTTAAAAGAGGTGTCTGAGGCATATAGCATGACTTGTCTCCAGGGAGAGCCAGTCTGGGATGGTATGCACTGTTAAATGAGGCTAGCCGTCTCACCTGGAGGTGTCTGAAGCTGGATGAGATGGATCCTACCAGTGCTCTGCCATTTGTGGTCTAGTGGTACATCCAGGGATGTAGCAGGGATTGCCCTGGGCTGGATGCCGAAACAGAAGCCCACCAGCCCACATAGCAAGGGAGAGGTTTTGGTGGTAGGCTGGAGGGGAGGGAGTTTGTCCTCTAGCAGAGCTTTCTTTAGGATGGATGAAGCCCCTTTAGCACAGAGCAGCCTATCTCCCATTTGACTTGTCAGAGAGATGTGGCTCACCAGAGATCATGTGAGGCAGAAGAGCTGTCACAGAGCAGGAGAGAGAGAAGCGGTGCTGGGCTGCAGATGGAGAAGACAGGCATGGCTGTGGGAGAACATGAGGTGTGAGTCAACTGTGTGAGTCACCCACTCAAGGGATGAGCCTTGACTTCAGCGGAGTCAGCATTTCACCTCGATTTCTAAATTTCCATAATGGAATTAGTATCTCAGTCCAATATGTTGACAATTTATAGACAGCAGTGACATAGGGGAGCAATCAAAACGATAGCCTGAGTAGGCATCACAAGCACAGGAAGTGTTATCATCATCGTCCTCACTTTGTGATGAGGAACTGAGGCAAAAAACCCTAAGCCCACCAACGTTTAGGTACTTAACTTCACACTGGTCTTCTAGTCCTTATGGAAGACAGTCCAAATTAGGTACCCTGATAAGAGAAATTCAGTTCAGCACCGCACAGAGGAAGTTGCGTGAGAGCCCCTAGGAGTGTTGTTTTTAGACAAAAACACCAAGGGCAAGTGCTGCATGCCTCAACATTTTTGTACTAGATCAATTGAAGGTGCTTGAGGAAATAAGACCTGCTGGGACAGTGTTGGATGACTGTGTGGGCTGAAGGAAGGCAAACCTGGCACAGTCTTGTCCAAGCTGCTTATGAGGAGGGATCCCTGCAGCAAAATATTCCCAGCATGCTCTCAGGTTTCATCTCAAAAGCAGTAAGCTTGTTCTTTCCTCGAGAGGGCTTGGGGATGAACTAGTACCCATTCACTGTGGACAGTCAGGAACAGAACCTGGCAGTAAGCCAGGATGCCAAAGCTATTTTGCAGTTTAACCTTAGATTTAGATGCTGCAGTGGGATGGGATGAATTGTCTTCAGAATTCCCCTCTCTCTCTGAGTCAAGAAGGAGCCTAGATGACCAGCCCAGCCAGGTGAAGCGGCCCAGAGAGTCTGTCTGCGCTAACAGCTAACAGCTGAATGCCGACCTGAGTCCCTTCCCTAATCCACACTTATCCACCATCCACATGAGCACACAGCCATGTGCAGACTTCAACCTAAACCTCCACTGGGGGAGGATTTGTGAAGCCAGGGCATTACCATAGTCTGGAAGTCTTGTTCATGTGAAAGAATTGGTCAGAATGACAACTCAGTCTGTCTCTCATGATGATGCTTTGGATGAAAGCTATGCATGCTTTCAGTCCCAGGGCAAACAGGTAGCAGTGTAGACAAAAACCCTGTGTCACAACCTTCCCACTGCAGTACTGGTATAATCTGATTTTCTAGGAAGTTCCCACCATAAGCACAACAAGGGGAATTTTGAAGGGAAAAGAATCAGGAAAGTCAAAGAGTAATATTCCAACAGCTTTGTTCATACTAAACATGATTGTAAGCTATTTAATATCAGATCTATTTTCCGTGTGTGAACAGCACCAAACATAAGGAGTGTCCCTCCCTTGTTCTAATTCAGGACCTTCCAACTATTCTCCTGGGAAACCCAGAAGGACTGAGCAGTTTTTCGACAGTTTATTGACAAAATACTACAGGGTGGATGCCGTGCAAAGAGGCATAGTTCGGTAGTTATCTATGTCAGATCCCAGCTAGAAGGATCTTGTGTCCCTGTATATTTCTGATAATTCACAGACTCCTGGCTTAGGGTAATGTAGAGACTTCTGTTCGGTTTAGTACAGGACTCAGTAGCCCTTGCTAACCAGTGATGTGTGAATCCATCGTGTTGGGAAATTGCTGTAAGTTGGCATGACCTTGGATTTAACTCTGATGCCTTGGGAACCTCCAACCCCGGGGACTCCAGCCAACACAGTTGCTGCATTGCCAGCACACGGAGCGCAGCGTTGCAAGAAAAAGGCACAAAAACTGAAGAAACTTGCTTGTGTCATGCATGCCCTCGCCAGGGGTTGCTCCAGCTGCATGGTTTCTTTCTCTTTCTCTGAAGCAAAGCGTAGTTGTGCGTGGGCCATGGCGGGCAGCATTTCAATTCCCCCCGATGCCTGTGTGTTTTAGGAAGTGGCAGCCAACCTCCGTTCAGGAGGAACTCTCCATTTTATGATGTGATAATCGGGCAGAATTGGGTCCGCAGGCATGTAGTTGATGCCCAGGATAATGACTTCATGGCAGCACCATATTAAAGGCATCCTTGTGTGAAGTATTAAAAAAAAAAAAAAAAAAAAAAA